>NC_071341.1:21002500-21350000 GCF_027744825.2 Synchiropus splendidus | reverse complement strand
ATTGTGGCTGTTCAACCTGACGAATGTCAAGCCGCTGGCTCTGGCCCAAGCGCTGAACGCTGACTCAACCAGAGCGTCCACAGTGCTGCGTGGCAGATCTCTGGTGTACTTGCTGACACTTCAACGCAAGAGGGCAAAGGCAGAGTTTATACAAGTGATGTGCTGATGAAGCTTCATGAAACAGTGTCCTTGTTTTCAGAGTCCACTAGATGGTGCGCTCTGCTCAAAAATATATGGATTTGAACAACCACTTCATTGAAACTTACTGAGCTCTAAAAATAAGGACTATGTTTCATGAAGCCTCACTGGCCCATCGCTACTTTAGACATTGGTCAGGAAATAGTGCAGGCCATGTTGCAGTGGCGTTTCCAAAGTCGGTTCTGCTTTTAGTGATGGGCTGATGAGGCTTCATGAAACTCAACTCACTAGATGGCGCTCCCTGTGGTACAATCTTTGGATTTGAACAACCATTTCAATGATACTTCACCTAGTTTTTAATCCAACAGCGCCACCTCCTGAGATCTGAAAATAAGGACTCTGTTTCATGAAGCCTCATCAACCCACCACTACATGAGGAGAAAGCAGTGACTCAAGCTCCTAAAAGCACAATGTTCTGAACTTGGAAGTCAGATAAGCTTTAATGTTATGTTCCTCGCCATCCCTGCATATAGAAGGTAGTGATGGGCTGGTGAGGCTTCATGAAACAGTGTCCTCATTTTCAGAGCCCACCAGATGGCACTCTCTGCACTAAGGTCTAAGATTTGAACAGACATTTCAATGTGAATTCACATTTTTTTTAAACCAACAGCACCACCTGCTTAACTCTAAAAGTAAGGACACTGTTTCATGAAGCCTCATTGACGCATCACACCAACACATTTTCATCAAATGTGGCCCTCTTCGAAATAAGGTGTATTTGCTGACTTTTTTAGATTAAAGAGAAAAATGTTGCTGACACACACATATACAATGAATAATACACACTTTAATGAGAACATTGTCTGAGAGTGTTACATAAGACAAACATTTCTGCGATCGTGGCTCAACAAAAAAGCCTGTGAAACTCAAACAGGCAAAGCTCCCAAACCCAAACGTCTGTGAAACATAATGCTTTGTGACATTTCTTGCCAAGAATGTAACTGCAAACCAACTGTAAGTGGCATATTTCTGGGTGTCGTTTTTCATGCGTGTTCTGTTTCTATCGACTAACAGGCACTCGCAAGTGTGTAGTACTGTACCTGTACGTGATGACATTCTTGTTCCAACGGGCTCCCTGCAGGTGGCTGAAATCCTCCAGGTCAGGGACGCCACACCGAGGACTCCTCATCATTTCCAGAGTCTCGGAGTCCAGCTCACCTGTGGCGTTCAGGCCGAAAAATATCTGCATTTCTTTCACCTTGGAGGCGAAGTCGGGCCAGCTCCGTTTGGATCGTCCCAATGGCTCCGTCTGCAGATCGTAGTACTGATGGAGATAGTCCTGCGTGGAGAAATGTTTAAAGCTTCTCAGGTGAGTTGATGTTAGAGAGTAAACACTAACATTTTTACATGTAAACCAGCGGGAATATTGGAGAATCTTCATGCAATGCTGTTTCTTGTCATTGTTTTCTAGCTGCAGGATGCGGTGGTGCATGCAGGATCTTAAGACTTTAATGACCCACGTCCAACCGCGCAACATGAGAATAAATTTAAAAAACGAGTCTTGGCAACAACGAATCCTAGCAAATGAGTCCTACACACACAAAGACATGTTTTCTAAGCTGCCATTACAGATATTAAATTTAAGATCCTGTTAAAAACAGTCCAAAGCAGTGGATCATGCAATTATGCACTTACTGTGGCCAGCTTCATTTCAACCTGTGGTTCTGGAGAAGGAGAGCTCGCTCCCTCTGGAGTCAATGTGGGTGCCATAAAACACGGAGCGGGCAGAAGCCAGAGCGAGACACAGCAGGACAGCAGCGCGGTGAGCATTGTGGAGACCACATGAATTGTAGTGGCCCGGACGCACGCGAGAGCTGCTTGATGGCAAAGCCTTTTAAATGGCCATTGTGACTCATGCCACTTGCAAATCCACGGCAAGCCTTAGACAGCATGGGGTTAGGGAGGGGTTTGCATTGAGCCATGGACGGCAAGAAAGAAAAGAGGAAGACATTTGAAGAGTCCGGCCACGTGACACCCTCACACACAACTGAACCGGTTAGAATATATTTGTCAAAACTCTGCATCATGACCAATGTTCCCGTTCTAAGTGAATAAATGTTTAACAAAGGGATGGGAATTGAATAATTTACAATGACCAATGGAAAATTAAAAATAAAAAAGTTCGAAATAAAATCCCTTCAATGGTCTATATTATACAATAATATTCAATAACAGTCATCGTTGTCTTCAATTGTAAATACAATATATGCATACATGGTACATTATTACATGTTTGTTAAACTGAATATTAATGTGATATACATTCAAAATGTATATCGAGAATCTTCGAATACATTAAGTAAAGTAATTTTTTTTTTTATTAATATTTATCTCTCAAACTCTCATGAATCCATCTGTTGTAAGACTTAATTTTGTCCAATTGAGGCCGCCGTATTCAGTGGCTACTGATCGTGGAACAGCGAACTTGCTTGGATCAGGCTAAAATGAACAAGGAATAGGATTCTTTCACTGAGTGAAATGTTACTTTTTTTTTTTTTATTGTGACTGGAGTGTAGTCTCTGAAACCTATACTGCAACGATCCCCTTTGCTCGCGTCTCTCGCTCCGGTGCGTAACTCTGCCGCGAGCATCATCCCTCGCTCCCTGTTGGCTCAGTGCAGACACACATTTTGACCAACCACGAGCGACTGTAAATCTAAAACTTCACGCAGCTTCAATAGTTCACTTCACATAGCCGACTCTTCCACTTGCTGTTCGTTCCACTCTGTATGTTGGAGGAGCGGTGGGAACGTGCTCAGTTGAATAGCGTAGTGAGCGCTTCATTTCATTGGTCTAACGTAATAAGGCTTATAAGTCTTGACGCCGCGTCTTCCGGACATCACGGCTTATCACTAGACTCATTTGTACTGGAAATCTAATCTCATCTGTAATATCTTCGGGTTCCGTTTACTGGCTCTTATCCAAAAAAGACGGCGACTCATGTGGACATAACTTGTACATTTCTTTATTTTCTAGCGTAACTCTAGTGCCACAACGTACGTACCTTGCGTACGCCACCACACGATTATACAGCACCTTAATAAAAATAAAAACATATTCAACAATACACACGGAAATAGTCTTTACTAAATAAAGGAACTAAATAAATATATACACAATATATATCACATTATCTAAAAATCCATTTTGGCAGTTTTCAGTATGTTTTTAATGGAAGATGAGAATGAGAACCTGATGAAGAAGTCTCCATTTGGCATCTTGGTGTCCTTAGGAATTCTGGCTCGGGTGAAGAAGAGACCAATTGTTGCGGTTTTGTTCGGAGATCATGAGTTAAAGAGGGGAACGATGGGAAACCCTGCTGCGGGCGGCAGAACTTCATCCCACGCATTCTTCTAGCGCCCCTCAAACAACCACACCGTTCTATTTAAGTGCCGTTTCCCAAAAGTGTCATGAGGAGAGCTTAAATTGTAGGGATGGCTTTAACACACTCCAAAAAGAATATCAGCCAAAAAAAAACAAAACATGGTCATTGGTCATTATGGATGCGAGGAGCATTCCTCAGCAGGGCAACATGAGAGTGCAACAAACTGAAAAAGGCTGGTTTTATGGTCTGAGTGCAGACGAGGTAGTCAAGTCGTTTTGGGAAAGAGTGAAGGCTAAAACGGCAGAGCGGAGCGGAGTTCGTCCTGACCAGCATGGCCATTAAAACGTCTGTTGGAACTGAAAAACGTGGCAAGCGTGAGATGCTGAGCAGCAGAGATCTGCGAGAGGAAATGTGCGTACAATGTTCTCGTCTCTGCTGGAACCCGTCTCTGCTTTGTCCCACTCACTAACCACAACATCTTCGATCTCTGAAGGTTGAACGCTGTCTTTCAACACGTGGTCATCGGATTCATGCCCGTTCATCTGAGCACAGAATCGACTTTTGTGTCCAGCCTGAGATGCATAGGGTTTAAATAAGAAGGTTTGTGGTACATCAAATCCAATGGTGAAAAGTAAAGTATGTCCATCTCCGGAGAGAGACAGATACTTCACATGAGAAAGAACCAAAACAAGTCTAAGATGTTGCTCTTGTTTCTTTATTTTCGTGCTTCATTGTTCCAACATGCTAGTTTCATGCATGTACGTAGCATTTACTGGACTGGAGGCTCAGACATGTGGTTCTCCATCAAGACAAGATCGAAAGTTATACGTCTGTGTTTGGTCAAGTTCAGCACCAGTAAATCTTTATCTCTCTTTCTCTTTAATTTTTATTTTTAAATGATTTATTGTTTTTTTTGTTGTATCGTTAGTTTTGTTTTCGTTAACTATTATAACTTTGGTCGTAAGAGGCCCGAGGATAAACAAATTCAGCTTCATTTCTGTCAGAAGCAGTGAAGCAAAAATCCTGTGAAAATGTGAGAAGGTCACTGAATGACAGAACAGAGACAATGTGGCGGTTTGGACTTCAGGAATTAGCAAGGTGGAGCTCTGACAAAATCCCAGTGGAGGTGTGGAAGTGTTTAGACGAGAGGCCTGAGAACTATTTGACCCGACTCTTCAACACCACAGATAAGAGATGAGACGATCGTGATGAGCTGATGAGGCTTCGTGAAACAGTGTCCTCATTTCAGAGCCCACTAGATGGCGCTCTCTGCTCTAAAGTCTTTGGATTTCTCCCACCATTTCAATGAAACCTCACCTCATTAAACCAACAGCGCCACCTACTGAACTCTAAAAATAAGAACACTGTTTCATGAAGCCTCACTGGCCCATCACTATGAGAGGGCACAGGTTCTGTAATAATTCAAATTTTTGTTCATTGTAAACTAATCTATAAGGTCTCATAATAAACAAAAATTACCCTTTAAAGAAAAAATGGAGAAGACAAAGCCCCTCCCCGCGACACATGACCTGAAATAACTCAGGGAAGCCTTCAGCTTGAAATATTTTTTTTTTAGTTTTAATGGGAGCTTTGTTGGCAATAGCAGATGTTGAGCTCAAATAGACGAAGGGTTTCTGCAACTCAGTACCACCCAAAAGATATATTTAAGCCTGAAAAGAGCGAGAGGTTTGGAGACCCCCTCATCACCCTGCGGAGCCACTAAGTGACATAATGACAACTCTGCAGAACCTGCCTCACTCCACCAAGTTAACATGAGGTTTTCCAAGGAAGTACTGCGGCAGTGCTGCTCAGTAGGAAAGGACTGATGAAGAGAGAACACCAAACACTCCTATAACACAGCAAGCAGTTGCAGTTGACTCTCTGTTTGTCTCTCTTGACCTATTAGTTCTATCCTCCAGAAAACGTGGTCAGTCAGAGAAGCTCTGCATGGAAACCTGCAGTGTCAGCCACTGTGCCAACCTTCCTGATGGAGAGACTATGGCGCCTCCTATCGGTCTATTTGGAATGTGCTATTACCACATTGTATCATCGGCCTTAATGGCTTGTTTTATTGGAGAAACATTTCTTTTCTATCCTCGTGCTACTTGTTTACTTTGACTTAGTTTATGTCAGAGACCTGTTGCCATCACAGCGACCTCCCAATGTGGGTAGTCATTCTGTCTGACACAGTGAACACAGGGATCCGCGTCCCATTAATATTTCACAGCACAATAACTCAGTGAGTGTCGCATGATGGATGAGAGGATGAGAGGAGAGGAAGGAGGCCAATGTCAACACTGATGAAATTGGAAGGCCATTATCTTTTGTGTGGAATTGAAATTCCTCTCAGGTGGCTGTGACTCTTGAGACCCTCTTCAGCTTCACTGGTGTTTTGTTCCCTCTGTTTGTTCAGAGCTGGGGGAGATTTGGGACGTGACCACCAGTCAGCCCTCTCTGGAGCTGGACGGCCTGGAGAAATGCACCAACTACAGCATCTAAGCCTCTGGCCTCCAGGAAGGCTGGCGCCAGAGCGATACCTTTATGTTTCCAAGTCTTCATTCCGTCGATGAAACAAAGAAAGGGATGCTCCATGTACGTGAAATGCCAAATGAAACATCTCACATGTTCAATGTGTGTATTTCAGCATCATTAACATTGACTCCGGATCCTGGACCACCAGCAGGCTCGGGATCATGATATGCTGACTTCAACTTGTATCTTTGACGGTGCTAACTAGCTTTTTGCTGACTCAGCAGATGCCAAAAGCCTGGCAGAAATGCTGATGAGGTGAGTGATCTTTACGCTCGCTGCCTCGCTTTATGTAGGGGACATAAATCAGAGGGGAGTCTATGGTTATAGGAGCTAAACAGTGAAGATCTAGATATATCATCCTCCCCCCTTTTGCCTCGCTAGACTACGCTAAAGTGAATTAGCATTCAGGGGATGAAGGATGGAAAGGGTGAATTTCTGCAGTAAAAACGCACGGACCGGTCAACAAGCAGCAGCAGACTTTGAGGATGCACGTTGACATCCCCGCAGCTTTAGCTTTAACCCCGCAAACATGGCCACTGCCTCCATTTCCTCCTCACTTGAACTTGATTCTTCCAGATTCAGATGATGATTTTAGAAAGACGGATAAGCAGAAGTCTTCCACAGTGACTCACATGGTCCACTACCAGTCTCTGTCCCAGGCTACTGGACCACTGGTGGACGTGTCTGACGCCAGGCCTGGCACCAGTGAGTCAGTGCCCAAACTCTATTCCCTTTTCTACCAACATGATCACCGCGATACGCTGCGCATGTGTCGCTACCATCGTGTGTGTGTGTGTGTCGCCTCCTGCTTTACTGTTTCATTTGAATCTGCTGCAGTCATAGCCCTGACTGAATATGTTCAGAAAGATTTTCATAGATGGAAAGAACTGAGGCGGCGGCTGCAGAACCGAGGAGGCACCTTCGCTGTTGGAGCTCCGCTGGACCACAGCAGATGAAGAGTGGTGACCTTCTGCATCTGCTGTCTCATGGCACGTCACCTGATTCAACCACACACTTTTTAAAGTATGTATTTTTTCATACTGTATTATAGCCAAAGCTTTTGTCTCTGCCCAGTTGTGTGGTGGAGACATCCCTTTCTGTTCTGCCTTGAAGTTCAGTTGTGGTTCAGTAGTAAGACACTTCAAGAGAGATGGTGCACAAAACTGCCATTATAACACTGAAAAAGAAAAAAATACCTGCATTACACAAAGCTGCTTCTTTATCATTGCGAGCCATTATACAGATGAAATAACACAGAACTTGAGACTGTTTTTTTTCATCTGTCAGAGACCCCACACAAAGATGAAAAAGCCTGCAAAATCTTTTAAGGACTGTGACGAAGACCCCTGAACAAAGGAGTATTATACTTGAGGCTTAAAAATAGCAAGTTTATAAGTGAGCTAGAATCATGACAAACACCTGTCCTGTCTCAGTCAGCTAAGAGTCATCAGTTGGAAAATGGTCTGGCGCCACCTGTCGGTGGGATTTGGGATTCACTAAAACCCGAAATAGGCAAAAGGAAAAAAGGCAAGTGTTTGGCCTGGTTCAGGTCCCCAGATAAATCTGGTCCTCCAGCTAAAACTCATTTGTAAAGCTGTTATTTTTTAAGCGACAAAATGAAAGTATAATACTCCTTGGTTCAGGGGTCTTCATCTTTTATGTGGAGTCATGACAGATGAAAAAAAGTTTCTTAATGTTTTGAAAATCCTTTTTTGGTGCGGTTCCTTTTGACATCAAGACTGTAGGAGGAAGAATGTTTTTGAACTGCTCTCAATTGTAGTGGACATTGAGCATGGAAGGGTTAAGCTTATAAGCTCACAGCATCATCCTGCTGTGACGTCACTGATACTCCTTTAAATGCACATCATCATCATCATCATATGAAGAAGATCTCCTTCTCCTTCCTTCTCTCAATAGGCCGCACCAGGACAAGCGCTAAGTGGTTTCTAATGCGCTGGCTCTAACTCTCAGGTGTTGGTTTTACCTCACCTGACCCTCAACTCTGGTCGACCTACAGATCGATTACAAGGTCTGTGGCTCCCGGGCAGCGTCTCCCGCTGTGACTTTCAGACATTCAAATGAACAAGCTTTCCTGCAACACCTGAACACAGCTCGTCCATCATCCTGCCATGTCGCCGCGTGTTTGTGGATCATTCACGCAGTCCGTGTGGGCTCGCGGCTAAATGCTGACGAGACAAATGCTGGGGTCGGCCTCTCGAGTGACTGGCCGAGTGACGCCGCCAACATTTTGTGCGTTGACCAGGTGGAGAGGGCACCTGAAGGCCATCAGTCACCGGATCTGGAGCTTTTGTTACGCGCTACAAAACACTTTGATAGACAGCAATCGCCGTGATTCCTTAGCTTTCACTCCTATTTGGTGAGACAGAAACACGTAACAAAGTGTCTTGTTGCCATCATCCAGCCAAAAAGAAAAAAAAAAAAATTTGATGTCCTGTTGTGGGCTGGAGCTGGGACAGGGATGAGGCGAGTCTGGGACAGAGCGTGACTTGGTTTATGACTTGGTCACAGCCAAACTGCACAGAAGCGCACATTCAGAGCTGGACACGCACCGGGCACCTCTTCCCTTCTGGAGAGACGTCACTCACTCGGCAACCCCTCCCACATGCAGCGGCCACACACATAGAGGAACAGCCACCTGCAGCAGACACTCTACATTCACTCCTACAAAAGACTATTTTAAGGCTTGGAACACATGATCTCTTTTTCCATTCATTGTAATGGGAAAAATCGATTCAGATTTCGAACAATTCGCTTCTCGAACGGCCGTCTGGAACGGATTGTGGTCGAGAGCCGAGGTACCACTGTATATATATATATATATATATATATATATATATATATATATATATATATATATATATATATATATATATATATATATATATATTCCTTTTATTTAATTGACCCCTATTGTACATTGTAAATCAATGTGATATTTAAAATATCTACGTTATGTATCTCTTTATTTGGTATTTTAACCGTGTCATATTGAAGAAAAAGAAGAGAATGTTTCATTTAGTTTGCAGCTAATTTGGACTCATGCAATAAATATAGTTTCCGTAACAGCCAGCACATGTAACAAATGATTTTATCATAGTTGAAAGACGCGTCGGTGCGTTTAATCCGAGATAAATATGTGAATAAAAATTTGAAAGCCACATAAAAGTCTGCAGTCCGACCAACAGATGGCGCTGTGCATTCGCTGAACTCCCCTGCAGTCCTCGAGCTGGTGGGTCTTTGAGGAGGCGGATAACAGGATGTTTCAGCCGCAGAACGGTGTGAGTGAATCCCCGAAAGAGGCGCAGAGGGCGACCCTGCCCAGGAGATCAGGAGATGCAGAATAGCGCACGACAGGTCCACACTGAGCTCAGCATATGAATCAGGCGGCAGGTGATGGTGAACTAATGTCATTGATGCCATGGGTTTATTAGATCCAGGCGGCCCACCTGGATGGTTTCACATGCTGGCGACACTTTCCCTGGGTTTAATGAAGACAGATCTTCCGTCTGCTCCCCGAGAACTCCACGACGACACGGCCGCCCTCGCGCATTAGAAAGCGGCGGCAGAGGAGAGGGTTTGGCTGGAGGCCATGATCACACCTCCCACTAAGCTCAACCACCAGGGAGGAATCCTCAGTCAGCTGGAGAGTGTGACCTCCTCTCACCGATGATTAAATATAGAGGCTGTGGAGGAAACTCGCTGCCCTTCTCCAGGTTGAGGAGCGGCCTGCTTGAGCTGTAGGAGCCTCGGGTGTCACCGGCTGAGCTGCGGGAGCATCCTGGGACACGGCAGAGGGAGGATGAGACGGAGCGCTGAAACTGCATCTCAAGGGTTTCAGTCCTGGTGAAGTCCATCCTCATCCGAACAGGTCATGAAGGAACCTGACCAGAGCCGCTGCCGTGCTCTGTAGTGCCGCAGAACCAACATTACTATATTCAAGCCTATGATGGTCACTTCTCACAAGCCTGATAAGAGGACTTGCTTGGACCTTTGAGGCGACTGTTGGCGCGACTGTGACTAGCATTAGCTTACACATTCCAATGCAGCAACACGGGCGGAAAAAGCCAGGACTTCTATTTATTCACTTAGTTTATCATTCAGAAACACAAATGCAAGAATGACTCCTCCAGACATGACGAACGAAACTGATGTTTCTTCTTGTGGGACTTTAACAAGTTAATTACGATTATTTCATTACAACATTATTACGATTAGTTAATTACAACAATATAACAACAACAACAAACATGGAGGAATGGTTTTCGCTACTCTGAATGCACTTGAAATTCTTATGAAATTGAAATTCTTATACAAATATTTTCAACACATTAAAAGAGCTTTAGTTTCAATAAGGTGATATCAAAACTTGTATATTGCCACCTTTGTGGTTTATTGTGCTACTGTCAAACTGATGCAAAATAAACAATATTGTGTTGTTTAAATCTATGTATGGCTCCATCATCTGATTGAGTAATATACTAAATTCATTCCAATTGAAAAATGTGTCTTCTTGTTCTTATACCATTAAACTGTGATTAATTCATCTCAGATTCTCTTATTAACTAGATTCATTTTTTTTACCCCTAGATATTTCTTGTTTCACGAGAACCACTTGCCACCAGAAGCCCATGGGACTTTGCCAACTGATCTGTTTGTGACCTGCAGGGGGCAGTAAAAAATGAAGATAAAAGGCATAAGGGAGGCGGTTCTTTCTTTCCACACCCTTGTTGGTTCTCAGACAGACTCTGAGACGAGTGTCGAGTCGAGGCAAGTCAGAACGTCTATAAAGAAGAAACAAAAGAGAAACTTGCTGTAATGGCTTGATCTCAGATCATTCTGATGCATCTGTTTAGTCAGAGACGGAAATGACTGAATCCGCCACTGAAATTGGAGAAATTGCAACATTTCGGAATTTCTCACCCGTACATGCAGTTAAGGGCTCATGAGGCTTCATGAAACAGTGTCCTTTTCAGTGCTTAGTAGGTGGCGATCTTGGCTTAAAAAATGTAAGGTTTCATTGAGAAATACAAAGATTTCCTAGCAAACACTGCCATCTAGAGGGCTCTGAAAACGAGGTCACTGTTTCATGAAGCCCCAGAAGACCATCACTACGTACATGAGATGCAAATCCTTTGGCTGAATGCTGTCACAGCGTCTCCTCCTTCTGAGGACCGCCTGAATAAAATGAGTTCATAATCTGCAAACTTGACTGAACCGAAGTCCGGTCTTCTCTGGAGTGTTTGTTTTGACCTGGACAAATAGGGTTTGCACTAAAACCTCTTGTCAGGCTGAAAGCGATGGACCCCCGGTGACAGACGTAGTCGTGAGCTGACCACCACCAAAGGAGCTTGCCTTCTTGAGATCTGATTTCAGGTGGAGGTTGTGCTGTAGTCCATCAGTCGAGGCCATAAGAGGTGTGACAGACCGCCCTGGTGGAGGCTAAGATTAGACGGGCAACCTCCCAGCTGACTCTTCTAATGAGCTGCCTGTCGATCCGGCAGGAGACACAATTTAGAGAGCATGAGATGGAAGGCGTTTCCCCCAGAGTTCACTCAGACCCTCAACCCTCTCCACGGCCTCAGAAGACCTGCTCTCCTTATTTCACCGCCGCCCCAGCACCTGTGATATCTGGGCATCGATCTCATCCATCTTCATCACGAACCCGAGGAGCACAGGATGTCGGTGACAACTCCATGGAGGGGCCCTCTGACCCGCTGCCCAACTCACAAGAACCAATGTAGAATAGTGATTCAGGAGACATATTATTACTGTATAACATTATCAGCATGGATCCCTCCTAAAAACTCCAAAAATAGTGATGATGCTCTCTGCTCAAAAGTCTTTGGTGAAACTTCTGATCAGTTTTAATCTGACAGCGCCACCGACTGAGCTCTGAAAATTAGGACACTGTTTCATGAAGCTTCATCATCATTTTATTGATAATGACGGGTGAAGAGGGGATTGAACATTATGTTGGTTCAGGAGCTCGGTAGAGGGAGAAGACGAGGACAGTTGCCAGGGTTCCGAAGAGCAGGAACAAGAATGTAAAACATTTGTCAATGCTCCATTTTTTTTAAATAAGATGTTTGCCAGCAATGTTGTATGGTTTGGAAACAGTGGCACTGAGGAAAAGACAGGAGGCAGAGCTGGAGGTAGCAGAGATGAAGATGCTGAGATTCTCTCTGGGAGTGAGCAGGATGATGATAGGATCAGAGGGATGTGCTCAGGTGTTTAGGAGACCAAGTCAGAGAGGCTAGATGGAGATGGTTTGGACATGTACAGAGGAGAGAGAGAGAGCCAGTACATTGGTAGATGAAGATGTTGAGGTTGGAACTGCCAGGCAGAAGGTGGAGAGGAAGGCCAAAGAGGAGATTGATGGAGGTGGTGAAGGAGGACATGAGGTTTGGAGGTTTGAGAGAAGAGGAAGCAGAGGACAGGGTGAGATGGAGGAAGGTGATCCACTGTGGCCACCGCTGAAGGGTGACGCTGGAAGAAAAAGAAGATATGAAATAAAATAGAAACCCAAGAAGAAGTAAAAGTTCTTTTTCCTCCTCTGCTTCCATTGACTCACTATATCTCATGTCAACTGAGCCTTTATACCCACATTTTACATGAAGTACTCACGTCTTTGGGTCACAGTCACCAGTGACACGAGACCGTGGTGATGGACAGTGGAGCTCAGAGAGTTTGACAAGCGCAGGAACTCTTCATTAAACTTGTAATTGAGCTCCCAGGAGGAGGCGGTTCACTTTTTAATCCTAATTGGGCTGAGATGGAAAACAAACATGGAGGTGAATCCCAGATGATTCAGCAGGTATTTTGAGTCCTCTAGAAAAATACCAGTGTGATCGACATGGGTGTCGTGCTTTGGAACATCATCATCATCACCTGAGAGGGAAAGAAAAACAACGTGTTTTTATGAGAAGTTCTTCAAGTGGTTCCTCTCCATTATTCTGGAGGGTGAACTTTTGTCGCAACCTTTGTGATCGTTCCTCACGGTTCATTGGACGTCCAGGTGAATAAATGCATCATCATATGGAAAGGAAAAGACACCTTGACTTTCTGAGATCAGAGTCCTCCAAGAAGGAGCTGTTCCAAATGACAGCGACCACGAACGCGGCCACAATCTCGAAGAATCGCCGCAGAAGTCGGCGACCTCCGGTCGGCACCGAATTTAATTAGGCAGACAAACGGGTCTGACCTTTCCGGTGATTGCAAACATCTGTGTCGTATTTCCTAACCGACCGTTCGGAATTCTGAAGCGGATATTGACCTTTGAGTGGAGGCAAAGTCATTTACATATTTTCAGCAGCGTGATACTCTTCCCACACGACTTCATTTCAGGATTTCCAGAGGCCTCAGCTACTTTCACTTTGACTGACTTTGTGGCATAAAAAAAGTTCATAACTCCAGATAGAGATGTAAAATAACCATTTGGACCAGTTTTTAAGGCCAAATCATGAAGGCAGAAATGTGCTACGCAGCCCTTTCTTTCCAGTGACTCAGCAGTTTTTATTGCACTTGTAACTTGAATATCAACTTTAGGAGCATGAGTTTGATATTTCCCAGGTCGGACCAACTGCTTTTATTATCATTATATTATGTTTTATTGAAAATGCCCACATTGAAGACATAATTTATTTAATAATGCAGCATATTTTGTCATGTTTCATTTCTCTTGCGCTTTATTTTTGGTTATTTCCTGTGTTCCTGTTGCTTCCTTTTCCTTCTCTTTCTTCAGCTTCACAGCAGCGCAGCTGAATCCCATTCCACGGATCAGACTCCACATTTCTGCACCTGTGTTCCAGTCTGTGTTGCCAGATGGTTGTTTCACGTCCTCACGGTAAACTATCTCTCGACACTCCGTCCTCTTGTGCTCCTATTTTATATTTTTCTAAATTCGTGTGTGCTTGATCTTCTTTCTGTCACCTCCTTATCTGGTTCTCCTGGCTCAGTTTTCTGTTCCTCACTATTTGATTGTGTGTGAGTTCTTTGTACTTTTCTTTTCCTCTCAACATAGTTATTTCTTCGTGTGTGTGTGTTATCCACCACCGTGCGATTTCTGTTTGTTGGGCCTTGTGTGTTAATTTTCGAGTGTGTTTGCGTGAGTTATGCTTGTGAGTTACGGCGATGACCTATACAGAATATGATATCATTTCGCCACCGAAGTATTGGACAAAATACTGCTTCATGACACTGACATCACTGAGTTCACTTCCTGCTGCAACTTTCTGAGAAGTTTCAAAATGAGCTGTTAAGAATCAAATGGCAACGCATGACCACTTTTAAAGCTTTTACTGGCCACACTGAATGAGTTGGAGGACCAGATTGGGACCCTAGACCTCGTGTTTGACCATGTTTGACCATGTTTGATTTCTAGTTCGCAAAAGAAGGAGAAACAGAAGCTGAACTTGATATGAACGGAACCGCTGCTGTTTAAAAAGTAAAGAACAACAGTTGTGAAGAACAAGATGCTCTGTTGAGCATTCACACAACTACAGTGTGTAAAACAGGCATCTCCATCCAGCACCAATGTGATGTCTAAGAAGCTGGCAAGACTTGTGAAGAGCTGGTGTCTCTTCAGGGTCTCTGCAGGTATTAATAGCACCTGGTTTCACAACCACCGGGTCAGTGGGACTGCGCTACTGCTGGGGGCTAAAGGTTTCTAGGACAGTGTTAGATCAAATAAGAGCGATGGAGCTGTGAACAGATGACATAATGAGCGGCAGCCTGGATGTGAAGACTGGAGAAGAAAGAAACATCTTCACCTTCAAGAGCTGACGTTGTGTTCTGAAGCAACAACCTGATCTCAGCAGGAGAGCCGCAGTCCTCCTCCCCCTCCTCGGTATCAGCCTCAGAGATGTTCCAGGGGTGGGTCAGTGCGCAACGAAGCTGCTTCATTTACGCTCCAAGAGATGGGTCAGAGGTCATCTGCTGCCGCCGAGCATTACCTTTACCCTCAGGTGCTCATGATTTATTCACTGAATCCCTTTTCATCCTTCTCAGCGCTCTAGTAATTCATTTCATTGCATCTTGGCGATTGTCTTGACTTGGAAACATGTCGCCCGAGGTTGGTTTCTCCCTGGAGATGCAAGAGCGCGACGTTGAGAGGAGTCACACAGAGGGCAACGCGGCGGAGTCACCACGCTTGACTTCAAACCCAAACTGTGCGTCAAAATGCTGGTATTTTTAACGATTATTTTCGGAGAAAGTTTACATGTGAAGTTGACCTGTCAATCCTGTCACATCCTTGTGAGCACAAAAGGAAGCACACAATAAGTCAGTTTTTTAAAATCTCTGTTCAACAATCTTGGGAAATTAAATTGTCGCTCAGTAGTTTGCTGACGATCTTCTGAATCTATCCAGTGTCCAGTTTGTCACAGAGGATTGAACAGTCTTGACTTTACACATGTATCCTTCTGCTCACTTTGCTAGCTAGCGTAACATACATTTTGCCAAAACATATATAAATAAATAAAAGAGTAATTTTACCTTGCGATTTCTGAGAACTTGTCGCTTGAGTTCAGATATCTGAGCATTTGATAGGAGAAATGTCGCTTGAAACTTGTCACTAGAAATGCACCGAACAGTAGCTGCAACCGCGTGGCCCCAAACATGTCGACATCCGCGCACGTGCTGGTTCTGGTTCAGACTTACATCTTGGTTCAGCTTTTGATTTGACACTTGAGACATATGAAGATTTTGCAGTACTGTTTAAATCATGGCTGTCTGTGGAGTCAGTTGCTGTGTTGTTGTTGGCTGACAGAAGACTCGGGAGAGAATTCACAGATTTATCGACACAGACGAGCAATACAAAGACGAACGGGAGCGGAGAAACCAAGGGGTGTTGATACCAGTGGAGCTAGGAAGACAAGACACATAAGGAGAGGGTCAAAACCTGGAACAGAAAACAAATAATTAATGAAAACAGAATTTAACTCACGAGGCCCAATAAACAGAAAGGTGGTGGAATAAAACACACTCACACGAGGAAATAACAGTCACGAGAGAAAAACAAAGGGTGAGTTTTACAAAACACTCACACACGATCTAAATGGAGAAGGAAGAAACAAGAAACAGAATGCGAAGTGAGGAGAATGCAACAAAGGAGGCGGCTGAAAAGGAAATCAAGCACGCACACAATTTAGAAATACTCAGGGAAATACACGAGAGATCTGAGTCGCAGGAGAGTTTACCATAGGAACGCGAAGTAACCAGCTGGCGACACGAGCTGGCACCGAGGTGTCGAGATTAGCTGATCAGTGCCAGCCGTGTCGCTCGGGAAGTTGGAGGAAAACAAGGAAACAGAAATGCAGAAATAACAAAATAACAGCACTAGAGAAACGAACATGGCAGTTTATTGACTTTCCATGTGACATGTAACTAAGAACAGTATTCATTAAGTGAGTGTTCACCATATGATGTGACATCAGGGACCTATTTATAAGTCAGTCACGAGTCACACCAGCAGATGGAAAGAAAAACAACACAAGAGAGACTCCGCAGCTTGGTGACCAAGAACTTCCTTAAATGTCCGCGTCTTAACACAGTCGAAGCAGATGTGTGATTGAATTAATACGCATATTTCCCTTTCATTCATTTTCACCGCTCGAGGCGAAGGAGCGCAGCTCATCCATCCTGACAGTTGGCGCATTATCTATTGAAGTAGTTGACGTCGATATAGCCGTCAAATCCAGGCTTCTGTTGCTGTGCCCAGTGACTCAAGAGCCGCCTCAGTCTGAGGAGAAGCGCAGCATCTGTCACGTCCTGGGCCATCACCACGGACGTCCTCATGACATGCGTGAGCAGAGTTGTGTGCCAAACAATGGCACAAATGATGTTCCCAGCACAACACAGATGATTAAATGTTATCACCAAGCACAAAGTGTGAAATTGATTTCACAGCGCTCCGACGGGGCGAAGGTAGCACTGAGCAGCTACTGTAAATGCTGCCTTTTCTCTCAAAGTCGCGGATTTACAACGTAGCCTGATCTTCTGTTGGCAGAACAGACGGCTCTTTCCGAGCTTCTCTCTTTGGCTCTGAGTGACGGAGAACATTTTCAGAACGCTACACTTTCAATGCATATATCAGCATATCATTAGTGCTTGTATCGGCTGCACTGAGATCAAACCTTCAGTGATAAAGTGTCTACGCTACACTCTGTGCAGTTAAGAAAATAGCACTGAGATTATAGAAATGTTCTCTGAGGGAAACATTTCATCTGTATTCACTGGATCTGAAAATGCAGAGCTGTAACTTGCCCTTCAAACATATGCTGAAACTGAGTTGTCAGCACATTAGAGTCAAGCAAACTAGAGAATGCTTTGCTGATAATGCTGAGAAGTCCAGACCTGAGCTGCTGTTCAGATGTTCTTGTACGATTCAAGCTAGTTTCAGTTGTATTTTAACAGTAGTCTATAACGTCCACAATACTACTTTGAGGGCAACAGACTTTTATTTTGGGGTTTTGACATTTACATTTTTTTAATTCAGAAAAAAATGTATATTTTTTGCCCAGCATTTATTTATTTTTATATGATAAGGACAATATAATTCAATGTCATCAATGTCTGTATCGGACTGACAAGACTTAATTCTCCGGTCACAATCACTGGTTCTTCCTCAGCTAGTCTTGTGTCACATACGTCCACCTGTTCCGCCATGCCCCCACTCTCTTCTTCACGTCCCTTGATCTCAGTCCATGACTCTGTCTGATAGAAACCTTGAATTGTTTCATGACCTCCACCCACTTAATCTTCACTTAATCTTCACTCTCCTCATTCAAATGCATTGGTTCCTGTGAATTTCATTCCTCTCCTCTCCATTTCATACTTCCACGTCTCCTTCTCCTGCACCTCCTCCCCACTTTCGCAGCTAATAATTGCTATATCATCGGCAGACATCACCCACGGAGACTCCTCCCAAACCTCATCTGTCTTCACCATCGAAAACAGCTCCTCCCTTCCCTGGATACAGTTAGAAAATGGAACCGAGGGTCTCCTTGCAGAGTTCATATCTCAACGCAAACAGGACCAAATTGATCTGCCCACCAGAGCCCATAGCATATTCCGAAAAAAACATATTTCACGTCAAAACTTAGACATGAATTGATCATCTCATTTCTTGTTGATCAGATTCCAATGAAAACTCATATTTCCATAATATTTAAATTGCATGAAGCTGCCGCTGTCATTAGCGCTAGTGCTAGCATGGGTGCGTCGCCCTTCAATAGTGATGGGTTGATGAGGCTTCATGAAACAGTGTCCTCTTTTCCACTAGATGGCGCTCTCTGCTATAAAATCTTTGGTTTGAGGAACCATTTCAACGAAATGTCACCTCATTTTTAAACCAACAGCGCCACCTAGTGAGCTCTGAAAATAAGGTCACTGTTTCATGAAGCCTCACTGGCCCATCATTACCCCTCAAACCCACAAATGAATATCTAAATTCTTGCTAACCAGACTGCATTGTTACCCACATCTGCACTTTCAGAACCGAGACTTGCAACGGGTCATGAATCCAACACCTTTTCACAGCAGAGCGTCGGGAATATAAAGGAGAAAATGAATAGATGTCAAAGATATTTGAAATTCAAGGAGCACACAGACGTTTGACACACAATCTTTATTTATTCAATATACATTGATACAGAGTGTGATAGAAACATGCAGGTGAGACTAACTCTGGTGTGAAACAGTAACATCAGGGCCGAGCTTTCTAAAAGCAACATTCACCTTCACGTCACTTCGAGTCATCAGAAAACAATTCCTGTGTTTTGGGGGAAACAAAGACCTGAGATTAACGGAAATGGACAGTCAGACAATGAGTACAAAACCCTTCACCAGCGACTCATCGAACAAACACAAGAAAAGATCAATACTCATTTACAGTAGTAATTCCTCCTACAACAATCATGTGGTGGTCATAATGTTATTAACTGCAGTAAAAGGGTTTATCATGAAAATTCACAGACATGTTATAAGATTGACAAGCTATTGCATTCCCTCGTCCCCGTCACGACCCCTGGAGTTCCAACGATATGAATCTGTTTGCATGCAAGCGTCACTGTGGCGTCTCCTCCCGCTGCCCTCTCCCCACACAGTGGCCCGGCGAGGCACCGCTCACTAGGACTTCTCATCGCGCTTCTTCTTCTGGAACTTCCTGAATTGCGACTGGATGGCGACCGCCGCCTTCTCGGTCTCGGGGTTCTCCATGTCAATGTCAAAATCCTCCGGGACGTCCGTCTTGGAAGCATCTGAGGAGAGAGAAGAGCCACAACTGAACACTTGCAGTCGGCAGGGATTTCTCAGAGTTTGATTTCTCCGACTCTTGTTGGAGATGAAGTAGAGTAAAAATATTGGGGGTGTGTCAGATAAAACGCTGACCAGATCCTCTGAAATCCTTAAAACCAGTCATTTTCAGCAGAAACTTTTTGGAAGTTTCCATGCATTCTTTACATATGTATTGCTGTTCACCATTATATCCACCAGGGGGAGCAGCTCAGAGTCAAAAAGTTTATGACGACAAACTCCTTAACCAACATGGCGACTGTGGAAGAAGTAATGCACCTCTTGCACAAAAGACGACAGCAGCGTTGTAGGAGGCGGTGGTCAATTAAATCTATCGCAACTGAAGGACGGAGAATTTCCGCCATTTTTATGTTTGCATTGTGTTTTGTTACTGCTCCGTTTGGTCTGTATCCGTAAGTTTTGAGGGAATGTAGAGAAATATGGACGAAATAAAGGCAGAGCACGTCCGTTTCTGGACCATACGTAACGTTAAGCATGAAGACCACCTCTTGATGTGGTTAGCGTTGGATCACAAATAGGGTGACAAGTGTGTCACAAATGTGGGCGTGTCACAAATGTGGTCAGTGGCGCCCGTGAATTATATTGTCATCTATAAAGTGACACTGTCATGACATCACTGTTCACATCCCTGCTGGCCAAAACGGGTACTACGCTCCGTAGGGACACAAGGGTAAAAGAGAACTGTTACTCCGAACCCCGCCTGCCCGGATCGATCAAGTTGTCCTTTAGTTGTGTTCCTCATCATCCCGACAAGCGCAGTGGACGTGCCATGACATGAGGTTCAGAGGATGCAGAATTCATTTGTCTTGTTTGTTTTCATTCACCTACAACCCAGAGTGACCGCGGCGGGGTTTCATCTGCGCTGGCCAGGCAGAGAAATGAATTCACATCCTCTGGATATTTAAACAATCAATCCTACAAAAAAACAATTAACTGAAAAGACAAGGAGACAAACATCCATCCTGCTTCAGGACACACCGCTACAGATCCCTAGGTCAGAAAACCAATTCTCAATTGTATCTCTAGTTTCAGAGCTTAGATCTGCATGGCTAATGCACAGTTGTCAACAAGTGAGAACAGCTATCGTCGACCTTGGTGTTCCCCTTCTGTCCCCAGGTCTAAGTATCATGTGGCACTGGGTGAAAGGGGCCAGCGGTGGCGGTTCATCCTGGGTGTTTGCGGCTTTCCATCTCTCTTGCCGCTCCTCTGCTTTCATCTCTGGTTGGTTACTGAGTCCAGTTCCTCCTCAAGACTGCTGAACTTGTCCTGATATGCAGTACTTCTTCGGATGCTATGCACTTTCTCTGAGTCAGGTACCCAAGATATGAGCTGAATTCAAGCAAATGAAGGGAACAACGTCCATATATGACAAGCTACTTCTCAATGTAGGAACAAACTGTTCTTTCATGCTTGTTGACTGCTGGGATCAACAACAAACTGCAGGCGCTGAACCTGCCTGGGAGCACAGTCTCGTCTACTTGGATGTCAGCGAGGCCTTTGATGGTTTCTTCCCTTAGGTGGAAATGGTGGATCAAAGTGGTCACTTCATCCAGGGAAGGTGGAGTCTAGTCTGCAGATTTTCTCCTCCAACAACCCGTTTGGAAGCTAATGTGTTCACTAGTACTGCAGTCACATTGTTTACTCAGTTGTCATGAGTTTTAACGCACCAACAGTATTTTAAAATATGTGCCGAAACATCACTCGGTTCTCCGAACTGTCTGGATCTTCTCAGATGGAAACAAAGGGGCACCAGGGTTGGGTGTGTTTAGAATGAAGGAAGGATCTCGAATCACCAAGAGACAGAATAAACCCAACTCTTTGTATTATTCATGAGGCAGTCGAGACTTGGAGCTGGCATTCGACCCATGCCACATCTCTGACCTGACAAAATCCACGTCCACTGATGTTGACCGACCAGATAGTGATGACCATGAGTCATCAAGTCGTGATGGAGGACCTCTTTTCCCCTCTGTTTCACTTTTATGTTGCTTTCGGCCAAAGTCACTTGAGGGCAGGGAGCGGAGGACAGGAGCCTAGAGGTGACTGCTATTGAGCGGGGAGCTAATCCGGGCTTCTCTGGGGGCGCCATGCTCTCTGCAGCTCAAGGAGGAAACTCTAACTGCTGTGTCAAGTCCACCATCCAATCCTGCATTAATTGATATTGAATTTTCCAAAGCTGGACTGGCAGCAGCAGGATGAGCCACTGAGCCCAGTTCTTTACCGCAACTCTCCTTCATCTTTGCTATTCAAACTGGTTTTTCACTACATGTCATTGATTAAGACATATCATTCTGTTGCTGTCATTTTGTCATCCTTCGCTCTTGTTTTGTATTTTAACTTCCTGTGTCTCCCCTCTGTGTTTTCCTGAGCTTGACCTGTTACGGGCACACACCTGGAGGAAACGCTGACAAACATGATCACCTGCTCCTGTGTTGCCTCGCACCTGTCTCTTGGTTCAGGTTTGTCTTCTTGATTCCTGGAGCTTTTGATTCTATTTCTCTGCCGCTGGTTTCACCAGCATGTGTCTCCTGTTCAGAATTTTATTGGATCCTGTATTTCTCTGTGAGTTCTTTTGCATTTCCTATCACCGTGCTTTCCTGCTTCCACTTCTGCTCCTCCAGTTTGAATGAAAAAGGGGAAGGCTAAAAACTGTTGTGTCAATGAGGCTTCACGAAACGGTGTCCTCTTTTTCAGAGCCCACTAGATGGCATTCTCTTGTCTAAAGGCTTTTGGATTTGAACAACCATTGCAATGAAACCACTCAATCATTTTAAATAATCAACAGCGCCACCTACTGAGCTCTGAAAATGAGGAGACTGTTTCACAAAGCCTCATTGGCCCATCACTACTAAAATGCATGTTACCATTAACAAATGAAGAATGGAAGACTTTCATTTTTCGCCTCCATCTCCAGGACATTGCTGTCATCCTGTCTTGTTGGCGACGGTTTTTGCTTTAAGTCGTTTTTTTAATTATTATTAAAAAACAAAATAGCAATTAAAATAAAGAAAGTATTAGTTGAAGAAACCAAATCCTGTTGAGAAGGATGAATTGGCGTAACTTAACCACAATGAGCAACAGATGAAAGGAACAACGAGTGCATAGTACATGACACGGGACGTCATGGATGAGGAGGATTTAGAGAAAAGCAGCCAGAATGTATTTTTGCTGGCAGCTTCTCTGTGATCATACCTTCAGCACAGTGCCAATTCTCATGAGAAGAAAAGAAGGAAAGCTTGCCAAAGTGACAGGAAGGAACCCTCCTGGGTCGTCTTACTCTTAAAACCCCACCCCTGCTGCAGGAGCCAGATGAGGAGCCGGGTTGTCTTATTGATTCGGCTGCTTAAAAACCAGCAGATCCATGACTGGGCTTTGTGGAAGGACGAGACAAGAGGGGCTTTTAAGCCTTGAAACAGAAAGGAGGAGGGCGGTGGGAGGTAAAGTGGAGCGTCTCTGAACCTACATGGGCTCAGGAAAGACACATGTGAAGCGATGCCCCACTGCAGCCACTTTGTTGGCTGCGATATTATGAAAGCAAAGCAGATAAAGGGGTATTTTTGGAAACCCACCACCCAAAACTAACTCATAGGCTCGGCAGCATTTCTCAAAGTAGATTTACTGCTGCACAAACCTCAGCTGACAGAAAGAGACTGCTGGTTTTTAATCTGCACAGATGCAGCGCCGGTAGAAAAGAAGCCATCGTAATAATAATGTTTGTCCAGATTATGGATGACGTTCATGTAATTAAAACACGCTCAGCCCTAAATATTTTCTATTATTTAATTGGGGCGGGGGTTTGAGTCTGTGACGGGGAATGAAATAATGACGGTGAGTGGAAGACGCCGTGATGCCGCGCCAGCCCTAATCTTCTTAGTGAGATGTTCCAAACAGCCGGCTGTATTTTATCTGGGCTTTGAAGTTTTGTTTTTCTTTCCCATAATAATTGAACTGAATCTTATCAACGTATTTTTAAGACAAAAGCATTTGCATAACTAGATTATAGAAAAGAGGCCAACATGAAGCACGGCAGCAGCAAGTGGTGAGAGAAGGTGGATACAAGTGCAAGTGGTCAATCATCTCTAACAGATCACATAACAGTAGTCCAGTAAAATAAAGGTATTTGGCACTTTGGTCAGACGTGAGTAAAATGCGGCCCTGGGGCCCACATGCGGCTCCTTTGCCTATATTTATGCAGCCCCATTATTTATTGCTATTTCAATTCCAAATAAAATGTGTATTTTTTATGTATGTTTTTAAGTTTATTTAGTTATTTTTAAGGTGTTTCCCCCCTATTCCATGTGTTGTTCTTCACATGTGAATAGGTAATAGTTATATTGAAATTATAAATTAAAGTAATGCTCAAGTATTTCTTGTCCCTAATATACTATACTGCTATATTTGACCCATAGTAGATTATCATCAGATTCAAAATGATCTTTATTGTTTTTTTATTTATATATTATTATATATTCTATTTATTATTATTATATTTATATTGAAAATCTTAATGCATAAAATATGTGGCAATTTTTTTTCCTGACAATATTAAATATCCATATTTCTGCCCCCCAATCGTGGTCTCTACAGAACCACAACAATCTTATATGTTTATACAAGCTCTTTATTTATAGTGTGGTCCAGGCAAGAATTTGTGCCTCTCCTCACACTCACTTGAGGATTACAGGGTGAAGTTTCATGACTCGTGCAGGAGGTGCAGTGGGGGGAAATGGGGTTGAATAGCATCCTGAGGGTTAAAGAAAAGGTAAATCAAGCATGAAGAGGAGAAGCTGTTTTGAATGTTGACAGAGAGATCAGCAGACTTCGATGACCCCAAAGGCCTTGAAGCTCTGGAGGCGCGGCGAAGCGTGAGACAGACCTCAGTAGATCAATACATGAACACTTTTTATTGATGGTCCACCCGCGCTTCTCTCCACACCGTCAACTTATGCTTGGCATGTGACGTGTTCGGGGAGAAAAGTGTGGTTTAGGCTTGTTCTTATTGTTATTAACGCTATCATCGAGTACAGTGCAGCTATTTATAAAGTGCAGAAATGGGTCGACGTGGCGCTGAGTCTGTTGCCGAGCTAATAAAGAAACCATGACTTGATCTCTGAGCTGAGCCCATTTGAGATGACTCCTTCAAATGAGGCGTTTGGTGGGATATATTTGGTCCTGACAGTTCCACCTCTGCTCTCCTTTGACCCAATCCTGGACCAATAGACGCATGATTCCTTATGAAATATTAGTGGTGGGACTTTAACAAACACACGTGGACAACAAACAACAACAACAAACATGGAGGAAAGGCATCTGTTTGCTTTTGTTCAGGGAGGTTTCTCACTACACAATGTCCAGGGTTTCCCCAGGGTTTCCACTGCTCTGAATGGACTTGAAATTCTTATAAAATTGAAATTCTCCTACAAATATTTTCAAGACATTAAAAGAGCTTGAGTTTAAAATAAGGTGATATAAAAACTTGAATGTAACCTCCAATGTGATTTATTGTGCCACTGGCAAAATAAAGAATATTTTGTTTTAATGTATGTATGGCTCCATCATGTGATTCAGTAATATACCAAATTCATTCACATTGAAAAATGTGGCTTCTTGTGGCAAACATTCTCAAACCAAAAACCATCAAAATTCTCAAATTAACTAGATTGATTTTTTTAATCGAATCGCACTCCATTAAATATCAAACTTGGTGTTTCTGTGGAGTGATGCTGAGGTTAAGCTCCAGATGCTGCACTCCCTTAACTCTCTGTTGAGGCTGGATTCTAGCAAACATATGCTGCTTATGGCCCAAATACACAACATCTGGACCCCCACCGTGGCAGCAAGTCACGACTGTGGAGCGAGTTGCTGATAATGGGACTGAAAAGCTGCATATAGCAGCTTCAAACTCAGAGAGCAGGCGTGTCTGTCACCAAAATTAAACGCTTGGTGACCGAGACTTGAACTGCGTACCATCCAAGAGAGGAGCAGCAGATGTCATGCAGCTCCTTGTTCCAGCTTTGACTTCTTCACCCCTCACTCACATGACATTCTTCGCTTACTCAGGACACCGGCTGTACTTTTTTCCAACTGAGAACTAGTGATGGGCAGGTAAGGTTTCATGAAACAGTGTTGTGGTTTTCCGAGGCCACCAGATGCTCTAAAATGTTTGGACTTGAACCACCAATTCATTGTAACCTCACATCATTTATAAAGCAAGAGCGCCATCTAATGGCCTCGGCAAATCAAGACACTGTTTCATCAACCCTTGAATACTGTTTCATGATGCCTCATCTACCCATCACTACTCAGAACCCTGGTCTTGACATCTCTTATTAATTTTTTTGCATCATAAAGCTAAGCAAATGTTTCAATTGTATGAGCAACAGTTATTGCCAACAATATTTGAATGACTTGCCTCTGGACAGTAGCATCTGCATCCAAAGCTGATATGAATTTGCGAATGAAAATGAAGTTCAATGATAGGTTGTAAAAATTTAAATTTTCCTTTAAAGAAAAACAGGTACATTTGTTGATCTAAATTGCCTCATTCTTTTCCACATGAACTAAAATAAATGTGAATTTCCAGACAGGCTGTAACACACATGGCTCCAATATAGCGGAGTCCCAGATGAATATGAAAACATCAGTGAGTGTCCTTGAGCCAGAGAGAGGTTGCTTCTGAAGACCAGGCTCTGCTGTGTGATGGCAACAGTCCCTGTGCCCCCCACCCGCCCACTCCACCACCTCTATTGACGGAGAAACATGCTTCAGACCAACACTGGCCGAGTGTTTTCTCAGCATCACATTCATTGTCAAGGTCAAACAACAAAAGCAGGAGTGTTTACACGGGCTGTTGTGGAGCTGAAGGTAGAGGCGGAGAGGAATGAGCGGACTGCTTCGGTTCTCCATCATCTTGGTCGGCTTTAAATGCTGCTGCTGAATAATGTTGCGGGGCAGTGACTGTTTAATGGGCTGAATTATGTCCTCCCAACAGCTGGCTTTATCGCCGTCCTCCATCATGTGGTGCGTTGCATTGGTCGAGGGTTTACTTCCGGCTGTATATTCAAGTCTTTGTTACCCTTTTCAGTCTGTTTGAGCCTAAGGCAGAGTCCATCCAGCTGATTTAACCATTCCCCAGGGGAACACGGACATGTGCGTGTAGATGGGGGTGCAACGGAGATGTTGCGGAATCCACAAACAAAACGGAGAACCGCACCAACTACCTTATATTGGGCAGCTGAAGATGACAGAAGGCTGCGACAAAGCACTTCACACACATACCTACCAACCACATCCCAGCGAGGGTTCGACCACTGCACCATCGGAGCGATGTGACCTCCATATTAAGAGTCTGTCTTTACAAAGAACTCTGACGCTTCAGTGCATGTTCAGGATTCATTTAAGTCTATCTGCTCTGTGATGGTTTACTCACAACAGAGCTTCAGACAAAAGGCCCATTTATGCTCCCTTTAAGTACGAACCTGTACCCCTCCATTCTAACAATGTTACAGTCAGCGATCACAGGTTTCCACGTGTTCTTTGCGTTGGTATTGCTGTTCACCCAGCCACCAGGGGGAGCAGCCCAGAGTTCTAAGTGTATGACAACAGCAAGCTCCAAAACAAACATGGCGACTGGTGTACCTCTTGCTCTAAAGACGAAACAGAGGCACCGCTGTTCTCACCGACCACTCGTTGTTAAATATATCGCCAATGGAGAATTTCTGCCATTATTTTGTCTTCTTCATCCGTTTGGTCCGTATCATTAAACTTTGCGGAAACATGCAGAAATACAGACAAAATGAACACAGAGCACAGACAGAAGGCTACGTAGTATCCGGATGCATAAGTAACTTTGAGCATAAATGGGCCTTTACTTATGAGGAGTCTGGTTCTGTGAAACAGTTGTCCTCGCATTTCGGGACACACCGGTCACTTTTCTGGCCAATCACTTTTTTAAAATTTCAGTTGTTTATGATTTATTCACTTTTAATACTTGACAGAAAACATCTTCAATACTTGAGACTTGCTTTGTTTAAAAACAATATCTGTGGTTATAGCAGTATTTAACTTTAGCTTTTAAAATGAAGTAACTGCGAACAACACCAGGGCTGCCAACTCTCATGCTATCGGCATGGCTCACCAGCCGAATGACTATATGTGAGAAGTGTGATGCGCTCTGTCAAACAGCCACGTGAAGAGATAAGACTTGTTTCAATGTTAAAATTAATTTCCTGCGTTGTTACAATAAATTTGCTGGAGTGTGCAACAGATGGCTGTGGTAGATGTGATTGGCTCTTAGGATCGGTTGCAAAACAGGCCTCACTGATGCTGCAAAATGAAGGTTATTGGTGCAGACCGACTGGTTTTGTTTACGAAAAAATGAAAATGGATTTTGAAAGCGCCAGTATCCAGGCATGATTTCATTTGGTTCGTGAAGTGTCTCTGGGCTGAATGAGTCACTCTGGTCACTGGTGGAAGCCAGTGGACGTCTTGTTTTGCAGCTGGTGCCCAGAGGACGACACAATAAGAGGATGATAACGCAAACGATAAAATGGTAATAATAAAGTCCATGTCTTCTGGGGCAGGAGATTGTCTCAATCTAGTCAAAGCCACTGAGTTTCAACTAAAGTCAGTGTAGAGGTGCGAAAAATAAAAATTGAATTGAAGGGTGTCTGGGTGCACTCGGTATGAATCGCTTGAAAATAATGAGATATTTGGGGCCGCTGGACCCAATTTCCGCCCGAGACCCGCCCCCTAGCACCAGCAAGTAACTATTCCCTTGGGCAGTGTCTCATAAGTCCAATAAGTCCAGCGACAACTCACCTTGTCCTCCAGACGTCTTGTTGTTGCCAGTGGCGGCTCCGGGTCCTTGTCTCTGTGAAGAAAACATTCGTAAAGTCAAAGCACATCCATAGCACCGTTGTTAAAAATAGTGCCACATCCTCGGGTGGCAGAGCAGCACATTACAAGCTCATTGGTACATCTGAGAGCCACCGCATTCATCAAGTGATGGAGCCAAACTGCGACACAAATTGTTCTGTTGTTAATGAAGTTTTTTATGGATCAGCCTGGCGCACAGCAGCAAACATTAAGTGGGACAACAGGCTTGAGCAGAGCCTCCGAACAGCCCATCAGGGGTCCCGTGATTAAACACTGCAATAGACGGAGCAGGTACATTAAATGACAAGATGAAAAAACAGGAAGTGACTGCGTCACTCAAGTCTGCTGCTACGATGCAACTGGAATGGACAAAAGCACGTCGCAAAATGAGGCGAAAAATGGGGGGGAAGTGGTTTTAAACACTTTTCTAAGTGTGATAAAGTGAAGAAAAGCGGAGTTGACGTTTGTCGTTTCCCCACTAGTCATCAAGGTGTGAAAACTTTCCCTGGTCGGCCTCGCCCTCACTTCCCCCTCGTGGTGATTCATGCAGCATTAAGTTTCTCTCTATAAGTGATGTCCCCAGCCCTGCGGCCGCCTGTGTGGCCCATTTATCTTGTCTATCTTATCTACCGAGCAGGAGGGAATCAGTTAGGGGACAATCAATGCCCTGTCACTGTTACGACACATTTAAAAACAATTAGGAAGCAGAACTTCGGATGGCTTCTGGTCAACATGGAAAAAAAAAAGTTTCAAAACTTTCCTTGCCAGGCAAAAGATGTTGAGTTCAAACTTGTAATGACTCATTTCAATCCCTTCCTACTGTGTCCTAGTGAACAAATGCAGACCATTCTGTTCTTTCATAAAGGCTCTAATACACAGATGTTAGTCGTGTCATTGGGCGAGAGGCAGGAACGCACCCTGGCAGGTGGCCAGTGCATCGCACAACATTCACTAGTGATGGACCAATGAGGCTTCATGAAACAGTGTCCTTATTTTTAGAGCTCAGTAGGTGGCGCTGTTGGTTTAAAAATAAGGTGAGGTTTCATTGAAATGGTTGTTCAAATCCAAAGATTTTTGAGAAGGGAGCGCGATCTAGTGGGCTCTGACAGTGAGGTCACTGTTTCATGAAGCCTCATTGGCCCACTACCATTTCATACACACAAACGTGTAAGTCTTTGGACTATGGGGGAAAACAGGCGCAGAAGGAAAGGTCCAGAACTGGATTCGCACCTTCTTCCTTCTGAGAGGCAGCAGTGCTTTGTTTTGGTCGCACATTTTGCTGGATCAATTCCTCAACCCATCTAAAGCTAAACATTCAAATACATATCTACCGTTTTACTCTTCCACACAGTTTAAATAAGAGCTGGTGGGATCCAACATGTTTAAAGAAAAGGTCAAAAAATGTCCCCTTTGCTTCACGGCTTCTTGGTGGTGAGACTGTTCCACAACTTCAGAAAATCCCAGAGGAAGCTCTGCCGTCCGCTGCTCACCTCTTTTATGAAAAACCAGAGAGAGGTAAATCTATGCTCTGAGCACGAGTGTTTTGTTTTAGCCATGCATGTTGATTCATACATTTCTATTTAACAGTTAACAGAAAGTAAACTGGCTGCCAGTGAGAATCAAAAACAATTCAGCTTTCAAGAATCAAGCGTTTGGGTCAAACAGGGAGTGAGGAGATCTTCACCGTTTGCATGGTGATGCCAGCAGGTCGAGGACGTTCGGGGGGGGAGAAGAGGAGGACAGCGCGGTCGATATCTCCACCCGCAGTTAAGACCTAACTGCTCAAATATTGGCACAGCGGTGATTAATGGCCAGAAGTTCGTCTGCAGGATGGAGAGGAATTAGGGAAATAAAGGCTCCTGTCGCTGTGTGAAAGCCTTCCAGTTTCTCTTGCACCTACAATACTTCTCCTTCTTCAACTATTACTATTTTATTAATCACTTATTGAAGCAGCAGCTGTTTCCTACGTCAAGAACGAGCCCAAGAAAATTCTGAATCATGAAAATATGAACTGGTTTTTAATCTGTGTTGGGATTATCTACTCCATAAAATACAGGCGGGAGCCGGTGCATGAGTACAGCAGGAAGAGCGCCCCCTGTAGAATCAGTTATATCAAATCCTCCTGAATCCAGGGACCAGCTGTCAGAATAATGACAGTATTACTTTTCTGAGATTTACCCTGCAGACATTCTTGATGTTTAAAAGAAACTTATTTAAAGAATATAAATAAATTATTATTATTTTTTGCACCCAAATACTACATAACCTCATTTCAACAAAATTGGGATGCAATTTCACCATTTCACCTCAGTAAACTGTAATAAGGAGTGTTAAATAAATTGTCCAAAAAAAAAATCTTACTCAAATGTCTATATTAAATCCCAGAAAGTCAAAAAGATTGAACTCTTGCTGGATCTGTCGCACTGAAACTGTGATCCTCTATGTGATACAGGGGGCGCTAGAGAGGCCTTTATTTAGATTTTTTTGTCTTTCTTTAACATCATAAATATTCCATCACCAGCCGCTTGACCGTTATTATTTTGTTAAATCCCAATCTTTGCTCAGCGATTCAGCAGAGACGGAGGAAGAGGAAACGGTTTCATTTCAGAAGCGTGTACCTGACATCCCCAAGAGGTTCGGCTCTCCCCCTCACCACAACCGCCTTACACTTATTTCCCCGCTCGCTCAAAGCTTTCCAATTTAGTAATGTCAGAGGCGCTGCTACGCTTTAATAGCTGAGAAATGAAAAGGGAATCGTGGAGGCCTCCTTTTCTCTGCACTTCTTCCTACATTATTAATCTCTGTCTCTCAATGAATTTCAAACGCGGAGCAGCACTTTGATGCCGAGGAGCGCGGGAGGCGTGGAAGACGTTTGCTTACTCCCAAACTCTCAGCACAACATGCTTTCTGATTTGAGTTTGGGCTTTGATGCCACTGGTTTTGTTTGAAATCCGAGCTCAGGAGGTACTTCATTACGAATTCACATTTACCTGCCATGTTTGCCGTCAACGGCTAGATGCTTCACGTCTCAGACACAGCCACCAGGGGGCGAGCGAGCGCTCATAAAACTAACATCAAGAAGTTTCTCCTTTACATGACGCTTTGGTCTCAACAAAACTGTCTTTTTCATGTGGCAATATTGTTTACCCAATAAACAACTCATGAGAGTATAGAACTTGGAAGTCACTGACAGACAGGGATGAAAAGCTTTTACAAACTTGCAATACTAATATTAATTGTCTTATTTCTAAATATAACCAACAGATTAGTTTCAGTCTTATTATATCCCTCAAATGACCACCACATTCATGCTCACAAATACAGTCTCTGTTGATGTGTGAGCGAGGCCACTGACTGTTGTTTACAAGGGTTATTAAGTGACAATTCTGCTTCTCACGATAAGTTCGATAGACACATGGCTCACTCGCTGCATTGGATTTGCACACGTGGACTAGACGAGACCGCAACTGTGCACCGCGCTCTCCAGAGTCTGACAGCAGACACCGGTGTGTGACAGTTGTGGAGAGTGTGCTGGACTTTTGGTTCATGATTATAGTTTCTCATAAGTTTCATCATAAAACAGTTTCAATACAGATGATAGTGTTCAACACGTGGGATAAAATGAAAAATGTATTTATCGTGATAATTATTGTTATCCCCGAAATTACAACATTTATCGCGATAACTTTTTGTCCATATCGCCCATCTCTACTCTACTCTACTCTACTCTATTCTTTTTTTATTACCAGAGCCAAATCTGACAAATATCGGCCCAGAATATCGGCTCTCCTAAGTCACCAGATATCGAGATCTCTGTTGGCCCCTTAAGAAAGATTGTCGGTCGCCCCGTACCCTCATGTCTTTAGATGTCTCAACGATCCTGTGGTGATAAATAAACTTCTGACGTGTGACGTGTGCAGCCTCATCCAGGAGCAAAACCTATTTTCATGATAGAAGACTGTTCAGCAAATATCGATTTTGTTTGGGCTGCGACTTTGTTACTGCCATATAAGTTTGTACTGCACATCCAAAGTTTCATTAACATGTTTAATTAAGAGCTTCTGTGGAAGCGCCCCGAGAAAGAGGGCTGCGGTAAAGGATCGATCGCCTCACTGGACTGGAAAGAGCTGCAGTGCTGTTCCAGGAACAGCGTCTTTCAGGGGGTAAACAGGTTGCCGCCTGGCTGGAATACAGAATGTGACTTGTGGTCAGTGTGTATACGGTGAAACTCTCACGCTCTGGAGGACAGCGAGCAGAAGACGCATCATGCTTGGGTAGCTCCGGGCTACAGCGAAGAGCACAATAATGGCTGCCCAATGAGGGAGATTAGCAAGCAGCGGGGAAGGGGTCTATCCCCACTGTGCTCACAGAAGCACCTGCGGACACAGCAAACACGCGCTTCTCACACTGTCAGAAGAAACAAGCCAGCGAAAAACTAATTAAGAAGAAAAAGCAGAAAAGACGTGGAGGAGTTGGACGCGGTGCGGGGAGCCGCTCATTTATCACAAACAGGCTTTAGGGGACGCAAGGTCACGTGACTCCCTCCTGCTGAAGGTGCGCAGCGTGGTGAAACACACACACCTACAAACACATAAACACATCACCTTCAAACTCACAGTCACAGTGTGAGCCTGCAGCCTGTCAATGAGGAAACTTGAGGAGCATCACACACAGGTCGGCTGAGCGAGGCCTCCGAACAGGATCTATTGTGCACATGCTGCCAGCACATAGCACATCGCAGAAAAGTAAATATGTTTCATCAGTGACTGTGAATTGGTGGAGGAGCAGTGAAGGAGAGCAGAAGGGTTTTGTCTCTTAATCCCCTCGCTCGCATTCTGCTGAGAACCAACCTTTATTTTCCCCTCTCAGCCAAACTCCATGATCCGCCCTGCAGAACAGCTCTCAGGAGGCTGCAGCAGACATTCCCAGGCTCATTCTTCTTCCCCTCCTCAATCTTTTTATTCATAATTCTCTATTGGTGAGAGATTTGGGTGGGGCACATCATTGAAGAACAGAGAGTTCTGACATCCCAGTGTTTCCATTTCGTCGGAACTGAAGGACGAGGATCAGCACCTCATAGTTCTCAGCAGGAAACATGGGTGACGCCAGTGGGGTTATGAGTTTGACTGTGGAAGTTAAGAATGTATTTAAACACAGTTTTTAGGACACGCTGATACTGGCACAGGTGTTTACATGTTGGTGGGGCTCTGGAGCGTCAAATCAGATTCGAGGTTTGTTTCAGGAAGGAATCGCCATTCAGTGATACGGCTTTCACTCCGCAGACACTGGAGACCAGGTCGGTTCCAGTGCGAGAAGACAAACCTGAGACCTGATCTTGCAGAATATATGTGGAGTAAAGTTGAAAAACAGCTTCCGGATTTTCACCCATAACAGCAGGGCTGTGACAAAGAACGGGAGTCAGTGAACATACGAGTAGTTTGGGACTTGTGACGTCAAGGCTCACCAAGAGGTTCTTGTTCCCTGCGCTAGGTGTTTGGGCGCTTGATACATGTTTTTCGTCTTTAGAAGGCAGACAAAAAAACAACAGCACCGACATCATCAACAGGCTGGTTTAGTGTTATTAATAACGTTGGATTCTAACTGTATTCAGTGCATCTGCGAAGCTCTCATCCTGAGGAAGACAGCGAGGAGGAGGACAAACCTACAGAACTACAGAACTATTAAATGATCATTTAGAAGAACAGCTTTGTAAGTGACTGTCAAAAATCTGCTTCAGTGATTGTGGTGACTGTTATAGTGTGACCGTCTGCGGGTGCCAATTTTGCCGATTTTGTTTAAAGGCCCAACAGGCCGATACCGATTTTTTTTCATCAACCAAATCATAAACAAAATAAAAGGCAAAGTACTTAATATAAAATAAATGTTTTATTCCCTTTTCGATGAACAACGATCCAACCCACAATGTGAACTTGACTTGTTGAAGAGCAGAATGTTGCCTGTGGGTGCACACGTGGCTGGCTGGCTCTAATGTCTGCAGGGGGCGCTGCAGACTCACAACAAGTTGTGTGACTTTCCAAAGAAATGCCTGCTTTGTATTGTCAGTTTCACATCCTGATGTAGCATTTTAAAGATTAACAACGCTTAAATATCGATAGCATTTTATTCAGAAAAACAAACTGAAGATGATGCAATAAACAACTCAGCCGACGTGACTGAATCTTTTTTCTAACGTTGTGAGAGGATGGTTTCATTCACTGCAGCGACCTGTTCGAGTACACCAGGTTCAGATCCGAGCCGTCCTCTCCTCATCATCGCCCATGAAGCGCTGCAGCTCTTTCTAAAATGTGATGCTGAGCAGATGGAGGCTGAAAACCTGCCTGCTCAAACACGACTTCTCCACTGATCCGCTCACCTCTTCCCTTCTGCCTCTGCAGCTCTTCAGATTTCCACCGTCCCGTGTGCAGGCGTGAGGGCACGCGTGCTTTTTTTAGGGAAGGAGTTGAACATCTTCAGTGGAAGGTGCACCAACCAACCAGTCAGAAAGATGACAGGGGGGGCACTGTAGGAACATGGGCAGCCTCAGGCCACCACAGCAGCAAATATCCTACCTACATCTGCATCAAACACTTCACGAGATGTAGACTTTACCTGACTCCTCTCACACACAGAAACAGATCAGTGTCTCTGTTTCATCCAGAAGTGTATTCTTCGGTCAAAGCAGAATCACACAAGTTAGATGCTAAACGTCACAGCCCATGACAAAACACCCCTGAGAAACACCTTCTTTCTGGGAGCTCAGTGAATGGAGAGGAGTGAAGGTAGGGACTTGTCATGGTGCTGGAGTGAACGTAAGGTCAAGCTGTGAACCCAGCTTTTCAGTCTCACCCCTTATCGACTGTCATCAATTGGACTTTTGCGTCCAAAGTGGAGCAGATGTCCATGATTAAATGGCGCAGAAGGATCCGATTCAGATGTGAAATTGAAATTCACTTCCAACAACTTGGTTTGTGGAGCTCCCGTTCAGATGGCGCCAGAGGTCTCATGTTTGTTTGGAACAAATTGACTGGCTACGTGACGTGAGGCAGACACATCTAAGCAAGTCAGCCTTCTGCACTCACAGTCACAGCTGTCTTCTTCATGTCCTCCTTTATCACATCCATGAACCTCAACATTTGTCAGCCTCCGCATGGCACCTTCATTTCCAACATCCTCGCCCCTTTCCTCTCCATGTGTTCATGCTCACTACCAATGAGCAGCTCACCGTTATTATTTTAAAAGAAGCGAGAAACGATCCATGATCACGATCCTTCTTGCTTCAGAGTGTTTTTGACTGCAGCGTATTCGTCTTAACTGCTCGACACATTTTTGGGATAAAGACCTGAAAATTCTACACGTGACCAGTAATGCCTATCTCATCTATGAATGAATTGGGTTTCCAGTTGTAGCTGTGGTGTTCTTTAAGGTGAACAGCCTGAGTTTGTTGTTCTTCCTCTGCTCTGTTCAGTTGGACACCTCTTTCTACCACTCTTGTCCTCAGGGAACGTTTTCAAAGGCATTTCTGTAGGTTACCCTGAATTCCACTTCATGGAGTCAGGACTCCTCATCGAAATCAAGCCCTTCCACAAGTCACTCCAGTCCTATAAACCAGTGATTCTCAACCATTTGGCCGGGGCCCATGGTTGGGCCGTGAGCGCCTCCTAGAGGGCTGCTAAAAGTTTTTTTGTTTTACACCTTTGGGCTGTGAGACGCTCAGCTTTAATACATGATCCACATATGGTGGCAGTAGTGTGTTCCTGAATTGATGTGACAGCTGCAAATCTGTGATCGTTACAAACTATGGAGAAGTTCTTGAAAAGAAAAAATGACAAAGAAAGTGAGGCCACCGCCCCAAACATTAAAAACTGTTAATGAAAGCACCAGTTGAAGCAGTTTTGAAAATGAATTAGACCATTTTGTGGCGATACTTTCATTTACTTACATATCTTTTTAGGAGTTTTGGAGAGAGACATGGTTTTATTATATTTATTTTATTCAGAATTGTATTCCGTTTGATGAATAAGACTTGCACCTGCATGTAAAAAAAATCTGTCATTTATTTCCTTATGTTTTGGGTTTTTTCTTCAATAGTGTCAGAGGAGTCCAAGAAAATCCGATGCTATTGATTAGGAGAGATGCAAGGGCCGCACAGAAAGTTCAACACACTCAAAGACATCACTTGTGCAATGGTCAAGACCCCCAAAACGGATGAGGCTTCATGAAACTGTGTCCTCATTTTCAGAACCCACTAGATGGCGCTCTGAGCTCAAAAATCTATGGATTCCATCAACCGTTTCAAAGAAACTTACCAAATTTTTAAGCCAACAGCGCCACCTACTGAGCTCTAAAAATAAGGACCCTGTTTCATGAAGCCTCACTGACCCATCACTACCCAAAACACTGCATGCCGTCATATACACGCAGCAGGAAAAGTGAGTGACGGCTGAGAACTAAGCAGGACGCCGTCACTACCCAGGACGTCACGCTGCTCCACAAATGACAGCTCCCTGGTGAACCTCACAACACCTCACTGCTCCTTGCTTGTGGCTGCCACAGTTTCCAGAGGTCCAACTGCAAAGCCTCAGTTTCAAATGAAGTCTCCACAAAAATAAATTGCAGTCTCGCTACAGGGAGGGCAACCATATCAAACTGACTCACACAAACTCTTTTTTTTCCCTATTAAAAAAGCATTTTTTTTTTTGCAGAGCAGCAGTTAAACCCACATCTTATATAATACGATGGATGCAGCCAAGAAGGGCTAAAGCTGCCGTGGCCTAGAAAAGCCTCAACTCATGAAACCACCTCAAAAAGCCATGTTGTCATCCTGGTGAGAGAAGTCTGGATTACGATGCTTCATTATCTACAATTACGACTGAGAGATGAGAGGAGGGCAGTTGGTGCTGAGAGAGAGGAGAAGGAAAAAAAACATCTCCTCTTCAAATTATTTTTTCAAACCTCCCGTCTGTTATACGATTTAATGAGCCTCGAAATTGGCAAGATTGTGTGGTTGTTTTTTTTTTCCCGTGTTGCTTCATTAGAGTGGGTGTCGCAAATCTCCGGGGGGATTTGGTTCTCTGCTCTGGGATTGTCGCGCCTCGCGTCCCGCCAGGCAGTAAATGAGGAAGTGTCCTGTGATCAAGCAGAGAGTGGTGTCAACCAGCCACTGAGGTTCTGGAAGAAAATACTTCAGCTGACTCAGAAAACACAGTCGAGATGAGAGAGATGATGGGACGGTGTCTGCCAAGGGTTTAGCTCCTTACAATAGCAACGCTACTGTGGAATACAGGAATTCTTCCCTGTATTTTCCATTAATAGTCAAAACATGTCTTGCACAAAATAAATGATATTTCTTTCCCCTTATTCCAAATGATTCCACATGAAAAAAACTACTGCATTCTCACAGCACTTTTAAAGCTCCACTCAGAGCGGCAGCAACATCGACCAACCCCACACCCCAAGGTTTTCCTTACCCTCATTCTCATCAATGTTTTAATGTGTTTGGCTTGGTTTTTATCGGATATTTCAGCAGGTTGGTTACAGCCGATGTTATATTTTCCCCTCTAGCTATCGCCATACAAAGTTTTCTAGCTGTAAGTGTATGGTGTTTGTCCTTGTCTCTCACTAACACTAGTCATGTGTTGATGCCGGGTGCATCATGAATTATACTTTTATGTATAAATATTGAACTCTGCAGCAAGTTCTGACCCAGGAAGAATTGGAAGAGGTCATTGAGAGAGCCTCCCTTGGTCACACGCTTGCCCCACGTCCCAGTGACACACTAAAACATATGGTGCTTAGCATATAAACAACCATGCATCTGTCATCATTTTTGGGGGATTTTCTGATTTCTTGTACACACACACACACACACACACACACACACACACATATATATATAAATATATATATATATATATAACACTGACGTACGACCTACACTACAGTAGTACCCATAACCCTCGCATCAGCTATTTTGAATGGCATTCAACTTACGTCCAATCTGATTTACGACCGGGAGCGGATCCAACCAAACGGTCGTAAGTCAGATTGGACGTAAATTGTTACTTGTATATGTCTGTGTGGGGGATCAAGTTATGGTTTGCCTCCTGTTGATTCATTTGACGTCACTGAGGGATAAAAAGTGACGTATGTGTCACGTGACAGCTAGCTACAGTCACTTTGGAACCGGGAAAGAAAGGGCTTGAGCCAGGTTGGAGTTGAAGGAAAGATCTTGAGTCTGTTTAACTTCTTCAAAATCCATGTCCACCGCTACTTGGCATGAAAAACAAAGACATCTGTGGAAGTCAACCTGAACCGGAACAAAACTTTGGGAGCTGTTAAAAAGCATATCAATGCTCGAAAGAAAATGTCTCTTAAAAGATGTGCGTATTGAAAACAGAACTCTCTCTGCATATCGGGAATCCCTTTTACCCTCCATCTTAAAAACCTTGAGCGACTAAAATGCATCGTGATAAATTTGAACCGAGGCTGGAGATGAATGTATTTATCCTCTCCAAACTCTGTCATCAGGGGTGGCAGTTCTGTGCCGCTGAAAATGTAAGTGGATACCGCCGCGTGTTGCTCTCAGGCAGCTTTACCCTTCCAAAATCAATATTGTACATTTGTAATCGTCTTATTTTGCTAATCTGTCGGCGCAGATTTCTGAGCCTGGTCTGGCGCGAAGTGATGATTGATGTTTTGGCTTCAAACTCCTTCCTGTTTACAGCACAGAGAGGACGGTCTGTTCAGATCCTGTTGGCCGCGACTCACTCGCTCCAGCAAATTAGCCGCCATCATACGCGACCCACATAATGCCCCGGTTTAGGTTTGTGGGCCAAGTAGCAGGAGAGGAGCCCTGGTGATGAACCATGAGGAGCAAAATTAGGAGTCTAATAATGACCCGCCATGAGTGTCGGAGCTGGTGCACATGCATTTCTTCAGCCGCTTTTCTGGGTCGTCTCTCTGAACAATCAAAACACCACAAATTCGTGAATAGCCCTTGTTGTTTGTGGGTTATTTATTTATTACTTACGTTGACTATTTTATTTTTTATTCCATATTTTATTTTTCCACGTTATTCCGAAGCACTTTCCTAGTTGGTGAGATCCTCACTGACCATGGCAATAAAGCTGATTCTGACTCTGAAAGCTAAATCCAGGCCTGCGCAAACAGCGTGTAAAGGCCCATCTATGCTCAACGTCACGTACGGATCCGGATCCGGATGGAGCCTTCTGTCCGCGCTCTGCCTTCATTTCATCCGTATTTCTGTTCCACAAAGCTTATGGATACAAACCAAACTGAGCAGTACCACCGGAAACCATGGGGGGCAGTGTTGCTGTCACAACTAGATACATAGCTCTAATGAGACATGAAGAAGACAAAACAATGATGGAACTTGTCCGTCCTCCAGTGATGATATATTTAATATATGATCAATACTTGTTTCACAGTCGCCATGTTGGTTTTGGAGTTAGTCGCCTTCATACACTTTTAACTCTGGGCTGCTCCCCCTGGTGGAAATATTGGTGAACAGCAATACCAATGTCAAGAACGCACAGAAGCATGTGATCAGTGTTGGTAATAATGTGTGTTGACTTGCTGAGCACAGACCAATACAGTCCTGCGAAAGTCGGCCACGTACCATTCAGGACACTGACAATCTTCAAGCCAAAACCTACATTCCTACAAGAGATGGGTGGAAAACGGTCTCAATGAATCCTGTCATAACTGCACAAGACGATGTGGGTGCAGACGTGTAGGAGGAGGAGCGCAACTTGCTGTCAAGACACTTCCTCAAAAGTGTTGTTGACTCTGCAGTGACATGTGCAGAGGACATGTGCTAGCTCAAGCTTGTGCCTGCTGCTCACTCCACTGACTGAATGCTTTTGAGCAAAGAGCCGCGGAAACTCCTCCAGGACCACGGCAGACGTCCGTCCAGATCTTTACCATTTCTCAAGTGAAATCACTTTTATGTTCTTCAGAGGACGTCACACGACACACACAAAGGGAGGTCATTCCTAAATTAATGATGTTTACAGGCGACTGTCACACATCCACAGACGTTTCATAACTCATGTCCCTTTGTCCATATTTTACCTTCAGGCCCCACAAATCTCCTGCCCACCGTTGTCTTTCATTCCAAAGTGACAAATGATGAGCTCTGGCGCGGCTGGTTTTCTTTTCCACGCCAGCTCTTTTATAAATGGCCGCACTTGTTCAGCCTCATTTGGCTCATAATGAGGAGGAAGCAGCAGAAGTGCGACTGTACTTCTGCAGTAGGAATCCAGCTTGTTGCTGCCGCTCCGAAAAGTTGCACGCCACCAGGCGTGGGCACAAACATTTTGGGGGGTTTGGAGGCTGAACCCGGAAAGAAGGGCACCAGTCGCAGAAATTTATAATTTAATGTTTATATATATAGAGAGAGAGAGAGAGATAGAGCCAACTTCATACCGACACAAGGACCTGTGGGACACGCTCAGACCTACAACCTATACGCAAGGTAAATAGTCAGCAACAACCACATTTATACAGGATTCACCAAACTGCAGTGGTTATTTCCAGTGAAGGGTCGATGAGGCTTCATGAAACAGTGTCCTCGTTTCCACAGCCCACTAGATGGCGCTCCGTGCTCTAAAAATCTTTTAATTTAAACAACCATGTCAATGAAGCCTGAAATAAAAACCGAGAGCGCCTCCTACTGAGCACAGAAAAAGACACGGTTTCAAGAATCTTCATTGCTACTGTTTTGAGGTTCTGCTAGATCTCAGTCTGTGTTTTAAAAATGAGTTTCTATTGAAATGATTGTTCAAATCCACAGTTTTTAACAGCAGACAGCGCCATCTACTGGGCTCTGAAATGTGGACACTGTTTCATGAAGCCTTATGAGCCCACGACTAGTTATTTCTCTAGTTACATGAGAGACGAACATTGTCTGAGCAGAAATGGGATCAAACCGGCTGCTTTTCACTGGACTCCATTTGTATTGAACTTGTAAAACCTGATCATACCAGAAATCTCAGCGTGGAGCTTGAACTCTCCCTCACTCCATTTCCATTTTCCCAGATCTTCAAAGGTGCGAACTTCCAAATACATTTTTTCTGCAGCTTTACAAAGTGAACTCCGTGGAGTGTGATGCAGTAATAATGTTGCAGAAGGGAAATTTGCAGCGTGAAGCAGAAACGTCGCTCTGTTAATTCAGCTCTTTCTCGCCAACTCAACCCATAACGGAGGCGAACACACGCTGCTGAGCCTGCGCCAGCGTTCCTGGGTGCCATTTACATGAATGGAAGGCAAAGATTATTCCAAACCAGATTATGTTAAACATTTTATCACATAAAACCATGTGCTGTAGAATAATAAAAGGCTCTTCATTTTCAAGTTCCAAGTTAGCAGGACAGGTTATCTACATCAGCAGCAACTCAGTCGTCCCCAGTGGCCACTTAAAATGGAGGGAAAACCAGTTCCTTATCAAGGAAATGCTGTACTTAACATTACAGTGAGGGAGGGATGCCTGAGCTGAGCCAGAAGGCAAGATGTCACTCATTCTTTGTATGGTTTTTGGATGGTTCTCATCTAGGTGTGTAACGGGGGGAGCCTTGGGTCAGACCCAAGACATATTGAAAGGGTTACGTCACACCTTGGAAGGCGTCAGTCTGGGCCTCTTTACTTTAACTGCTGCCTCCACCGCACGACAATCGCACAATCTACTGAGGGTTTTCACGGCGTCGTCCAACCTGGAAGCCGCCATGTTGGAAATATTCTTTGTAAACACCACCATAGACTGTGACTGTGAAAGGCTCGTCGAAACGCATTGGGAGCGCCAGGACATACAGAGAGGGACTTCCGCGACGATTTTTTCGCCCAAACTATTCACCGCCGAGGACCGGAGTTTGGAGGCGTATTACCAGATGGGTCAGGGAACTGTTATACCAAGTCACGACGACATTTGCACCTTATATGAGGGTGACGTACTTAAATATTTTGATGTTTCACTTTGAGTTTGTGTGCTATCGTAGTTTGTGCGTGCGTGTGAGAGAGAGAGATCGCTTTTTAAGGGGACGTTCTTAAAACTGTGTGGGTTGGCATCAATAAATATGTTCTGATAAAAGTTCTGTGTATTCCTCGACTCTTCCACAGCTATATAATGTAAATGAATAGTCATTTAGGCTATATTTTTTGAGCACAATATGAGGATGTTGCTCACAGTTCAGCTTCGCTAACCACAAGCGCCTCCTTTCTTCCAACAACTTCTGGCATTGTTCTCCTTGATCTGTAATAAGTTTTGGAAGTCGATAAAATTCCAAATGTTTATCACGATCTGAACGATTCGTACAGCCCAAAACACAACAGTAATTCACCATATTTTAGAGGAAGCGCTGCAGAATCGCCTTCAGTACTGTGTTGAGCAGTGAGCATCTCCAACATGGCGGCTCTCGCTGAGAAAACCCTCTATTTACTGAGCGGAGAAGAGGCTGGCTGCCATCAGTTCACAGTCAGATGAAGCCCATTTCATTTTACAGGCAACATCCCAACACTTTGATTTGTTGTCCTTTGATGAAGCAGAGGGCCTCCACTGTCATGGCCAACAAACGGCTTCATAAACGCTTCCGATGCACTTTAGCAAAGCAACAGGACAAATAAAGCTGCCAATGTTCTTTATTGATCCACTTTACAGTCTCTGCTGCATATGCAAGATGCAACCAGTCCAAGTCAAGGAATTCATCAAATAGAAGGCCATCAGCTCTGTTTACACAACTGCAGAATTTACGGCTCCGTAATACGGCGGCACAAAGGGACTTAATAGTACGGCTGTGTTGAGCACTGGCCCCTGTGATTGATGGTGCGGTGAATTGATGCTCGAGTTGTGATTTAGGTTGTGCTGATTGATGCCGTTCGTACAATAAGAATCAACCTGGAGATGAAGAAAATAATATTTTCACCGTAGTTTCACAAGATTGCTGACTGAATAGACCTGCTGTAGTTCCACTGACATTTAGCCATGTCCCTAGCATTAGCATTCGCGCTCTTTTTATAAAAACAATGTCAGGTTTCATTGGAATCGTTGTTTAAATGAAAAGCTTTTGGAGCAGAGAGCAGCATCTAGTGGGTTCTGAAAATGAGGACATGTTTCATGAAGCCTCATCAGCCGATCACTAGCAGAACCTCAAAACAGTAGCGATGGGCCGATGAGGCTTCATGAAACAGTGTCTTTTTCAGTGCTCAGTACGAGGCGCTCTGGGTTTTAAAATTATTTCAGGTTTCATTGAAACGGTTGTTTAAATTATAAGGCTTTTAGAGCAGAGAGCGCCATCTAGTGGGCTGTGTAAATGAGGACACTGTTTCATGAAGCCTCGTCAGCGCATCACTAGCACCTAGTCCTGGAGTCGAGACAGGAAGTGTGAGTGTCTTTCTGGTGAAGTCTACTTCAGTTGATACCAATTTATTGAATCATTTAATTTCATTTTAGGCAATCGACTTGTTTCAATTCACATGCAAAAAAATGTTATTTTATTTTCAATTATTCTAAAAGCAAAAGTTTTGGGGTTTTTTTTGCGAAAGAAATGAAAACAACTGTTGAGCAATGAAGGTCTGACATCTCAAACAAATGGATCGGAGAGGCAGTCGGGCCACTGATGCAGAGGCTGCTGTATAAACCCGATGCAGAAAAGTCCACTAATCCAGGAGAACACGCGCTAAAGCTGCTTAATATTCCAGTGTAGTCAGGAGCCACTTCCTGTTGTAGGTTAAGCAAGATGACTGGACATGGGACAAAATGATCTGCTGGATTTGGATTAAAACCACGACATGACCTAAACCGGAGGACGTGGGGTCAGTCGGCGCTCTTTTGCAGAACCATCCAGGAGGAAGTCTCGGATGTACGCTCAAGCTTTTCACCATTCCAGACCTACAGGGCCCAGTTCAGGGCATACAAACATGCCCAGTGTCGTCAGTGCACAGACGGCACTGGCTCTAAAAAATATCCGCTCAATAATTCATACTCACACTGTTGAGTTGATGAATAATGTAGCATCACAAGCAACATGCAAGTGTCAAAGTCAGACCTCCATTGTTCCACAAGTGACACTCATTTACACTAAGCACTACACACTGGATGGAGAGTGAATGGCATGTTTCATTTAAAGCAGAGGTGGAGTCTTCTGGGTGGAGGTCTCAAGCAGATCCTGCAGTTGACTGTGTGAGAGGAGAAGTCCGGGTCACTTTAGTTTGACTGCTGCCCAGGCGACCCAAAATTGACCAGCGTTTTTATTTAATTACTTTTTAAATTTTACTTAGTTTGTTTTACTGGAATGTGGCAGAAGACGGAGAGGAACTCTCGTGTGACATATTCATGTTTTCATTCCACAAGGTTCTCTGGATCTGAGTTTTCCTCTCCTCGGTGTCAGACTTGGGACTGAACCGGGGGAGCGCTGCAGTGCTGACCACCACAAGACTCATCCATCTGGAAATGGCTCCAGCGAATCATCTAATTCACATATTCATACACATTCACCCTCCTAAAAAAAAAAAAAAAAAAAAACACCCCCAAGAGGCGCAGCCTGCTTCTCTTTACTTCCCGATAATTGCCAAAGCAAAAGGCCGTTGTGCTGGAGGCAGGGGATTCAATAATTCAGGAGACGTTGTTCCTGCGCGCTCAGTATTCAGCGTTTATTTGCCAGAGTGCGACTTGTTGTAACAGCTTGCAGGGGAGAGTCGACGTCTGTGCCACCTATTTGCTAGAAGGAGTGATGGATGAACACCCACCCGGACCTTTGTTTCTCAACACTGGTGCGTGTAACCTCGGGCCAACTCAACCCAGAGTGTAAAAAGGGCTCCGGTCTTTATAGGGAGACGGTGGTAAACGTGACATGATGAAAACATTTATGCTGTAATGTCAGAATGCATATGTTTCAGCCCATCCACTTCCTTTTTTCCCCGGTTTTTACCCAACTCTGCAAGTGTTGCAGAGTTGGGTACAACATTATATGAATGGATCCCCAAAACTTATCTGAAAAGTAAATTCAGTCATTCATTCATAAGCTTCCAGTGGAAGAGCCTTACAAAGCACTAGCGATGCTGGTCGCATCTTTCCACTGAGGATCTCTGAGAACAGACGCGTCCTCCTCTCAAACCTCTCGCTGACGGATGTGAGTGAGAGAAGACCGCAGCGCACTGGCGCGCTCCGCTGTTTCCCTCGGCTGGTGCTCAACACTTGCCCCTCGCGGATGCGCGATCATGGCTCTCAGTTCAGTCGCGAGTCGTCTACGCAAAAACAATTTTCATCGTTCTCCCGCGTAACCGCCGCCATCTATGAACATAGATCTTCCTACCTCGCTCATGGTTGCGCGCTGGTTCCTCGCCCGCTCCCCGCTCGTGTCAGTGGTGCTTTTCGAAGAGTGGCTCAGCGCGGAAACACAGAAGCGTTATAAAGTGTGAGGAGCGACTCCGGCGTGTCATCACGTCTGAAACAAACCAATCGCGGAGCAGCGAGTCTCATCAGAACCCACCCAGCAGCTCCTTCAAATATTCATGGAGGAGCCAGAACCTTTCATGTGGGGCTGATCAACGATGGATGGAGAATCGATCTTTGTGTTCGTATACATTAGACATGGGTTTCATGTCAATAAACACAGAATATTTCAGGTCTTACGTAAACTATGCTGCATTTCGTGAAGCATCTTTTATCCCTGCCTCTTCATGCTGCAACAACAATGCAGAGCAGCAGCAGCACCACAGGTGTCTGGTTGCCTTGAGCAAGACAGAGAAGGTCAGGAGGAGCTGCAGAGTCCCTGTTGGTCCTCAGAGAGGTCCTTTGGAGGAAGACTGTATGAGGGAGACTCAGGGAGATTTGATACAAGGCTCTGTGCACCATGATGTTTGCTGGTGAGGCAAGGAGAAGGAGAAGCTGGAGGTGTGAGATGGAGGCTGGATGGTTTGGTGAGAAGAAGAGCAGGTGAAAGGATTTCATCCTCACTGATGGCAGGTCTCAAACGGAGTTGGCCGATGGAAAACCCTGGGAAACTGACCAGACGTGCTGCGTGGTGATTTAATTGTCCAGCTTTGTAGATCCATATCAGGATGTTGAATTTCATAAAGGCTCCTCCAGAGACTGCTCCCCGAAATAAAAGTCCTTATTTCCGTTGGCTTGGTGTGACTCACGAGTCAGCATGATTGAATGAATCAACCGACTCCACATTCGACTCTATTCCTAATGTGCTTTCAGCCTCTGTCAAGTGGCTCCCAACCAAGTTACAGGACGACGGCGATGCTCACTTTAGCCTCCTTAGAGACTGAAGTCGGTGTTGTCAAGTCCCGAAAGAGGTTTGATTGATGAGCGGAGAGGAAGGTGATTACAGAGCAGCCCGGGCGCCTGACCCGAACGTGTCCAGTCATCCTGGCTGGCAGCCTTCAGGAGAGCTGAAACACTGTGTTCCTCAGAGATCACCCTCTCATCAGGAAGGGTTTTGCATAGTGAAGTGAAACAGGTGGTGTTTTTTATCCTGTAAGGTTTGTTAAGTTGGTGAAGCACAGCCGTCTGCAGCTCCCTTCAGATGGAGATTCATCACAGACCGTGGTTTTCCTTTCACAATGGAGAAAAAAAAGTTATTTATCCATTTGCTGCACCTGAGACTTAGGAGGGGTATATTTGGGGGAACTATCCCAAAACTACAGTCACATGGAGCAGGAGGAAAGAGTAAAGGCGGGTTCACACTGCGGGTTCTGTCTCAGGTCTGGCCTGAGTCCGATTCGCCCCCAGCAATGGCAATGTCCCTTTTTTCTCCTCAGCTGGCGGCGCTCTACACAAAATAGCTGGTTTGTGAGCCACGACTAAGCAGGTCTAAAGGAAGTCGTCATGAGCTGTGCGACAACCTATTTACCACCACCGGCTTGACCTCCTTATTTCTCTGCCAGTTCTTAACATTACGAGTCGTCCTCGCCTCAGAACTGAACTGCTGACGGAGCTCCGCCACAGCTGTAGCAGTATGTGGCATTTCACAGCCTAAAGTAAACATGGAAGAGTTTTATTGTTTTGTTACTGTTTCATTGTTGCTTATTTTATAATAGCAGAAACAAACTGCGTAACACGGAGCGTCTTGATTGATCCACGCTGGTCTCACAACACCTTGAACAAAGTGAGAGAGATTCTACTGACAATCGAGAAGATTTTAGTCAGTGAAGTCCAGATCCAGACCTCAGAAATGATCAATGAATCATCTGGTGATCTTCAGTAACTTTTTTGGAAAAATCAGCGTCTGTCCACTTCACTGTTGTAATGCAGCCAGCTGCGAGACCACAGCAGTGAAAACAGTTACTGTAGAGCGCAACATTATTCATTTAAGCAAATCTGTCTGTCAATAAAATCAGATGTTTATCAGCCTAATAAAAGCGAAAACAAAACATTTGCACACATCGTGAGTCCTGGACCACTGCGCTGTGCGCCCCTTCCCCAGCACCATTTTCCTGCTGCTCCCAGCTACACACCTCAGTTTGAGTTTGAGAAGTTGTTTTTGAACGACGTTGTCCGCCCAGACCGCGATCAGACCCTTTACTGCCCGGCATTTATCAGGTTTGTGTGGAGTCGCGCTGTACATGTAGTTTCCGGCATCTAGCGCCGAGTCGCCTGAGGTGAGAAGCTCAGCCCCTGAGGAGAGTTTTCCAGAGCTCTCCAGCCGGGATCTAGTCCACGGCCAAAACCCGACTCGCTTGTGTTCTCATCTCGCACTTCTGAGTCGAACGCACGTTGTCTGGAGACAGAGTCCGCAGTGTGAAACCACCAGAACAGTCCAGTGAACTGACAGGTCGACAACAAAGCAACTTTTCCAAAAGGATCCTGATTACAACCTCGGCCATTTTTAAATATATGGAATCCCAGAAGAGCCTAAATGGCGTGGTGGTAAATATGGAAAAAAAATAAACATTATAGTGGCAATATTAGTGTGAATTTATTGCTCATTTAATCTATGTTTTGTCGCCTCTGCAGGCCATGGTTATGTGCCATATTAGACACGATTTTAATGAGACTGTGTAGCGTGCACTGACGTGAAATGGGAATCAATTGGAGAAACAATCAATAGTTGTTGACTCTCTCCGACGACGGCAACCTCCAGGAAAGATGACATCATGATTGAAGCTGTCAACATCTCTGTCTAACTATCCGAGAGAGACGTGCTCACTTTCCCCAGCCACTATACTTTTCTGTACAATGTTACCGCTGCTCCCTCTTTCTGAGAATATTTTACACCTCGGTCGTTCCGTGGCTCCTTCAGACAGAGAACTCTGTGGTTATACATCAACTGCAACGACTGAAGTTGGACTTTAGTGGCTACTTTTCTCTGGAAGGGAAAATGGAACAGGTTTGTGTTACTCTCTGGATGGAAAATGGAGGCAATAATTAGAATATAAGGACTTGGGTGTGTTTCCATATTATGAAGTGAAAGTACAAGTAGTGAAATTGCCGCAGTGAAAACACAACACTCCTATAAACGCTTGCATTACAGAGGTCTTTTTCTTCATCTTCTAGACCAGTGTTTTTCAACCTTTTCCACATTCATTGAAAGTCCTGCAAAAAAATCCCTTTTAGTTTGTGAAAAACTGTAGCTACTGACAATCGATATTGGCATGATATTTACATGAACAAATTGCAGAAAATGTCTTTGAAATGATTTAATTCTATTCTGAGAAATTCCAAATCTTTAACACTCTTCACCGCAGCTTGCTTTATAACAATGATCATTCTTTCTCTCTTCACATTTTGGGGCACATTTCATTGGTTCTGCATTTAGCTTCTAGCTAATTTCCGGAGCAAACTGTCAATAAAGTTTTGAAGTGAGATGTCACGCTAGCCGTGTTAGCTGTGCGGTGCAGACAGTCTTTGGCGCCGCAGGTCCAACAGGGATCCCTCCCTCCGTGGTTCTGTGGTGAAAGTGTGTGGTCAAGTTTGAGTCGCATCAGGTTTAAAAACAGCTGGAAGTTGTGCATTTCACCAGCTTCTTCTCTGTGAGTGTGTGAGGGAAGAGGAGCATTGGATGGACAGGTAGCATCAGCATAGATCTGTAGTGTATAGAAAGAATGTGATCCTCAACAGGTTCAAATTGTTCATGATTCAATGTCACATCGTCCACCTCTATCTCCGGATAAATTGGGTGAAACTGGGTCATTTCCCACGGCTCATGTGATGCCGACGCACCCTGGTTGAAAAACACTGCTGTAGACAATAAACTATTATCGACCTGTTGTGCTGCGAAGGATATAAAGACTTGTGAGCAGCTGGTCGTCCGACCAAAGAGGTGCAGGGGGAGTCAGGAACTGGGGATTGGATATGGAGTGCCACTGTGGGGCCGTCAAGGAGAGGCTCGGGGGAAATTGAAACAGTGTGTGTGTGTGTTCGCTCTCCACCGCCTGATTAAAAAGCTGAATTGAAACACCTTGACCGGATTGTAATAAAGCCACACGGCCCTGTGTCCAGAGCTGATGAATGCGACATCTGCAGTCCTCCATTAGGCTTCCAACATATGAATCCAGCGCTTAACATTCATGCTTTGTTGCGCCTCAGCGTCTCATCGTTCCTTGAGACCGTAAACAAAGACCTGGCGCTTTGGATTTGATTTGGTTTGCATTTATGTTAAAGTCAATCTCATCAGGGATTTTGTGCCATGAATTATTCGGCAGAAACTGTTATTGTGCTGCGGCGTTGTCCCCCAGAGAGCTGCAGTGAATCTATTTCAGTAGGTGCTGTGCTGCGGGGCGCACACATGTATGTTAATATATGATAACTAGATCAAGTGGAAATTTGAGCAGACTTTGTTTTCGTCTCTTCTTCGCTGCGTTGCTGAGTCATTCTCCAACAATGGCCAGGCCGGTCATGCTAACTCCATTATGGTCTCACAGCCGAGGGTCTACGCTCTGCGACCCCCCTCCCTCCAGAATACTATGACTCATCTGAGGCTTGTTTTCTGTGTATTCTGTATGCATTTGCTTAACCTATTCCTTGTGAATCCACACACTACGAGAGATTTAACCAGAAGCTAGCGACCCATCTCACACATTTTTTTTAATTTATTTGCGTCATATACAATGCTGTTAATCCATTCAGGAACCCCAGCAGTTGGAAATTTGTCAAGTAATGTTAAGCAAAGTAGATGCGTCTTGGTGTCAGGATTAACCCTGTATGTCCTCTTCAAGGGACCGGAGCAGAGGAGCAGCATAGCGTGAGAGAATATACGTGGAAGAAGAGTTGAGCTCCACACCTCCTGGGCAACGTCCCACTGTGGTTCTCAGCCTCCTGCTATAGTACAGCACATACCTGCATGGTCAAGCTGTCATCGCTCATGAACTGAGGAACTGGGAAAAGTAGAAACTGTTTCCTGAAGAGCAAGTCTGGGGTCTTCAGAATGGGCGGTACAACTAAGGTTGAGTTTCAGCATAAGCCACCAATGAGAAATAAGGCAATTTCAGTTGACACCTGGTTAAAAAGGTGGAGTTAGAGTTAAGAGGAGCCAGGTGTGGATCTACAACAGCACCACACGTTGGTCATGTTAGAGTCACATCATGAAATGCCACAGGCTTCTTCTCTGTGAGTGCGTGGGAAGAGGAGCATTGGATGGAGCGTAGATCTGTAGTGTATAGAAAGAATCCATGTGATCTCCTCAAGTTGGTAGATCCTCGACAGGTTCCAATCGTTCATGATTCAATGTATTGTCCATCTTGTGGGCGACTTCCCACGGCTCACCTGACCGTCTCTGGCAGAGCTTTTGGTTCGAGCACTGGAATTTCCAGACCACATCAGGCAGGCGGACCAGATCAGGCAGTGACAAGGAAGAAAAGGGAAACAAAGCAACGTCCCACCAGGTCATTTCCTGTTCTAATCTGTGGTCACATGACCCCTCAGTGGGAGCACAACACCAGGGCTATAGAGGGTGAGACACAACAGGATGTTACTCAAATGGTTTGGACGAATCGCTGCATGAAGTCATATCCAATGATCCCCCTCTTATGATCAGTGTCCCACTGAGTCGCGACGTCCTTGCACTTTCCAAGCAAACACTGTCAGAAGAGCCGCTCTCCTTGTCTTTATGACGATGTTTGGCAACTTAATTTAATCCTGCCAGCGCAGCCTCAGCTGAAGTGGCACCGACAGCTGCATCATGAAAGCTCACACAGGGAGAGGCTGACAGTTCCGCCAGCCCAGGAGCTTCTCGTCGCGGGGGCCTTCACCCGTCCAGGGAGGCTTCCCCCTCCAGAACTAAAGGCTCTCTGCTCAGCCAAACACTTAAAAGGGAAGCCATTGATCAAAGTAGTTCACCATCACCATCCCGACATTCACTTGAGCTTGTCATGTTCCTGCTCTGACACACTGGATATTCAAGCGTTTCCCCCCCGTGAACCAAGAATCTCTGAGTGTATCTTTTCATCTAGGATCTCGTCTCATCCAGGGGGCCCCACTGTCTCACATGCTCTGTCACGGCCTGTTTCCCTGACGGCCCGCGTCTCTGGCAAACATGTGGTCAGGTCTGTTCGCTTCATCAGCACATGCACCGACATTTTTATAATAACTTGTAGCTGCTGGGCACTGGAAGCCAGCAAGAGCATCGCTTTCTATTAGCACACAGCTGGCTGAGGAGCGAGTGGGCTCCTTCCAGTGAGACTCATGCTTGTGTTACGAGAGCGGGGTGGGGGGTGAAAATGATTTGGGACCAGAACGAAATGAAAACATCAGTTTGGACGACCGTTTTTATCTTTCTTTGTTGAGAGGCTTACACAAACTAAAACTTTCTTTGGGGAAAACAGCTTGTCAGTCACCACACTATACTGTGACTTAGCCATGTCACAGAGTTCAGGAAATTCAGTTACAAGCTGTGTCAGAGGTCGGTTGTTAGCGTGAGTCTGTCTAAAGCATGAAGAATGTGTTTTCATGGCAATGAAGGGTCTAGAGAGAGTGATGGTTTCATGAGGCTTCATGAAACAGTGCCCTTATTTTGAGAGCACAGTATGTGGCGCTCTTGGTTTAAAAATGATGTGAGGTTTCACTGAAACAGTTCTTCTGAATCCATAGACTTTAGAGGAGAGAGCGCCATCTAGTGGGCTCTGAAAATGGGGACACTGTTTCATGAGGCTTCATCAGCCCATCGCTACCTAACATATGTTTGAAAGATGCTCGTGACAATGTAGCTAGTAAGAACTAGCAACATTATCACAATCTATCTATCTATCTATCTATCTATAACAAAATATTGTTTACGTTGCATCAGTTTGACAACAGCACAATAAATCATGATGGCAGCTATATTCAAGTTTTGATATCGCCTTATTGAAACTAAAGCTCTTTTAATGTCTTGAAAATGTTTTTATCAGAATTTCAATGTTATAAGAATTTCAAGTACTTTCAGAGTAGTGGAAACCCTGGACATTGTATAGCGAAAAACATCCCAGTGGACCAGGAACTCCTGCACTTACAAAGGTTCCCATGTGTTGTGTGTGTGTGTGTGTACCATGATCCTCATGGAAATATCAAGCAGCGTAGATAGAAATGTGTGCACCATTGTTTTGACTTCTCTATGTTTGGACATGGCTCCTAATAATATAACGTGGCCCCGGTCTGTGTGTCTGTGTTCACTCCACTGAATTCAACGGACTTCACCACCATCAACAATGAATCAGAGGTGAAACACATGCCAGACCTTTAGTTTAGGGAAGGACAAAGTGACACGTGGAACTGAGTCATGTCAGCCGTGTTGATGGTGGATCTGATGACGCTCCAAGTCTGAGGTCCGCCACTCACATCGACACTGAACCTGCCGGAGGTTTATTGTTTATGTTTCAAAGTTAAACGCAGGTCAAATTCTTTGAACAGTATTTCGACATTTCGCCGGAACAGCTCTTACTTTTTCCTCTTATTTCCTGTATAAAGCATCATCTCAACAGTAACTTGACCAAAATCGTAGCCAGTTCGGCGGCTCACTCGGTGAAGAGTCGCATGAAACCGGGGGAAGAGTCGCATGCGGTTCAGGAGCCGCGGCTTGGCCACGCCTGTTCTAGCCTCAGAACAGTCCGGTCTCTCTGCACGGTCCACATGCATCCAAACAGTGTAGACTTCACCTCACTTTCTTCCTCCACACTCTTCCCCGCCAGGCTCTCCAGCCCGAGCAGATGGTTCCCTTCGCTCTGCACTTGTTAGCACATCATCACCAGGAGAGCTGCATTCATGTCCGGCACCAGTTGCGTGTCGGCGCCGACCCAGAACGTCCCGGCCGAATGAGCTGAAGCCCACCAAGCGCCACTCTGACAGCCCATGCGCCAGTATGGATCCAATTTATCTTGCCTTGTCTGCGGCCCTGATCAATAGCAATTGTATTAGGAGTGGAGCGCGGCCAAGCCAAAGTGCGCTGTCAGCAGCGGCGCTCAGATGGATTAGTTTGGAAATATCAGCTCTGGTGCTGTTGACTACCGTGGTGACGAAACACCCTCATTTAACGTTCATCGCTTTCAAGCCAATCCTCATCAGGGGCCATTCATCAAAGCCAGATTACACATCATTACGTTGTTATCTGGTTTCCAGCGTCGCTTGTGTACGGCTTGTTTCCTCTGCAGGAGGCGGCCAGGAGAAGGGCTCTGCATTGTCTTGGCCTGTCAATACTGCTTCAAATGAGTGTTATTTGTTGACTCGCCACTTGTCCACCGACAACAAAGAAGCACAGAAGAGACAGGGACATTATTACTGACTGGGACTCGTGACCAAACACATGAGACTTGATTTGGACCTGTGACCAAGCACATGAGACTTGACTTGGACTCACGACCAAGCACATGAGATGTCACTTGGACTCGTGACTAAGCACATGCGACTTGACTTGGACTCACAATCAAATACATGAGACTTCACTTGGACTCGTGACTAAACACATGCAACTTGACTTGGACTCTCAACTAAACACATGAGACTTCACGTGGACCCGTGACCAAACACATGAGACTAAACTTGGACTCGCGACCAAACACATGAGACTTAACTTGGACCTGTGACCAAACACATGAGACTTAACTTGGACCTGTGACCAAACACATGAGACTTAACTTGGACCTGTGACCAAACACATGAGACTTGACTTGGACCTGTGCCCAAACACATGAGACTTGACTTGGACCTGTGCCCAAACACATGAGACTTAACTTGGACCTGTGACCAAACACATGAAACTTGACTTGGACCTGTGACCAAACACATGAGACTTAACTTGGACCTGGTGCTGTTGACTACCGTGGTGACGAAACACCCTCATTTAACGTTCATCGCTTTCAAGCCAATCCTCATCAGGGGCCATTCATCAAAGCCAGATTACACATCATTACGTTGTTATCTGGTTTCCAGCGTCGCTTGTGTACGGCTTGTTTCCTCTGCAGGAGGCGGCCAGGAGAAGGGCTCTGCATTGTCTTGGCCTGTCAATACTGCTTCAAATGAGTGTTATTTGTTGACTCGCCACTTGTCCACCGACAACAAAGAAGCACAGAAGAGACAGGGACATTATTACTGACTGGGACTCGTGACCAAACACATGAGACTTGACTTGGACTGGTGACCAAACACATGAGACTTGACTTGGAGTCGTGACCAAGCACATTAGACTAGACTTGGACTCGTGACCAAACACATGAGACTTGACTTGGACTCGCAACCAAACACATGAGACTTGACTTGGACTGGTGACCAAACACATGAGACTTGACTTGGACTGGTGACCAAACACATGAGACTTGACTTGGACTCGCAACCAAACACATGAGACTTGACTTGGACTGGTGACCAAACATATGAGACATGATTTGGACCTGTGACCAAACACATGAGACTTGACTTGGACTCATGACCAAGCACATGAGACTTGACTTGGACTCGCGACCAAGCACATGAGATGTCACTTGGACTGGTGACTAAACACATGCGACTTGACTTGGACTCACAATCAAACACATGAGACTTCACGTGGACTCGTGACCAAACACATGAGACTCGACTTGAACTCGTGACCAAACACATGAGACTTGACTTGGACTCGTGACTAAACACATGAGACTTGACTTGGACCTGTGACCAAACACATGAGACTTGACTTGGACTCACGACCAATCACATGAGACTTGACTTGGACTCGTGACCAATCATATAGTTGCATTTTAAAGACGGCGTTGCTGAGTAAGCACAATACGACGCGATGAGCAGCAGAAACCTGATGGTGCATGACAAAGCTGTTAAGCCTGGAAACGTGTACGATCACGTTCAACCTGCTGGTGAAGACAAGTCCAGGACTTGAGAAGCGAGACCACCTGAGGCATGTCACCCTCAGTTAACGTCCAAATAAAACTCTGAATGGTTTAGTCGGGAGGCAAATGATGAAAGTACGGCTCCAGTTAAGGCAGCGGAAAAGTGAATTCATTTTCATACATTCATTCATTCATTCACGTCATCAAGATTTTGCGTCTTCCACAGATGAAGTGATGAAAGTTGCCCATGACCTTGAGCATTACCAAGTGGGTGGATGTGAATTGCAAAATAAGGAATTTCAAATGTCTCTGCAGACATTTACTGTTCCTTTTTTTTTTTTTTTTTGGCTAAAAATAAACCAGACGTACAGTTGGAGAGTAAACAGCAGATGCGTCGCCTGAGGGTTTCAGAGAAAAGTCTGCAAAGATCTTGCACTCATCCTAGAAATTCTCTTTTTTTTACAGCCACAGCAGTGAATGTGTGACCTTTGAACTGTGGGATTATGAGGTGCAGGTCACTTTTGAGCCAGAACCCAAGACCGATCTTTTCCCTCGTGTTCATGAACTGCAGATTTCAGACTTGAGAAGGAGTTCTGATGGCAAGGAATTTTGACACCGCACATCGCAGCCTTTATTTTTACATGGTCACACTCTGGCTCAGCCTTGTACATGGTGACTCCCCTCAGGCTGCGGTGATGAGACTCCTGCGCTGTAGGTTTGAAACTCTCGCGGTCGGATAGAAGCTGCTGCAGCTCCGCTTGTCCAACGCTTCTCACTTCTGTCTCAACAGCACCTGTGGAGCAAAGCTTTAGAGGAACACGACATGAGACAGTAGGCCATTATTCATATCCCAACATTATTCATTTTGTTTATATTGATGAGAACAAAAATGTCATGTTATGGCGGGAAGAAGACCCCCAATCTTGGAAGAGAGGAGGGTAGAAAGGCCAAAACAATATGACCGACACGTGTTTGCTCTCTGTTCCCAGATTTATTCCTCGGTTCTGTTCATGTTTTCTCGTGGTTGAGTCCCTGTGCTGCTGGTCACCGCTCGCACTTGGGTTCTGTGCGCATGCGACTGCCGACAAGCCCTGACCTAAAATCTAAAAGCTAGATGGAGATGGTTTGGACATGTACCGAGGAGAGAGAGAGAGCCAGTAGATTGGTAGGAAGATGTTGAGGTTTGGAACTGCCAGGCAGAAGGTGGAGAGGAAGGACATGAGGACGTGAGGTTTGTAGGTTTGAGAGACGAGGAAGCAGAGGACAGGGTGAGATGGAGGAGGATGATCCACTGTGGCCACCTCTGAAGGGAGAAGCCCAAAGAGAAAGATATTCAACTACATGCTTCATACATGCTTCTCAAGTTTGTTTTCTACTGACCATAGATGAATGAAAGAAATGAGGGTGTGAATCATTTCAGTCAGTATATGACTTTTTCTTTCTTTCTTAAAGCAACAATGCGTAACATTTAGGCATAAATAGATTATCTTCATATTCCCTGAGATGACAGGTTTCATTTTGAACAGTCCCAAATCCCGGAGTCAGACTCTCCAGCTCTCTGTTAAACGCTCCCTTGGACGACGTAACTTTCTCTGGGTGAGCCGTCCGGAGGCGTGTTCTGTGAGTGGCACCACTGCCCCAACTCCATAAATAAAGCTTTATTATCTGGGTCCGTCGGTCCGTCTCTCATGTTGAATAATAGATGCTTTTAGAGTTGACTTTACAAGTATAAGCTGGACAGTGTGGTGTATCTTGGGTCTTCCCACATGGGATGGGGGGCAGGACCAGAGACCCAGCTTTATGACAGATCGCAATTACACTCACTTACCTGTGGCGCCGCCAAAAGCAGATATTCTCCACCTACCTACAGCTGCTTTAAATATCCAGCAATACTATCGTTCATTGTTCCCAAATTGTTCCCTTTTTTGTAAACTCGCGACTCCGCATGCTGGCACGGCTAACCGTCTCCATCAGGTGCATTTCCCAAACGCCCTTCACACTGAAGGAAAAGGAATGAGAAGCAGCTCCGCTCTAAAACATTCACTTAAGATGTGATCTGGACTTGAGCCCTGAATAAAGGGAAGCCAGCGTGTAATTCCAAAACACATGAAACAACAATCTCATCTATAACTTTGATCTCACATAAATGCTCAGCCGACTGAGGCCTTTGAGCAAGACGAGTGTAAACACGGTGTGTAAAGCTGCTGGAGGAGAAAATGAGCTGACGCCCACTTTCATCGTCCAAACTCAGTTATGCTGTGGATTGATTCGTGGCTTCCAGTTAAACAGGAGCTGGATCTCCATTGACCCCTCTCAGCCCAGAGGACATGGGCGTCAATGAACACGGAGATTTAGCCGCTGAAGGGACTTTCCAGGAGGAGAGGCACGGTAATTAAAAGTCAGGGAGGTCTGCACTTCATCTTTTGAGTTAAATGGGCTTCGTGATAGAGCAAGGAATATCCTGTTTAATGCACAGCATTATTCATACATCCCGCGTCTGGTTATGTGCGTGAGTCATGTCGCCCTATAATACTAGATGAGACGCCTTTGTTAGTCCCACAGCGGAGGAATTCCACATGTCACGGCAGCCAATGACAACAAAGACACATCTCTAAGGAGGAGCTTGCACTTACAGATGGCTCTGCAGCTTATGTTCTTATTCTGAAAAATAGATTCCATTTCCTTCTCATTCCCTTAATAGGGACCCTGGACCAGCCCCCTGATCACAGAGCAGTAAATCTCTCTTCTGTGAAGCAGCTGAGTTGATGTGGAAACTGCCTCCGCTGCCACTCCGGTGCTTGGACTCCAAGCTGGACTGTATTTCACAGGAAGTGGAGGCGGTTTCAGGAGAACAGCACATCAGTCTCTTCAGCGGGCCCCTGGGTGACAGCGGGGTATCATTCATCAGGACAGCACTATCAGGGGGACGCTCCCGCAGAAGTGCTGAGCAGAGCCCACCACGCTGCCAACCACGGTGCCATCTGAGCACGACATGAGCGATGGGCAGGTGGGAGCGGACCAGGAAAGTTCTGTCCTGAGAAGGGTCAGCAGCTTGGAATCCCTCTGGGAGACCTTGTGCTTCGGAGAACGTGCTGGAAGTGCTGGAATTGTAAAATGAAAGTGATGAATTTGGAATTGATTCCTTCACGAAGGAGGTCGATCTATATCAGACTCACCACCACACCTCACCGGCCTCATGGTAAAACAGTGTCGTTTTACTGGCTGAACTTAGACTGATCCTCATTGGCTGCTCGGTTTTTACAGACCAGATCCCCCAAAGAGCATTTCCACCGAGGAGCAGAGGAAGCACACGCTCCTAAATGGAACAAGAATGTGCCTCCAAGAGCAGACGTCCATGTATCTGAGCGATGGATCTGATCGTGTCAGCATCATGAGCTGTAATGAGTTCATTCAAAAGAAAAGCTGCACTCCGAGCCAAAGCTCTTTTGTATGGATTTCGGTCCTTATCTTCACCCATCAGCTATGAAATCTTTGTGGTTCAAAGATCCAGAGAGACGATGGAAGCAGTTTCAGTTTGGTTTACAGATTACACTTTTTCATTTTTAGTGTCTGCCAGTGACAGTGGGTGAGGAGGAAAGAAGCCTCCTCCCTCACCCGAGTCTGGACTGAGGTGGTGGAAGCCTTTCTCTTCATGGGGCTCCACGACGTTGAACCCCTCCTAGGGGTTTCAGCATGACTCTCCACCAGTGTTGCCATTCAAATAAGACTATTTGTGGCACTAAATTCAACATCAGATGGCCCACATCCTCCTTCATAAGATGAAACCAGAGAATGACATATTTTTTTTAATTTACTTTCACTTGAAATTTGAACCAGAGCCAGGCAGTAACACTTAAAGAGCGAAATACTTTGTGTCAGTCCCTGAAAGAGCAAGAGGAAAAGCAACAATTTCAGACAGGTGACCCACATGCAGCAGGAGGAGACAGTGACTCAGGGTGAAGTCCAACAAATGTAGTAATAAAACAAACCGAATACACTCTACGTCTGCACTAGGAGGAGGCAGGTAAACAATGAAGAAAAAATGCTATACACAAACTGAATACACTACATCTACGCGAGAAGGAAGCAAACTAAAACACAATACACCAACAGAATTATACTACTTCTAAACTAGAAGGAGGCAAGAGAAAAACGGTACAAAAAGCTCAACACCCAAGGGAGACAGAGTCCGGAAAATAAAATTAAACACTTCAGAAGCAAAAACAGGCGTCCATGAGCACAAACGACGGAGGAGAACCAGAGTCCAAGGCACGGAATGAGTCCACAGGATTGGTGGGAGAGGAACCATGGAGGCACAAGTGCATGGTAAAATGTCCATTGTCAAGAGAGAAATTAATAGGTTTTATAAAATTTAGTCAAGTTTAATGACTTATTCCAAACGAGCAGAGATCAGACAAGTATTGTTCGATTGATTTCTATTTCATTTGAACAGCTTGTGATGATAAAAACACCCCATCATGAGACGAAACATGACACACACCTGTGCCCCTGATAAAGACGTGAGTCTGTTCCACCATGGCTGTTGTGTTTGTTCCAGTCTGAGCAGTGACCAGGCCACTAATGGAGCCTGACTAACGGAGAGTGGAAAGCAAAATATAACAAGCCAGTGGAGACAGTGCTTCGGCCCCCAGAGAGCCATTATGCAAAGTTTCCATTTATAAAGCCAAACACCGATGATGACGATAAAAAAAAAAAAAAAAAGTAGAGACGAAGGAGAGCAGTGTCTTCCAGCTAATTGCTGACAGAATCCTGTTGTGCTCACACGTTTCCTCCCAGCAGAAGAGGCAGTCGTCCCTGATGCGGTTCTGCTCACTGGTTTCCTGTGATGCACTCAGGCAGAGTCGGGATGGAGTGACAGGCGATTCCTGGCAGACGGAAGTTTGCCTCACTGGAGACCATACACCTACACGAGTCACTGCAGTGGCCATGACTGAAGTTTATCTTCACTTTGTTCTTCACGATGCTTCTGCACAGTAGATTTCCGCACAATAGATTTAGTCGAAAATCGAAAGTCAGTTTGCCTCGCCTCAGTCTATTTATTTATTTTTTTCCACAAGGAAATGTTTCTGTTTTTTTTTAAAACTAATCATTTTTAAAACCAAAATGTTTATTTAAAAAAAAAAAAAAAACATTCCGCCTCTGACTCTTCCACACACAAGATGCTTTGGTGGCATTCTTCCAACAGCAGGCAGTTCATTGGTTTAGATTCAAGTGTGTCTCCAACGTGCTGGGTTGTCGACCTCCCACCACGGACAGTTTCACTGACACTCCACGACGGAACAAGGTCGCTCAGAAGAATCTGGATCAGGCACAGAGAGGTGCCACCATAGGAGTGTGTCACCGTCTGGTGCAGTGAATGAGATAAAGGAGCATTTAGTAAAGCACACCCGACACCCCGGGTCCTGAGGGAAGGCTAAGGTTAGACAGAACAAAAACACCGAGGCGGGTCATGTTGCTCATTGTGCCTCTGGTGGGGCCACTGGAGGGATGCTAATTTATTGAAGAGCCTAACGCTTTAGCTAGCAGACGGCGGCGGCGGCGACCGAAACGTGGTGGGAGACAAATGCTTTCTTCACTTTTACTGGTGAGATGTGATTTCCAAAGTGAAGATCTGTGTCGGCCATCTGGTGACAGAGAGGAGCGCAGACGCTGCCAGCATGCTGTTTCAATAATGCACGGAAGTACGCTGTCATATGGAGAGCTCCGCCACTGCACCCGATCTAGGCATCGCCTCATCTGAGCTTGAGATTTGTGCTGAAATGTGGTTGATAATTCAGTGTTTTCCGCTGCGGCAGCATGGCTTAGCGTCTTTTGCTGTGTCCCACTTTCGTCCAGACTAAATAGCATCAAATATTTAGGAAATCTTGAAGTTAAACACCTCCGTTCATGGTGACTGAGTCCATGTAAAAAGCCCAAACCAAATGTACCTTGGACAATGGACCCTATCTCACTTGGGTGGCACTTGACCATGAGTCAAACTCAGAATCAGAATCAGATTTAATGCCATGGTTAGTGGGGATCCCACCAACTAGGAAAGGCTTTGGAATAAAATAAAATAAAATAAAATAAAATAAAATAACAGTCTGACGACCGAGGGGAAGAAGTTGTTCCTGTGACGGGAGGTTCACTGAGGGTCACAGGGGAGGTGCTGGAGCGCTCACTCCAGGGTTTGATGTCCTGTTGTGGGCTGGAGCTGGGACAGGGATGAGGCCAGTCTGGGACAGAGCGTGACTTGGTTTATGACTTTGTCACAGCCAAACTGCACAGAAGCGCACATTCAGAGCTGGACACGCACCGGGCACCTCTTCACTTCTGGAGAGACCTCACTCACTCGGCAACCCCTCCCACATGCAGCGGCCACACACATAGAGGAACAGCCACCTGCAGCAGACACTCTACATTCACTCCTACAAAAGACTGTTTTAAGGCTTGGAACGCATTATTTCTTTTTCCATTCATTGTAATGGGAAAAATCGATTCAGATTTTGAACAATTCGCTTCAGATTTTGAACAAATCGCTTCTCGAACGGCTGTCTGGAACGGATTGTGGTTGAGAACTGAGGTATCACTGTAGTTGTTTTTCCTTATCATTTTCATTTCATGATGTGGGGAATTCAATAAAACCTCAGATTCTAGCTGCTCATGAAACTGTATACTTCCATATTGTTTGGGAAGTAAAGGAAACCCCAATTTTCCTTAGGCCATAACTGCACCATCAAACACGGATAACTGCATCCCTAATCTGTTGGTAAGTCATGCATCAACATATTCTATTGAAGCCCAAGACAAAGTTGTCAGAACCAACACCTACTCCTGTGATCTGGGCAACAGTTGGAGCTCAAAATGAAGCATTGCCTCCCTCAATCTGAGAGAGAGCTTTGCTTAAACTGGAACATTCACAACCAAATCCAGTGTGAATGTAGTCATTTTGTCAGTAGCCATCTTTATTCACTGGCGCCCGGCGGAACGCTGTCCTCTTATGGGCGTGAAGTCATTCTCATGTATGGAACAATAAGAGCAGAGATAAATCAAACCCACAGGTCGTGTGTCGGCCCCCGGGGAAGTGAAAGAGTTCAGGAAACACAGTCAGGTGATTGCATGCATGCTGATTCTCTCAGGAGAGACGGAGTGAGAAACAGCAACACCAGTCCTGCTGCCGCCAAAAGGTCACTTTATTATGAAGACACAAAACACTTGAGGAGGCCTTTTCAAAATGCAAAAACAAAGTGCCATTCAGATTCCGCTTTATTTATACCAATGGCTTCATTTGCACTGCTGCTGAAGACGCCACAGAGACGGAGCGTGTTTACGCACCTTCATCTCCGTCGCTGTGTCGCCAAATGCTAATGTGATGTGAGCCATTGCTGCCACACGCCTGATCCGACCACCGGAACTGCTGCGATAATTTACACTCCAATCTTCAGCGTTGACAGTGTTTTTAATAACAAGTCCATCCTACTGACTTGAAAATGATTAGCTGCGACAAAGAGAGGAGGCATGCATTCGTACCACGGCACTGGCGAGAAGATCGGAGGAGGAGGAGGGAAATTCAATCCAGTCGCTTGTTCTCAGTTCATGCTGGTGGAGGAAAGAGGAAACGGCACCTCTTGCTAGTACATTCATAACCAATACTCAGGTGCAAGTGGACGGCGCGGTTGGCGCTTCCATCACACTTACTACCATAATGTTGACCCACTGCTGTTTTTATTGTTTATTTCAGATTTTATTGTCAGAGTTAGGGAAGTTGCTTTGCAAGATGCATGTAGCTGGTAGTAGTTTGTTCAAACTACTACTAAAAGTATTGTCGTAGTTAGGTAATTTGAATGTTCATTTAGGGTTGCAGTAATATAAGTGTTCGGACCATGACTGAAAGGAAGTGTGAGTCTCGCTCTGTTAACTGGTTCATGGTTAAATAAATGTTGACAAATTTACAATATGATACATACAAAAATAGGTAAAAAAAAAAAAATTCTGTGAACACTGGTTCATGTCTACAGAAGCATATATATCCAACAGTGTGTACACAGTACAGATATGTTTCAGTTTTTTTTTGTCTTAAACTTTATTCAGGTACGCTTGTATGTATTTAACAGAAGTAACATCCGACTTACGACCGGATAGTCGGAACTGATCCCGGACGTAAGATTGGATGTAAGTCGAATGCCATTGAAAATGCCCGACGCGAGGGTTATAGGTACTGCTGTAGTGGTTACACGATGTCAATCTGTTGCGTTTTTAAGCAACTTCTTCTATTGAATACTATTATATACCAAGCTGTTTACAGCCGTAACTGTCGTACAAGATGCAGGGCTTCTACGTGCTGTGGTGCCAGACATTGAATTAAAAAAAAAGAAGCCTCTGCTGGCCGTGGTCGCAAGTACGAGGGGACGTAAGTCGAGCAGGTCGTAAGTCGGACGTTACTTGTATATGTGGGACTAATAAAGGCCAACTAATCTAATCTAATATGTATCTATTTTTGTTTGGCAGAACATACTAAAAAAGCCAGAAATACCACACTATCCTAAAGATAACTTTTTCCCGCTTTGGTAGCATAATTTAAGAAGCTGACAACAGGTGGAAAAAAACTGAAGGAATCTGCTGCACCGGCACTTTATCTAGGTCCACAGTTGCTCAGGTATTGTGAAGTGAAGTACAAAAAACATCAAAGCGCTTGCTCAGTATCGCCAAACATCAGAATCAGATGTTCATAAAAACAACCAGTGAAACCAACCAGTGTCCATTATGGACATCTCCCTGTAGAGTGATGGGCCAGTGAGTCTCCTCATTTTCAGAGCTCAGTAGGTGGCGCTCTCGGTTTAAAAATGACTTGAAGTTTCACTGACGTGGTTGTTTAAATGCAAGGAGTTTAGAGAAGACAGTGCCATCTAGTGGGCTCTGAAAAAGAGGACAGTGTTTCATGAAGCTTCATGAGTCCATCACTGGACGTTTAAACAGTGGTTATTGAGCGGATGTTCTTGGAATTGTCTGGGAACAGGGCCTTCTGTGCCTGGCTGCCAGTGGGCAGGCTCTGGCTGGTGGAGGGAACATCAACGGGGACCTGAAGAACATTTGAAAAACACCATCAAATGCAACGTATTAAAATGAATAAAGAAGAAATTACATTGAACAAATGTTGAACCTTGCTGTCAAGAACTCAGTAACTCAGAGAACAGTATTTAAGAATCAAAAGTCAAATAAAATATTATAATGTGTGTAGACCAAACGAATCCTTCCACTTTCAAACCAAATGAACACCACTGGAAATTACTCTGTGTGTCCAGATATTCAGTAGCTGAGTCCAAACATGGGTTACATTGTGCCTGACTCTCCTGCTGCTGCTTCCTCCCCGAGTGGCGGCTTGTCAACAGCCTGTTTGTCTCATGGTTTCTACCTCAAAATGATGGCAATAATGAGGCACCAAACCTATTGCTAGTGCTGCATAGTTTATAGTCAGCACAGCTTCAGACGAAAGACAATGGCTGAAGGCTTTTGCTTTTCTTACGACGGTGGGACGCTCTGACTCTGGAAGCAAAGCCAGGCCATAAATTTGCCCTGACTTTTAGATTATCTTGGCACTTTATGATCAGCTTCACTCAACAGCCTTGTCAGCCAAAGTGGAACTAAAAACAATGGCAGGACTTCAACTCAGTGGAGCCGGAGTTTTCCAGCTCTGGCATGAAATGGAGGCTAATGATGCTTTGTGTCTAAACCTCTGGTGGCCTGTGCTCTGTAATGAGAGAAGAGAATTACTATTTTCACAGAGAGTCAAACATGCCTTGTCATCGTTGATAAAGTCCATCTGTCTCTGGATTGCCTTCACAAGGTCGTCGTAAACTGCATCTGCCGAGTCAAAACAAACGGACTGGACTCAAAACAGCGAAGCACATGGACAGTCTAATGGACACAAAACTTTCTGCTACATTTGTTTTGGATAAACATACACTTCTGTTGGTCAAACAGGCTGACTGGACATTGAATGTACGCTGACTTAGCGATCTAGTGGTTTATGCCAGGGGTTCTTAACCTTTTTGATGACTCTTGATTTCATTTGTGATCAACAACCGTACACGTGAAATGACATGAAACCATGTGATCATCGCAAAGATATTTCTTTGTCATTGACAAGTCCAACCAGCAGCAGATTCAGGGGCATCAAATTTACAAAAGAAAAAAAAAGGAAAAAAATACACTTGATGCAAACTGTTGAGAAAATTGGAAAAACAAAAAAAATTAAAGAAATATAATAAAACCATGCCTAAATAATGTAAAATTTAAATAATATATCTGATTTAAACTCCAAAGAATATATACTGTGAGTGAAGTGTAAATAAAAGTTTAAGTATATACAATTAATATAAAATTAAATTCATTTTCAAAAGTGCTTCGACAGGTGCTTTCATGAACAATTTTTACTGTTGTGGGGTGCAACATCACTTTCTTCATCATTGTTTCTTTTCAAGAACTTCTCCATAGTTGGTAACCATCACAGATTTGCAGCTGTCAAGTCAGTTCAGTGACACACTACTGCCACCATACGTGGATCATGTATTAAAACTGAGCGTGTTGCGGCCCTCACGGCCCAAAGGTGTAAAACAATTTTCTTTTTTAGTTTTTACATTTTTACTCCATTTTTCATGTAATTTACTATGTTTAAAGCAATTAAACTGCATAAATAACTGTAGTTTCTATCAATACAGATATGTCAAAATAAAGGCATCTCAAGAGCAATATTTGAAAGTATTTGTGAGTGAACATGACCTGCATACAAGGTCGGAGGTCAGAGGTGGGCCTACAGCCTGCTCACCTGTGGAGCTCTCACCAGCAAACCCCAGGTTGACCGTGCCTGTCGTCACCTCAGCAACCGAGCCTCCTGCGCCCAGAGGCTGGATGAACCTGAAAATACCCAAGTTACAGGCTGAGAACAAACTGAAGCCATTTTGAGACGCTGCAGCATGTCAGCACCCTTCTGTCTCACTTTCCTCTCAACTTTATTAGGGGCAACAAAACTGCTCAGCTTCTGTTTGCTTGATGGAAAAGCAATAAAGCGTTCAGACAAAAATAAATGACTGTACATCTTCTGCTTAAAGGAGCGAAGGCATGCGTGATATAAATGGGGCACTTAACAGTGTAATGGCTATTTAATGCAGAGAGGATTTAATTTTCCTTCAGAAGGAGCAATAATGAAAATCGCTTGCGCTGAGAAATAATTCAAGACTTTTTATTGGATTGTTGAAGATATAAATGAGGCTCAGCCGGGGCACACCTCTTTCCCACTGACTTGTAAATATGGACTCATCTTACCTTATCTCTCGCGGCTGTGCTGCCTCTGAAAGGAAATACAGGCATGAGCAGCTCAGTTTTGTTCCCACTTCCCAGTTAGTCCCCGTAAGACGGAGGATGTTCTGTCATATTGTTTCAGGCAACAGAGTCTTCTTTGGAGCAACATCGCCACTTTCATCATTGGCTAAGAGTCCAACCCACACAGCCGACAGAGGAGCATTGCTGATGTCTGACCATGTCACCTCAAGCAGACAGGGACCAAAGGAATTTAGATCCCGTTTTTAAGACAGAAAATCAACAGGAAAGAAGGTGACACCTGATGTTTGACAATCCCTCCCCTCCAAAACATGCCCATGATTTGCAATGGACCAGAATCAGTCACAGGGATTACGCTGACTCGGTAATGTGTGACTCAGGGCCATGTTTTGTTTATCTGGTACACTCAGGCTTCCTCTGGCTCCCTGTGCAAGAGCAACAATCCCCTCTGTGATCCCTCCTTGTCACGGCACCACACCTCTGTTGAAGAAACTCGCCCAGGTATCGGCTTTTGTTTCTGTGCACCGAGCTTCAAAAGAGAAGCAATTATACCACAAGCTTTGAAGCATTAGGCTTTTTTCTTTCTGCATTTCCCACCAGGGGCTGCGTCGGCTTGTCAGTCCCCCGCACCACGACCCTTCCATCACATCCGCCCCAGTCACACCACCTCGTGTGCTCCTTCGCAGCGCCACATCGGTGTCTTCCTCTTTTCTTTTCACCTGGTGCCTCCATCTCCAACATTCTTCCCCTCACCATCTCCCTAACTTTATCTCCATCTCAACATCACTGTTGTGAGTCCTCTTTTGTCACATATCACATAAACCCTGTCCACCAAACCAGCCTGCCTGACTTCTCTTCTTCAACTGTTTTTCTGTTTATTTGGGATACGTTCCAATTCCTTCCTTCATCCTCCACCTCAACCCTCAAACATGCGGGAGGAGCAAGGTCCCAATTGCTGCTGATCCCGCAAATGCTTCTTGCCCCCCGCCCACCCCCCCCCCCCCCCCCCCCCCCCCCCCCCCCCCTTCTTCTTCTTCTTTTGAATTGACAGACAAAAAGGGTGTAATGCTGCCGCCAACAGGCTAAACACGTACCTGGAGTGTCCCATTTCTAAGGAACAAAATCTTCCTAAACCCATGGTTCTGAGGATTGAGGATTGAGGTTGAGGGTTAAGGAAGGAATTGGAATTCACCCAGTGAAATCATTCATAAATGATGCACTGCCCAGAAGAGTCCATCGATCAACAGGCGGGCGGCAAATCTTATTTTGAGAGCGCAATTAGACATGAATGACATCAGTGTAGTCTCTCAGAATGAGTTACCTTTTGTTGTCATCCGCCATCTCTTTCTGTCTCAGCTTAGCACATCACTGGCTCTCAGTCTATTTATATCAGAAGCGGATCAGGGATGATGTGTTCAGGTGCTTTTTTTAGATCTGTTCACCTAACTTCATAGACATACTGTATACAGAGACTCTATTTTCAACCTGACAAATGAAGCTTCTTCCACATACTTCGTCTTTTATGTAAGTAAATTAGATTTTTGTGTCATAAAACAAACACGTTCACAAGGGACGTCTCCATTTTATGATGGTTTGAGAGGTCAAAACCTTTGACCCGGCAGCTGTACTCTTAAAAAGGCAACGCAGAGGTAAAAGTTTCTGCTGACGACTAATGTTCTGCCTCTGTCAGAGAAATAGTGCGTGTCCTTGGTGAAGGCCAGCGTGGGGCAGCAGCGAGTCGCAGCGTGTGACCAGCTCTCTTCCTCATTACACTTTAATCACAGTATCTGCGAGGAGCCTGGTAGTGGGAGGTGACATTTATTCCCTGGGAGCAATTTGAGAAAAGTGCCTACTTGTTTGTCTCCTCTGTCTGTAGCAGAGGACGGTGCAGGTGCAGAGCAGGAGGAGCAGAGACAGAGCAGCCAGCGTGGCCGTGATCGCCAGCGGGACCGTGCAGTCAGTCGGGTCCTGCACCACCTCAGCAACTGAGCAGAGAGCCGTGTCAGTGTTTGGTCTGGAGCAGCTGAACGAGTGTGAACAGAATGGTGTCATGTGAAGCAACGGGTGACTGTGTTCCTACCGACGAGCAGGCGGACGCCGCTGGAGAGTGGCGTTGGGAGCGCAGAAACAAACACCAGACAATCGACGTGAGAGCTCTTCACTGCCGTCACAGTGAGGTTGCTGGTCACCGTGAAGAGGCTCTTTCCCGTCTCTTCACTGCTGATGTTGTAATCACTCTGACTCACCTGCATCACAAGAGAAATAATGATGACAATTTCTGGGAATTATGTTTGGATTAATTGGTCTGCAGCAAAAAAAAAATGTTCCAGCAATATGGATGCAGGGTCACTGCTGGGGTCAGCAGGGTCACTGTGTGCTCAATCTGTTCAAATCCAAAGATTTTAGAGCAGAGACTGCCATCCAGTGGGTTGTGAAAATGAGGACACTGTTTCTTGAGGCCTCACTAGCACATCACTAACCAAACCCAACTGGTAAAGGCTCATTGGATGCGGTTTCTTGACGAATTGTGGAGCCGATAATGTTCTACTGCAATGCCATTCCCGAGAATTTCTACATACAATGGACTGACATCCAGTCTACTCTGCCCAGGAGTCAGTTCCAGACCACTGAATTACACTGACCTTATAAGAATAAGAAGAAAAATTTGGTGTAAATCTGGCAATCTCAAACCTTTCCAGCAGTCAGCAAGAAATAGTGTTCAATTCCATGATACTTACCTAAGGAACTGCAATGGAAGTGCAAGACTTTTAGGGATTAGAAGGGAATTTTTGGGGAAAATCATAACAACTTTCAGAGGTCCATGGTCCCAAAACATGCAGAACCTCCACCTTCATCTTTTTCCTTAACCAAATGTTGGGTGTTTGTCTCAGTTGCCTTACAAAACTTTGCCTCCATTAAACCTTCTGGATACAAGTCTTGTTCAAGACAGCACGACTGAGGAAAGAAGGGGGATCTCACCTCCAACTTGAATCTGATCCAATATCTTTCTTTAGCTAAATGTAGTGATAGGTTGATGAGGTGTTTGAGCAGAGGGTGCCACCTACTGGCCTCTGAAAATGAGGACACTGTTTCATGAAGCCTCATCAGCCCAGAAGGAATTCACGTTTAAGGTGTACGATCATAATTCTTTCAGAATTTCAATAACTGGACTTTATTCCAACAGGCTTTCGGATTACATCATTTCATTTGTAACTTATATTCATATTTAAAATAGGGTTACCTTTCTGTCATTCACCTGCCAGGTCAGTGAGGGTTGAGGGTGCCACCCAGCTGCCCGGCACTCAAACTGGACCTCCTGCCCCTTGAAAGCCATCTGGGAACCGAAGACGTCAATGCTGCCCTTCTCTGCAGCACCATGTAAACACACGGAAATAAAATCATGATTCGAGAATCTTCATCTCCCTGTGTTTCTTTTCCAATGAACAAAAAGTCACATAAAACTCGGTGAGCTCTCTGTCATTTCTATTTTCTCTCCTCCTGACAGTCTCAGGGCACAAGTTCAACAGGCATAAATATTTTTTCACTTCAAACCCGCAGATGTTCAAACCTATTTCCTGTTCCATATACTGCTTGTTGAATCTCCCCCAACTGCTCAAAGCCTCCCGGAGTAATTCAGAGAGCAAGAGTTGGCCACCAACCAACGGTCTCATTTGCCCTGACTGATGAAGTCAGTGGCTAATCACGGTTGATTGATAAACGTGACCAGAGAAAGTCGCCGTGTCAGCACTTTTTCCACAGGGCTGGATTAGAGGCAATCTCTGAAATAAGGTTCCTTCAATCAGAGCAGAAAGAGCGGAGGACTCTCCACTGCTGTGGCAGACTGATGCAGGGCACCCATCATCTATTCACATGCCATCCAGAGGACAGAGAGCCACTCAGAATCCCGGGTGGCTGCAGCTCACAAGTGCGTCACTACCACTGCTGCGTCTCAGTCAGGGAACATACAGTTTGGGGAAGCAATGAGATCTTATAAGGTTCCAGAATTCAAGACATTCTAAACTGCATTTGTCAACTTTCCAAATGTATTATAATTTGCTTTTTAATAATGTATCAGCTAGTTTCAGATTCATTTGCATATTTTAGCTCAACTTATCTGGACAATTTAGTTTCCCTGATCAATGGACAACAAGTTTACTCCACACAAGGGATGGGCGATAACTTATCGTACACGATATACCGCCAAAAACAATCTCCACGATGACAATTCTGCGTCTCACGATAAATTCAATAAACACACGCTCCCTGCTTTGGACCCGCATACATGAACACATGCGCTCTCACAGTCACGCACCATGGTGAAAGTGATGTTCACAGAAAAAGTTCACTGATCTCGGACACACTCTCACAGGCAGCGCTAATGCATCAGTTAGGGACCATCAAAAAAATTCTAAAGTGGTCAAAGTATGAGTGAAATCTTCAATAAGCCAATAAAAAAATAAGCATTTTAGGAGAGAGAATTGTGGAAAGGTTTTTCATCACACAAGACAATGTTGTCTGTCAGACACCAGCGGCTTCTACCAGAGACGTGAAACGTTGAATTGCTCATCTCTACACTTAACTATTATATTTAAAGACAAACAAATAATGATGCTGGAGACAAACTCCACTAATACGTTTAATCATAAAACAGTTTCAAGAGAGTGTCCAACACATGGAATAGAATGAAAATGGATTTATCATGAAAATTATCGTTATCGCTGAAATTACAGCATTTATTGCGATAACTTTTTTTTGTCCATATCGCCCATCACTACTCCACACCATTCCAAATAACAGGAAACTTTGTGGCGTGCAGGCATGTATTTGGCAACTCCCTCGCCTGTTGTCTTGGTCACAGAAATGCTATTCACCTTAACACTCCGCGTCCTGGGATCAGAGGTTGACTAACAATACAGCATGTAGTTCTCCAGTGGCTGTATGCCATCTATGTGGCTGTTTTCCTTAGATGCATCATCACAGCCCATAACCACCTTCAAAGAGTGCTCACTGGGGAGTGCAGTTATGCTCTCACCATCTTCATACAATTAAGATAAGGGTTAAAATGAGAGCAGCAGAGCAGCCGGCTGAAGATTTGTGGCCGCCTTCCCACAGTATATTTGAGGCTGCAGTCCACAAATCACAGGAGGAGTTGCTGACTGCTATCCAGTGGTGCCAGGACACACCGTTAATTGAAAGGCCACGTCAGGCAGTGCTGATCGTATGCATCCAGTCCAGGGGCCTGATTCACCACCGCCGCTGTTAATGGGAGCAAGCCTCACTGGGGATTTGTGGTTCGCCACTCTTCATGAAACACAGTGGGCTCGATCCTTTTTGGTTACCCGTGCTTTCCTGTACAGAGGCTGTGAATGAGCTGAATAAAATGGTCACAGAAAGCATGAGTCAGTCGAAAATCCGACTGCATTTGTAATGAGTTGGCATGTTTGAGGTTTGCCACTTTGACGGGAATCAAAGTATCGGCGAGCCAGTGTTCAGTGTAGTGCTGGGCTCACATTACGGTAGTGACGGGCTGGTGAGGCTTCATGAAACAGTGTCCTCATTTTCAGAGCCCACAAGATTGCACTCTCTGCTCTAAAATCTTTGGATTTGAACAATTGAAACCTAATTTTTAAACCAACATCGCCACCTACTGAGCTGTAAGAATGCACACCGTTTCATGAAGCATCACCAGCCCATCACTACTAAGCCCTTTTTCATTGATGCTTGAGACCCTCAAGATAACACATGGTACATTTGTAATGCCTTTGTGTTGCTTGTTGCCCTGCCATTGGACTTGTAGCTCCCTCATGCTACACCTCTTCCTTCCCATTCCCTGTCAAACTGGAATGTACTACATTCCTTTATTGGATTAAAAGACCAGGGACTTACTTACTTACTTACACATAGAATGAGAAAAGGTAAATGTTAAGAGGAAGAGTTTACATGAATGCTTGCATGAGTTGATGTACTGAAAGCAGTGATGGACTTATGAGCGCTTCATGAAACAGTGTCCTCCTTTTCAGAGGCCACTAGGTGGCGCTCTCTGCACTAAAATATTTGGATTTGGAACTATTTCAATGAACCTTTACCTCATTGTAAAACCATAAATACAGAGCTCAGGACAGTGTTTCAGGAAACCTCATGGGCCCATCACTGACTGAAAGTGTACATATTCTAATCTTCTAGAACGCACTCATTCCATATGCAAAAATATATGTATTGATTTTTCAATAGAGCATGACAAGGTTTGTCTCTCCTGGTACAAAATAACCAGGAGCTCCTACTTATGGGTTGACCCACGCTCATGTCGAGCTCCACGCTCCAACCACAGTAGCCGCTCTCTTTTCTAAGCGTAGGAGAAACCCAGCGTGTAAATCCACCGCGGCTCCGACCGGCACGTCCACCTGGTGTTTATCTCACGGAGCAAATCAATTCCTGTCCTCAACACCACCCACAACCACCATTAACAGTGTCACAGAGGCCATCAAACACGCCTGGGCAGTTCCAGTCAACTGCCCAGGTCCAAATGATTTCCCACCTCCCTGCTGAGCAACTAATGATTGATGCTGCGAGCTCTTCCAGTCCGGCCAACTCCACATTAAAGCGAAAACTTTAGCTTTTAATAAATGAAAAAGCTTGGGGGAAGAAATGATTTGACTCTCTCGTGGCAACATTTCAGATGGTCTGTATCTCACCTGGAGTTAAGAGCAAGCGGAACAGGGGCAGAAATCAGGGACTGAGTTACAAAACAGGGACAATTAAAATAGCTAAGTGGTCTAAAATTAATATTACAAAAATATATATACATTAAGAGATCATTATTATAATAGAACACAAACAAAGGGTGTAAATACATCTTTAGAGTTAATATCTGCGATATTAGTTGAGTAAGTGTGAACATAATTATAATAATTATAATTTTAAAAAATCTTGGTTGAAGAAGAAATTTTATAATATATGATAAATAAAAATGGAAATCATCATTTGTTTGAAGATTACAACGGCTATAAAAGAACAGTCGAAGTAGTAGATTCTTGCACTAAATCAAGGTATTCAAGAAATTTAACGTAATGTTTGAAATATGCATAAATTTAAATGCTAAAGAATGCTGAAAAATATTAGCGGACAAGTGACAAATATTGTATATCTCCATTAGATTAGACTTTGAATTTTCAGAATTTTGTCAAATATTGAAACTGCAATTCAGCCCTTTTCATTCAAAATCAGAATGTATTTGTATTCGCCAAAGTTGATGCTGCTGGTGTTTTTGTGTCCTAGAGCCTTCACGTTGTGAGCCCACAATGTGAGGTACAGTTAAATATATGAACACTTCCACTGCCCAATTCAAATACCTGGAGTACAAACCTTGTACAAATAACGTTGCAGTTTTCCTGCTGAGGCCCTGGAGGTCACAGGTCACCGATCCCTGATGTGAACGCTCCGTGTTCTTCAGGACAAACACCCAACTGTCCCCTCTGGACGCCGGGTTTTTCTCCGCAGTTACGCTGGGGTCATGATCGTCAGATGAAATGACACCGTGGATCTTTGAAATGGTGAGCGCCACAGTGCCATTGAGCAGCCACACCATGGCGCTCCAGTTGGGGCTGGAGCTTGTGCAGGTGAAGCGAGCCTCCTCCCCTCGCAGGACAGTTAAGGTTTCAGGCGACAGCTTCATCTGCGCAGCAACGCCTGACGTTGAAAATGACTCATGTGAGGAAGAATGTGAAACTATCTCACCATCTTGGAACTATATGTATATATATATATATATATATATATATATATATATATATATATATATATATATATATATATATATATATATATATATATATATATATATATATATATATATATATATATATATATATATATATATATATAATCATTATATATATAATTTTATTTATTATTTTTTTCTTTTGAAAGAAACACATTTGCCCAACCTGTTCTCATATATAAGATATAAAGCAATAAATGTTGATGCTCATCCTGTTAAAATGAGAGTTAGTTTTCACTTTTAAAGGGTATTTTGATAGTCAGGCTACAATTCAGCACTGTAATGAATGTTGTATTAGTTAATAATCTTGTGATAGTATGACATTACAATATAATAACTCCATTCTACAGCTGAAGCATCTGTTAATTGGATTAGAGGCGCACCCAAGCCATTATCCTCCACAGCTGCTCGACTACATATGGATAATGATGTGAGACCCAATGTATTTTCAACTCAAATTCAATTATATTGTGACTTGATTTGCCAAAATCGCTGGTGAGGACTGCACTGGTTCTAAACAGCAGGATACATAGATCATAAACAAAGACATAAAATGGTGGAGAGATCTACGATGCATGGCCACTGAAGGCGTTAAATGACTGGGGGTGATGCCGAGCTTGTTCGTGGGGAGCTGAATTTGTTGCCTTCTGCAGCCAGAAAGCAGCTTGGTAAATAATGCATCTATTTGGGACATGGGGTCTGGGAAATATATAGGCCAGTCTCTTCTGATACTTCTGTCATTTCAAAATCAGAGCACAGTGCTCCCGTGCTGTGCAATCATTTCCAGCTCCACATTGTTATCCCCCGGCCATTTTGTAAAATATTCATTAGAAAGAGCAGAGAGCTCATAAGTTCCTTCAATTGGATGGTCTGTGATTATAATCTGAGATGAGTCACAGTCAATCTCACCACAGTGGTGGATGGGTGGATCCGATCACATAAAAACTTGAACACAAATTCTGATTAAAGTTTGAACCTCACCTTGAATCCTGCTTGAAAGCAGAAGCAGCACCACAGGAAAGATGTTCATGATGAAACGGGTCAATTCAGCGCATCGGTTTGTGAGTGGACCTGAAAAACATGAGGTGTTATTTGATAAAGATTAACATGAATCTCTGTATGTATTGGCCTGTTTATGAACTAATGAATGTGACCAGACGGTGTCAAGCACAACCTTCAGTGAAGATCTACTGGTGTGTAATTACACCTCTGGTCATCAAACTTCCTCTGCGCGTGACAGGTTTGCCTTCCCTCCATCACCGACACGTCTCCAGTGAAGGAAGGATTGCGCCCGACACTCACCCTACACACAAATGCTGAAAGCCTGGCAGGAAGTTGCCATCAGTGCAGACCTTTCACAACCTCCTGCTTCAAAAACCTCTCGACTCATTCTCACGACTCCCTGCTCACACCGGCTCTTCTACAGCTGAACATCTTTTTTTACTTCTGCGGTGGCCCCATACCAAGATTGTCAGGTTGTTTTTTTTGTTACATGCTCACTGCAAAAGGTTTGATGTCCCAAAAATTCAAATAAAAAATGCGGTTTTAGGAAAATTTTGAAGCAATTTTGCTCATCCACAGCTTCATGCCTGACAAACTGTCTCTTCTCCAACATTGTATCCAGTGCAGTAACCCATTTTCAAATCCCCTCCCAACCCCAATGACCTCAGCCAGCCCCAGAATCGTCCATATAGTCCGAGCTCACCACACACCAGCATCCAAAACCTGCACCAGGAACACAGGAAACCTCTAGCCTTCACTGCCATCTATCTCCAGAACTCGCCACATTCAAATCCCGCATCAGCATTTTTTATCAACAGAGGTTCGTATCATTGTCTGATTTCACTAGTTTGTACTAAGAAGTACTGTCTCCATTCTTATTGAATGAGTGCGCCCTGTTTTTAATGACTTCCGCTCGACATAGTTGGAATAAGCTGATACACAGTAAATAACTAACTGGTGAGTCTTGCCTTCCCTTCTCACTAAACCAGTCCAAAAATACACTTTTTAATGGGAATATCTTCTGCATGTGGCGTGGTAAACCATCGCCGTGACTCCCAAACAGAGTTTTCTGTTGACAAATCGAATCTTTCATAAACATTGAATTAGACATTCAGGCACAGAAAGTAAAGTAAAACCACAACATTTCATGATAGTTATTATCACAGAACCACAGTTTAGCAACAGTAAAACAGTGGAAACTGTCAACTTGTCAATGAACAAATTCAAGGCTCATCCACAACAACTAATACTTGTAAAACGATTTTTTGCGATGCTGATGTTTGTACAAATAGTACGTAGAATAGTGACTCACCCCATTTTCCCCACGCGTCGACGATGCTGCCGCTTCTTGCTCTTGGTTGGTTCTCAACCTTATCGCCCAAAAATGTCCTGTTAAACATTACTCACCTCGGTGGGAACTTTGCCCCACAATCTGAACTGATGTAAATACACAAAGCAAGTCAGACTGCAAACAAAGAGCTTTTAAGTCCTACAGAGAATCTCTCTGTAAAGATGAATGGATCTGCCCCTGAGATAGAGTTGACTGAAGTAAAGCAGCTCACTGTCTTTCATTGTTTTTATTTCAGGCTTACGTCAGAGGTTTTTATTTAACAAAGTGCATTTATTGGACAGAGTTTTTGGGCTCATGTTAGAAGTGGAGCACCTTGAACAATTTATTACAAAAAAGAAAAATAAAACAAACAAAAAAAGAAAAAGAAGTTTATTGACAGTGACAGTCCTAATTGTTATCATTAAGTTTGTTTTTTTTTTTTTTTTACAAAAATCACTTCTGATTTTCCAAAAGCTCCTCCAGTGACCAACCCTCTCAACTACGTACAGTTAATCTTCATATGCAGATATAAAAATTAAGCCACGGTTGCAGTGAAAGGGAAAAGGCAAGAGGCCTGTGTGATGCAGTTTTGCGATTTGTTGTTGCCTTCCAGGATGTAGTATCCGGTGAGATCCAGTTCTGCCATCGTGAAGCAGTCAGAAAGCTGTCTGACATGGCTGCTGGGGTCAAATGTCGGCGATCAGGGTAGACTTGGCACAGGAGGCTCCTTTAGGCTGGACACACACAGAGCATGGATCAGGAAAAAGAAAGCAATGTGAGCCAGCACCACCCTGACTCTGCCACCCAACATGCCCGCTGCTCCACTGGCACATCCGAAGCGCATTTAGCAGCTCCCACTAATACAGTATGACAGAGGCTCGCGGGGTCAGGGGGGTGGCGGAGGGAAGTGGGGAGATGAGTGGGAGATGACTGCCCCTTTAAGTCGGTGGACGCCGGGCTGGCAGAGGGGCTTTGGAAGTTGAGATAATTAATGTAATCATTGTTGCCTTAGAGAAGAAAGTAAACAAATAGTAAGATGTTTGTCGGCTTTCTCAGCCCGCGGCACCTCGTGTGCTCTGGAAGGAAGCTTACAGATGGAGGCAATAACAGTGAATAAACAGGCTGCCAGTGTGTTTGGCTTTGGAGAACAGAGGAAATATGGGACTCTTAATGGTAGTGACGGGCTGGTGAGGCTTCATGAAGCAGTGTCCTCATCTTCAGAGCCCACTAGATGGCGCTCTATGCTCTAAAATCTTTGGATGTGAACAACCATTGAATGAAACTTCATCTCATTTTTTAACCAACAGCGCCACCTACTGAGTCACTACTTGTTCCTCATCATAGATTTTCACTAATTTATGGACCGGTCGAATCTGAAAGATAAACTGCTGTTCGATGTCATTGATTTACTGCTGCTTAAATCAGGACTGGGGAGACAGTGGGTGTATCCCAGCTACACAGGGTGAGAGGTGGGGACGCCCTGGACAGGTCCATTGCCATTGGCCATTGCTCATATAAACAGACAAGCACTTGACTGTGAGTCTGCAGCTGGTGATGCAGCAATGAGGCTTCATGAGACAGAGTTGCCCACTAAATGGCACTTAAATCTTTAGATTTACACAACCATTCCAATGATAATAATGATTTTTTAAACCGAGAGCGCCACCTAACGAACGCAGTTTCATGAAGCACGTCACTCATTTTCTGTCTTTTTATAAGTACAGTGAGTGATGTTTAACAAACTCTTTCACAGTTCTCACATGGGTTGTGAGTCTTTCTTTGGTTTTACTGAAAGTACTGAGGAGGAGGAGGAGGAGAGGATTTATCCATAGATGAAGGTGAGCCAAGGAGAGCGCTGCGTCAAGTATGATAAAAACATATTTAGCAGAGAAGGTCGGCCAGTGGAAACCTGGGAGGCGCACGGGAGCGGTGTCATATAGATAAAGCTGACAGTAATTACATGTAACTGAACAGTAGCTTCTGCTCAATAGCATAGAATGAATAGTGCTTTATCTATTTAATTAATCTAGAGGAATAACTGCCGAATAGAAATGCAACAGTGGAACACTGCGGAGCCGCCAGGTCTTTCCGTGATGCAATCTTCTACTGCCATCTACTGGTTTCAGGAGGGAGAACATGTGGCATACCTACCTGTACAGTAGAGGGTCAACATCATCGTTCATAGTCAGGCTACTCTGCCGCCTCCTCCTGTGAGATAAGATGAATAAAAAACATTTGAACAGTGATGCCAAACTGATGTCATCGAAATAAAAACAAGATTGACGCTAAAAACCGGTGAATTCTTTGTTTCGTCCCCCCGCAAAAAAGAAAATCTGGTTCTCTCAGACCAGTCTGGAGTGAATTCTTGGTCCTACCTGATTTTCTTCCAAGTCTTCTTCTTCCTTTGGTTTATCAAAAAAGAAAGAGAAAATCAAAAGTTGTGAGACGTCATGGTGGAGATGAGAGGTGAGAGCACTTCACACGTACGTGCTTGAAATCAGACGTCATTCATGAATTCTGCACACACAGGTGATATGTGAAGAGTCCCTGAGCATTAGCAAGTCTCTCTAATGCCAGCTCCGAGGTCAAGAATGGACATCATGTGTCCGTCCACAGGAGCAGTGAGGAACAAGACCCTTTGTACGACCCTTCTGGGACAGGTCCTTCTTCATGAAGAGTGCATTGCAAAAAAGAGTATTTTGCAAAAAAGAAAACTCTGGCCTTTGCAACATTATTGCAGCCATGAATTGATTTTCAAATGTTTTACAACCTTTGTTTTGGCTGATGCCAAGTTAAAATTCCATTTCTAACTTAAAAATAAGCACATTATTCATATACAAATGATACATTTGCACTGAAGGTTGCTTCTCCAAATCACAAAATAGTTTTCTATTTCAGCCTCAGAACATTTGAAAGAACATTTAAGTATCGTTCGGAGATCAGACCACATGTCATACACACTTGAGGACGCTTTCATTTGTAGCATCAAAAACCAAAAAAATTAAATGAGTAAAATTGTGTAGTTTTTGCATGTACCTATTTTATCTTTTATGATGACAAACCACAAAATTTTATCTTATTTTGCGAATGCTGTTAACTATTTAATAGCTGTTTCCAGTAGAATATGATCAATTAATATGAGTAACATTTATAAGGGGAGATCTTCTGTTTTTGTCCATGGATTAGATATTGTATGCTTTGTATTTTTTTGGTTTTATTTGAGGTGCAGTCATTGTCATTGCACTTTATAAAACTCTCTTGATATATTTTTTCTTTCATGGTGTAGTCCATTGTATAATTCTGACTGGAGAGTGAGTTAGTGTGATTTAAAAAGGGAATTTTGAGCAACAATCATCCCATGATGCAACACTTCATTAGGAGGAGAAAAGAACATGCTAGACACATGAAGTGGAATATACCTCTTGTGCCTCAGCATCTTCTTCATCCTGTGGAAATTGAAATCAGGAATGATTTAAGTGTCATTAATCAAAACATCGACCTCAGTTTCTGTGGTGTGACCTTATTGACCTAATGCATGAAAGGAAGTGTCTCAAATAAGCAGCACATGCGTCACATGGTCATGCCAGGAACAGAAGAACAGAAGGTGAAAGCAAAAGAAGGAGGAAAGTGAATCACCAACGTCCAATCCTGCAAGGAAGGTTGACAGTGGAAAGAAAAGCTGCAAAGCTTTTACTGTCTCATAAAGCTTGGAATGTCAGAGTGGCTGTAGGAGAGGTCAGAGGTTAGAAATGAGTCTCACAGAAACCTTCTCAGAACAAAGATGAGAGAAAGATGAATGTGGTAGTAGAGTAATGATTTTAGCATCAAACCAAATGAGCAGTTGAATATAACTGCTGTAATGGACTGATATTAAATACGTATTATTGTTAGATGTGTTACATACTACTATCAGGGGAATCACAGCACATAATGCATTTAAAGGCTGCACAATAGATGCAGTATCATTTCTGAAACTTGAGTTTGAAGGGAATTTTGCTTCTCAAAATAAAGACTGCATGTAGCACTGTAGTCAGTTGAAAATGAAAAACCTGTTGACAAAATGGAGCGACAAGTGAAGGATTGGGTAAAAAGGTGAATCTACCTCAAGTTGTCGTAGCTCTTCTTCCTCCTAGAGGAGATAACAGAGGGCAGTGAGCAGGCTGTGGGGAGCAAGAGAGCACTGTACATGCTGGTTTGGAATGGGAAGGTAGTGAAGGATGTCAGGAAGCAGCTACAGAACTAGAAGGAAACGAAGATGATGTTAGGAGTGACAATGTGGAGGAAGGGTTGGGAAAGAAGAAGTGAAGGAGTTTAGGGGTCTAGCTGAGAGGGGGGTGAAGAGAGGAAGCTTGAGGAGCGCCGCTCTCCTGCTAAGAACTGAGGACAGAGGGGTCACAGGTGCTCAGTTACCTCGGACTGCAAATCCTCTTCCTCCTGGAGGGAGCAAACCCAGAGATGGACAGAAGTGCCAACACGAGGTGACAAGCGAGTGAAACTGAGAAATGCTGATGCTCTCTGCACTAAAACTGTTCCATTGAAACTTGACCACATTTTTGAGCCAACAGCGCCACCTACTGAGCTCTAAAAATAAGGACGCTGTTTCATGAAGCCTCTCTGGAACTTGAAATGTTTATCCCAGTGAAGTGGGCACAAGTGTACAGCTGTGACTTGACCGTATTCAGGAGCAGGTCACACACAAGCATGCAGGATGAATGACCACCACCCACTCTAGCAGTCTCATAACACACTGCAACAGTCCCCACTCATAGAACAGTGAACATGTCCTGTTCAACTTTGAAGTGTGAGAGTAACGCCGAGAGCCAGGTGGCCCTTTTGAGGGAGGAATAAAATGAAAATATTTATGATTATAATTATTATTTCTACTATTCATTACTAGTTCAACTCTGAATAGAACCTCTTTGATATCCTCAATTTTACTTTATTGCTTCTGCTCTTTTTGTGAGTATGTTTTGACCCTCAATTCAATTGAAAGTTAGTAATGTATTCTTAAATTAAAAACAGTCAAATGACAAATGAAAAACTACTTTTTTTTAATCTGTTTTATATATTTCTTTTAGTTATTAGCCAAGATATAGTAAATTGATTCCACTTGTGTGATGTATTTCACATACCTGTTCCTCTTCCTCTTCCGCAGCTTGAGTCTGAGGACAGAAGAAAAGGAGAACCCTCATATCAAAATCTGATTCCACTATAATACGAGACACTGCGGCAAGACTGTGACCAGGAAAATAGACTTGAGGAAAGAGAAAGTGTTACAGGTGGGGCTGGAGGGAGAAAGGAAATGATGTTAGTCTCCTCCTGGGGGACGGTGGGTTGATGCAGGAGGAGATATAGTTTTATTAGGGGAGAGAGGAAAGTCACACGGAAAGATAAAGCAAAAGCATTCCAGGTTCAGAGGTAACTTTTAGTGGAGGGAGAGAAGGCGACAGTTTGGAGGAGACAATTACTGTGTCTTCTGTAACGTGGTCAGCCTCCTCTGTGTCTGCAGGCTCCTCGGCTTCTTGGTCTGCTCCCTCACCTTCCTCCTCCTCATCCGCTACATCCTCCTCCCCATGTGTATCCCCGTTACACGCCTCCTTTTTTTTTAAGGAAAAGGAAAACGACTAATAAACTAAATGAGGTAGCAAAATGGGAGTCAGTTCACTCTGTAAAAAAAGGAAGTCGCACACAGGCAGAGAGGGTCGACATTCCTGTTAGAAGGAAGGTTTGGGAATGATTCGGTGGGAGATGTCAAGTCAAGGACCGATACAGTATAATAATCCATGCACTATTCTATTCAATTTAGACTAAACCTCATGAAAGACGTCATGACACATGTTTCTGATAGTTATTACGGTTTGACGTTTAGAGATTAACATTATGATACATGGAGCCGTCAGAGCTGAGACTGAACAGAAGAGTCGCCTCTGTAAACTTTCACTCATGCTCTTGACAATCAGCCAAGTGACATGAGGAAGTGGTGATGCATCTGGTGGAGAATGGATGAAATGAACGAATTAAAAAAATGAAACACAGTATGAAAAGAGACATTACTGTTGAATCATCAACGTGTCCGTTTGTCTGAGCATGAGTTCCATTCTCCACAATCTTGTCGGCCTGTGCTGCCTCCTGTGCAGAAGACATGAGACATGAGACGTTCCAAAGAGATCCTGAAAGAGCCAGAGTTCCCCTCGCATGCAGCGTATCATAAAAAGGTTCAGTGACCATTTCTGCTGATATTTCAGCTAACAGCATCGCGATTTTTGTTTGTTTTTAAATACATTTTTATCGTGATTTTAATATTATAAATAGTTATTTCAGTGGACATTTACATTTTGTGCATAGCTGTCACAGGTATTTGAGATGGAGCCTGTTGTTTTAATGAAATAATCACCCATTTTTTTCATTCATTTTTTTAATTTCATTTTAAAGGTTTGAATTTCTTTCTTCTATTTAATTATAATGAAACCATTTGATTAACTATTTTATTTTTCACACTAATATTTCCAATAATTATGAATACAGCAATTGACATTTCATCAAAATGGTCTTTTTGGTCCATGACTCTTTCAATTTAATTTTGAAATCTTTTCAATCATATTAATCCACAACCTTTGTCTTTTCCAACATGACAAACAACAATATACCAAAAAAAACAACTTCACTAAATAGCATTGGTCTTACAGCCTCACCGAACGGTATATCCATATTTAAATTTTGAGACAATTTGGAGAAATGTAAGTCTTGTAAATTATTTTTTGTGATGAATTCACGTAAAAAGGCCAACAAGAAGCAAGAAAACTTTTCATATTCTTTCACACTCGTGAGTGCGCGTGTGTGTGAAAAAGAGAATGGACTTTCTCAATAACACAAAAGCCGTCCTGACCTTTGAACCATGGGGTGGGGGCAGCCCCAAGAAGGAGTACACAGCGTTATCTTCTTTGGCATCGAAGAAAGTTTCGTAGTCCTGGAAAAGTCAACAAACACAAGCCCTACTTTTAATCACCCTGAATGCTGATTAGTTCTCCTGTCTGCGAGTTCTCATGAAGTTTACAAGCCCTGATTTTGGCAAAACAGCACGGTCTCCGTGGAGACGTTTCTGTTCCCTTACCCCACAGTAGCTTTCTTCATTGAAGATCTGAGGGGGCAGGGGGATGCCATTGGACGGCTTCTTTTCCTCGGGAACGTTCTGCCTCATCCACATGCGGTTCTCCTCATTGCAGGCGATGTCCAGTTGAGTGTACTCCACTTTGAGAGCCTCCAAAAAGGCAACCACATCTTGTTGCTTCTTCTTGATCTAGCAGAACACAGTGGATTGCTATTTAGATCAGGTTTGTTTTGTTAGTTTAGTCTGAACCCTGGCTCATTCACAACAATGGAGCAGCTCGCAGGCTCCAGATCATTGGATTAGATGAGGAAAAGAACACCGCACAGTGTTTGTATGTTCCCCCTACGCTGGTGAGGGTGTCCTGCAGGAACTCAAGTTGCTTCCCAAAAACAACTTATGACTCCTAATACACACATTCCCCTGGGCAGTCTCATTTCCACTGTCCAATATCTGATTTAAAATAGTCAGTACACATGGCCCCTGCCTTTCAGACAAGAATCACAACCGACACAATCATGAAATGAGCAGTACACAACATTGATTTAATTTTCGTTATCTGCTTCTAAATTGTTGAGAAATAAAAGGGAAAATAACTTTAAATTCAAATTTCTAAAGGGCTGAAGCCTTTCAGTATGTAAAACTAACTGTACTTCTGCACAAAAACTTTCAGAAAATGTAATATAGCTGATTCAGCTTGGACTAAGTGAATGCTTTTAGCTTAGTTGGTCATTTCTGCTACTTTAGTTTGCTGTTTTGCTAACAGAACTAGCACCATCTCAAGCAGTGATGAAGAGTATAAATAGCCCGGTGGGGACTAAGACAGGAGTCAAGTCAAAGACCAGTGAGTCTACACTGACACGGTCAACTTATTACTTTAAATTCTTCAGGGAAACTCCGCACACAGTCGACGTAAAATGTCCGCACCCACATTTCATATTGAACCCCGAAAGCAGGTGACACTTCACCGCAAACCCTGGGTCTGTACGCGGCGTGCACGGCTAAAACAACCCCCCAACAACGTACTCACCGCCGTGGAGCCTGAAGACGAGGCGAGAAACACTTTAATGACCATTTTTGAAGGGAATATTAGCGAGATAAGCGCCAACAAGTGGGTCTTAAAGGAGAAGGCAGCCCCTCTATTATTAGACCGCAGCCGGGACACACAGGCGCGCACGCGCGCGGCGAGCTATTTCTGTCCCCCGGTGTGAGGTTGGTAGTTTGGCCCCCGGGGGTCGCCTCAGCTCACTGGCTGATTGGAAGCTCCAGCTGTCCGTCTGCTGCTCTTTTGCTCGGTGCATATATGGCCACCCCGTGAGGACCGTAAACGCATCTTTCTAATTGTTCCTACACACCGTTTTACCCGTCTCACCTGCAGTGTCCGCCATGACAGACTCCAAAGACGGTGTCCCTGCGCTGACTCTGACGTATGAATGTTTTCGGCTGACTAAAGAGGCCTCCTTTAGTCTTTGGTGTGATTTAGCATAAAGGGCAGGAAATGAAGAAGAGCTCCAGTCTCGCACTGCGACATTAGAGGACAGTAAACGTGTCTGCGCGCAAAACAATAGTTATTATTTTCATGAACAGGTATGACCAACTGTGTGACACCGTTATGTCAATTGTTTCCCCCATTGAAAAACTCTAAAATATTTAACGTGCAGAACACATAATTCCTAAAATTGTGACTTAGAATGAAACACGCAAGATGACATGAGTCAGATGAACATCGCTGTCTGCTTTTACTAAATATACAATATATGATGAATATAAAATAATATTTTACATCTCCACCCTGGGATGGCGCGTTTGGTTGTTCATTTCATTTTTTTACAACGTCAGTATTATTTTAGTGACAGGCCCCAACACATTAGCCAAAAGATTCAATAGTTTGATTGTCTTTCCCATGTTAGCTGCAACATGTTTTGACACAGTGAATGTATGGTACAAATTCTTTATGATGTAATTAGGACCCAAAATAGGACGACTCATACTGCAAAGAAAAGATTTTCCAGGGACTGTATGAGTAATAGAAGATGATAAAATGAAAGATAAGTTTGCTTCTGTATTTGCTTAGGGCCCCTTCCACTGGAATTAAATGAAGCAACTGGAACCGTGCTTAGATCATGAGAACCTACATTTCAAGCTGTTTCTTTAGTTCCAGTTCATTCTACTTTGTCTTCTGGCATTGGCTAAGTAGGGTTGGCTCAGAGCTCAGAGATTAAATATGTGAGGTTTCATTGATGAAATACAAAGATTTTAGAGCTGGTGGTTTCATCTTGTTTCATGAAGCCTCATCACCAGCTAACTCTTTCTCCCAGGGATGTGTAGATGAGGTATCATGGAACAGTGTCCTATTTTCAGAACCCACTTAGTTTAGAAATGATGTGAAGTTTCATTGAATTACTTGTTAAAGTCCAAACATATCACAGCAGACAGTGTCATCTGGTGGCCTGTGAAAATCAGAACACTGTTTCATGAAACCTCATCAGCCCATCACTATTTTCTCCCTTCTTCATCCTTTCCACCTACATGCACTCTCTTATTTTCCTCCCTTATCTCTGTCCATTTCTCTGGTTTTGACCACCTCAACTCCCTGCGTCTTAACTCCACTTCCGATTCCCACAAACAAATGTAAAACACAGAACAATGTGTGATCCTATCTTGTGTTTTTGAACCCCCAAAAGAAAGTTTTGTATTTACCCTGCCCTCATACAATCACTCACATTATCAACCAGCATGATGATTCGTCGTCATATTTTTCAGAACGCAATGCATCATAACTATACTTACATGAAAGGTGGGAGTGACGCTCACTCCTCCCAGTGGTCATCTGACACCGAGTACCAAAGTAGGTGTCCGAACACAAACATCATTCATAAAATGCAGAGTCTAATGAACAAATCACCCTGAATGTTTTTCTTTCTGCTCAGAGAAGAAAGTCCAGATGGCCAACAAACAGAGGGCAAAGTTTGCTGCCTTCCGACAGCCCCTGAAGCTCCCGCCTATCAAGCACCTGCAGGTTTCAAGGGTGAAGTTTCAGTCTGAGAACATGAACCGGATCAGGGAACTGAAAAGCCAGATGACTGAACTGCAGCAGAAACTGACTGAAGTCAAGGAGGAGAACAAACTATTGAAGAGGATTGAGCACCAGAACACCGCTGCCCTGCAATATTTCCTTTATTCCGAGGATAGCATCACTCAGGTTGAGACCACTCACTCTTGACAAACATTTGAAATGAAGATGCTATTGAAAAGTGTAATGAAATGTGAGTCTTTTTCCTCCCCCTCTACCCTTTACATCACTTGCTACAACAAAAGGTCTGGGGTCTAAACCTGGCCTGACCTGTGACGGTCAGAAAAAAACAAAAACTATACGTCGAAATCAAACTTTCCTGATCTCCTGACCCTCAAAAGGGAAGCTTCCTGCGACAACAAAGACTAGCATCAGCATCTCACGGATGGCCTTTTCAGCAATCTGTGATTAGAAATATTGAAAATGAGACACATTTTCTGAGTCTGACTGAACAAGTTTGAATAAACCCTAATATTTCCAGATCCTCGCCAGGCACGAGAAGGAGACCAGGGTCCTGCAGAGACTGCTACGGGACACTCGGGCCAGTCGTGATGCACTGGCCAAAAAGCTGGAGCTCACAGAGAGGGAGCTCTTGTGCACCAAAGACAAACTGCATCACCTGCAGCAGCTCAATGAGGACAGGAACCTGCTGGAAAGAGAGACCCTCACCAACAGGTTGGCTAAGGCAACGGCCGAGCTGGAAAAGAAGGACAAGAGGATACAAGTATGGGTGGATTTTCCCCTTGTAGAAGAAGCATGTCAGGTATTAATCCGCCCAAACCTTTTCAGGAATTAGAGAGAATGTTAGAACTTCGTGAAGCTGCATTCAATCGCCAGCTGACCACAGAACAAAAGAAGGTCAAGGAGGTGACAGAGATAGCCATTGACCTGAGAGAAGAAGTTTCAATCTTGAACAGGAAAGTTGAAGTAAGATGCTCCACTCACCACTTGTTTTCTTTTACAAAACCCTTTCCTTTATGGTCTTTATCTAATAAGAATAACACGCTTATCCTTCAGAGTCAGGAGAAAGAATTAAACATCCAGAACATTTATGACTTCCGGCTCCAAAGGGGGACATACAGAAGAGGTACTGGAGAAAATACATTTTAATTCATGCGGTTCAATTTCGTCCAAGATCATCCTTTCATCCACAGGAGGGAAAAGCAAAATGATTCAAACAGACGAAGTGATTCAAAAGCCAACTAAAGACGCAGCACTGCAATGTTCTGACACTGAGCAGAGCACTACTACAGTGGGAGAGCCAGTCGAAGAGCCTGAGAAAGAACCAGAGGAGGAACCAGTAGAGGAACCAGTGGAGGAGCCAGCAGAGGAGCAGGTGGAAGAGCCCAGTGAGGAAGTGCTTGAGGAGCCAGTGGTGGAGCCGATTCCTGTTGCAGAACCAGAAGCACCACCTGTAGTGTCTGTTGAGGAGACTGAATCAGAGACTGAGTCGGACGATGACTTTACAGAATTTGGTGAACTCGAAGAGTCGCAGGAAACCACAGAGGACCCCTCAGAAGAACCTGAAAGCCACGACTTGGACCTTGGAATGGAATGTGGGGACAAATTAAAAAAGTTCAAAACCCTCAAAATAAGAAATGGCCCAAGACACATATACACCTTCACACAGGTGATTGAGAACCTTCACAATGGTCTACCTGCATTCTATGTTCCCTGAGTGCTGGTCAGAGTCGGACTGTGCTGTGAACATCTCAAATAGAAGTGACGTTTCAAGCCTTCCTGTCTAATGATTTTTGACACCACTCGTGCTGATGATTGATGACTGCAGGAATTCCTCTGATGCCAACAGCTTTCATTTTTGTGCTTTGAATTCTGTGTTTACAGAAGCAAAATGCATACGGACAGATGCTGAGCAAATATTTATAGCAAATATTTATTACAACTTTTTCAATTGTGTCAAGTTATAAATAATAAATGGACTTGTATTTTGATTAATGTCACTCATGTGCATCACTGCCATCAGGACCTCATTCACTGCAGGCTCACTAAGGCTCAGATTTGAGATCTTCATACAACTTTATTTGTCCTTCATGTTAAAAGGCAACTTCACAGCGCTGCACCCAATGGCTGTGTCAGACATCAGACATGGGACAGATCCCGAGAGAGCAGCACCATTTCTATCTCTGGCCTCCTAATTCTAGAGAAGTAATGTGTTCAAGGCGATTACTGTTTTGCCAATTTACTTTATTAAAAACATGTTTCCGCTATTGCAATGTCATTAAATACAAATAAAGAAGTGATCAAAGATATCCATTAAAAAAAATTCCAACACAAAAGAAAATACACATTTAGACAAAACTCTGATGTAACCTTTGTAAGCTAAACCTTCTAGCTGAAGGCATGGAGGCCCAGTGTGACCACTTTGTTGCAGACAACCAGCCAACATGTGATTCCAACACCACCTGGCAAAGTACAGAAGAAAAAAAAAACAGTCGATTTTCCGCATTCTGAACACAGTGAACAAGAACATTTAATGCCCAGTTTACCATCATTTGTCACAAACATATTATGCTTCAAATAAAGGATAATTACCTGCCACTCCAGTTGGAAAGGCAACAAGGCGCTCAACAGGGGCGATCCACTTACTTGGAACCACGGTAACTGGGTCAGAGTAATACTTCCATATCAAAGATACCATCAAGACACCCTGGAAATGACCGAAAAAGAGTCTCAAATAAGCACTTTCAACTTAAAAATAGTATACTTCCAGGACTACAGTGAAATTCAGTTCCATAACAACATAAAATACAACTATCTTAAAGAACCAATGTGCAACGTCAGCAAAAAATACTGACAAAGATGTGGCATGGTAACTTTGAGGTCAACGTATGTGTTATGCTTACAATAGGAGAGTATGAAAGCAAACAGGCCGTTTACATCACAAGAACATGATTTGTCTTTAGTTTTCACTCTCACCTGTAGTATGTAAAAGAGAATGTTCACCACCCATTTCATTTTTGCTTGTTGTGCCGTTCTGGCTTTCACTATAAAGACAACGTGAAGCACATTTTACAGGTCATAAATTACATTTTTTTGTATCATTTGAAGGCAAGTCTACTGTTACATTTTCACATTCCATGACGTCGCTTCACCTGCAACATAATATGTATCTATAATATAAACATGCATCTTACCATGAGTCTTCAGCTTATCAGTCAGCTTGTTGATTTTGCGGTCCAACCTAGCATATCGAGCAAACTCATCCATCATGCTAATGGAGGACTGCTCCTTCTTCATTTCTTGGATTTCAGCCCTCATCTCGTTCTCTTGCTCTGCATCTTTCTGTACCATCTTTGAGAACTGAAAAGGAGAGAAAAATAATATTGTTATAGACAACGTTACAGGCAATATATACAAATAAATTACAAAAATTGTGGACTGCTGAACTACCCGACTTCAGAAACTAGCGAAGACAGATGTCATAACTGAAACTGTGTTACACCTTTCATTCATAATTTCATTTCTTAAATGGTCCAATTGCAATGACCATGGCTATTTATTTATTCTATATTTTTATCAGTCCGGCTTGAAGCTGAAAGTCATCGTTATTCATCGAAGCAATGAGCCAAATTGTTGGGCTAAATCACCTGTGTCAGTGTACATGTGTGTTACGTGATAACATGACGAACACAAAAGCAGGCCACTTCCTCTGCTTTATCCCGTTCATGATTGGAAAGCTGCATTATGTCCGTAGCAAGATCGATTCTACTGTTCATTACACTTCAGAAAAATGATGCACAACACACGAACTAGGTGGAGAACAATGAATGACAGCAAGAGTGATGAAGACAATAAAGGAAAATGCCAACGAAATTGTATTTCTAATGCAACACTTACGAATGACGATATACTCGGGAGGAGCGTTTTCATTAGATTACACAGAAAAACAGAAGCCAGAACCAGAAACCAAGCGTAGCCAGTTTCCATCTCGGTTGGAGTAGGAAAGCACTAAAATTTAATATCGTACGTCTATGTATCTTATGTCAACCCTATTGATCTTCTTCGGCGGTGTCTTCTTAGCGAGCAGTGAGCCACTCAGGAGGGTATTAGCGCCTCCCACCGGACTGGAAGCGTACACAACCTGCTGCAGTCAACTCCAATACTGAGTGTAACAGTATAAACTGTTTTTGTATGGTTAGTATGGTAAAATAAAAATATGCTATAATTCAGTGTAACTACCACTAGTTTTGTGCAGTTTTCGAAATCATCTTTGAATTTACTTGTAAAGAAATGATGGGGTCATTTTGGTTCAGCATTTAAAAATAAGTACTGTCAATGTTGTTGCTGTTTTGTTTTGGTGCATAGCAGGAGGGATGAAGCTGAAAGTGTCTGCGAGTTAGAAAAATATAAATATGTGATTGAGTCATAAAGACTTTGTAAAGAAAAGTGGTGTTGAATGATGAAATCTGAAACGCGGATGTGCAGAACGAGACTTGGTCATTCAGAGCGCGCTGAGCGATTGATTGGCAGCCGGTCCTGTCCACACAGGTAAGTTGCTATGGTTCAAATATGCGCTGCCTCGACCCTCAGCCCAATCAGCAGCAGGAAGGGGCGGGGTTTGTCTCGTCCCGCAAGGTTGGTAGGTTAAACGTAAATAACAGCGCTGAGAAGATCCAATCCAGTTTGAGCTGGTTTTGGTACGTTTATGCCAAACTGAGCGCACGCGAGTGCAAAACCATTCGCCTGTCCGTGACTGCGACGTCTCTCCTGAACTATTAGAACCAAAAATGGGCCGTAAAAAGGTTAGTTGGCTCTTGAATATTTACTTTTCTTCTCGCATTAAATACCTGCGTCACGCGTGAAAACGTCACGAAAGTGCATATGTTTTCATTAAATACGCGTCAGTGTCAACTTTCGGAGTTCACAGCAGCAAATATAGGCGTCTGTGTGCCATCAGCCGATACGTGAGGAGGGTAGAAAAAACGGCCACACTTTATCACTGTGCCTATTCTTTAATGTACGTTGGTCTATTAAGGTGTGTTCGAGTGTCATGGCAGCTTTGCAACGTCAGCGACCACTTTGGTGATCGAAAATGAAGGTGAACGCTAAGATACAGGAAGGTGGAAAACCGCTGGAAACATCGAGAGGCTTGTGTCCGCTGGGCTTACAAAACTCCCCAGTTCGAGGATCGAAATGCAGAAGCGTTTACCCGCTGAGATTGCATAATTCTATTCGTGTTTTATAAGGAAGCCAGATGTGCCCATCCCCCTTCCATTACACACCCACTCCAGCCCTGTCGTGAGTGGTTGTTATACCTGTATTGATACGTTCCTTGTTCTCCTTCGCAGAGCTCTGAACCAGATCGCTGCGCAGAGGTGAGTATTCAAGGAAGAAGACCGCTCACCAGACAACTATTGTTATGTTTTCCTGACATGGACTTTCATGCGCAAACGTTCAAGGAAGCAGTGCAAACACTTTCACTTTCTCACGCCAAACAAAAAATTGCCTTTGAGCAAGTGAAGTCACAGAACCTCTAGGGGCGCTGTTGCACAACTTTTGAAACTGATGGGCGTTGAGCCTCTGCATTTTTCTGAAAAGGCGCCAAGCTATTAGCCAGTTCTTACCTGCTTCCCGATTTAACGATTGGCCTCGATCCAACTATGTCACTCTTGGCAAAGGAGGAACACAATTTGCCTGCTTTGCATTCTGGGACTTGTAGTGCGTCATACACCTGCGTGCAAGTCCTAGAACTGGCATGAGTAGTAATCCAAAGGTTTATGGTTAAGCAGGTTTATTTCAGTCTCCTCTAACACATTGTAAATTTCTTACATGACATGAAGCTGTATGACAGTTATATAAATTATTTCATCACATGGCTTCATAACTTCGACATTGCATACAAGCCAGTAAATATTTTTTATTATAATTCCCATCATGATAGAGACTGAAAAGCTAATATCTGCCGTTTTCCCCATTTTTCCAAACAGTGGTTGTATTTTCAAACGTAAATCTGAGTTTGTTGTGTTCATGGAAGTACTGTTGAGTGCAATAATGTTTCACACTGGGATAAACTGTGTTAGGCTCCCCTTGAGACTCAAGAATCATCTGTCAGAATGGTTTCTTCGATGAACCTCTGTTGACTGTCATGTTTGCTTGAACTGAATTTGAGAAGTTGATTTTGTGTTGTTGGTATCGAAAAGTAGTTTCTGTTTATTTTGATTAGACATACATTCTTTTTGGTGGCACAACAGAAGTAAAAAAATAAACCCCTTTCCCTTGTCTTTTCAGCCTCTGCGGAAGTCTCCCCGGATAAAAGCAGTGAGTTGGTAGTATCTCAACTGTTCCTCTGTATTTGATTATTGCTTTCTGTCCCTAACTTCCCACTTCAACTTTGTTTTATGCAAGGAAATTGGATCTATTCATGTGGCTATACAAGCTCGCCTCGTAAAACCGATGACAGCAGCAATTGTTTGATTGGGCAAATATCACCTTGCTACAAAAGAAAACTGTATATTAAATATATTCAATAGAGTTTTTGCTTTTGGTTGACGGTAATTTCAACAGCCTTAGGAAAGGATGAGGACCACTTCCGTGTTTAGATGCTGGAACCTGCAGCCTTATACCAATAGTGCTACCTGCTGTTCGGCGATATTTATTTTGACTATTTTCCAATTTATTTTTTAGCAAAAACTTAATGCAGAAGAAGAACCTTCAGGCACCAAAACTGAGGAGGTCAGTAAGAAGAAGTTAGTATAGAAGCTCATTGGAATAAACCTTTCTTGTCTCTCTCATGCTCTGGGTTTGTTCATGATGTGTAGACGGTGAAAGCCAAAGCGGTGGAAACGAGCAAGAAACAGCCAGAAGAGAAGAAGGATACTCAGACAGAAAAAGCAGAGGATACAGTAGCGAATGGCGACACCCAAACTAAAGAGGTTCACTTCTCTTTATTGCCATTGATCGTCCTGAAGTGTCCAAGTGTTGACGCAGTGGCCTGACTTTTGTCCATATTTTCTAGACCACCACAGTGCCAGAAAAAAATGAGGACAACAACGCGGACAACAAGGTTACAGAATAGTTCCACCTGTTGGTTGTGCTATGTACCTGTTTTCTTTTTCTTGTGTTTTTTGAATTTATTGGGTATTGGTGGAATCATGGAATGTATCGGGAGGGGTTGTACTACTTTTCATTCTTTTATCGCTTTTTGAAGGGATTATTTTAGTCATGTTCATCTTCCTTCGGTTCTGGCTTTACCTACATAGTTATGATTATTAAGTTACATGCGGGGGGCAATTGTTGAACTCTTCAAGCAGCATAATTTGTCTTTCATAATAGATTGGAAGTTGCAATCTGGTAACTACTAATTGACATTTCAAAATAACCAAATCCATGTTTTTCTCAGAGATTTAGTTAAATATACAGATTATCAGGGTGTTATTTTCTCGGCTAATTTCTGCAGATTTTCTTGTGGTTTGGGTTCTATTATGTACAGTTTTTTTCATTATTTTTAAGGAAATGTTTTGCATTTGACATGTATGTTTTAAAAATTCTTATTAAAGTTTGTATTTTTCCTTGGGTGTGTTTTATCTGTTATAAGAAATTTTACTTTGGAGTTGGTTGACATGTACGCAGTGAACACGATGTTTAGTTACATGAGGGAGCACATGCGTGTTCTATAGGCAGCGTAAGCCCTGCCCATCTACTTCCTCCTCATGGAACCGAAGTTAACAACGGGGGTCATTGGAGAGAAAAAATAAATACACCTGTATGCAGGCACAGGCCATATAATTAGCATTTCATGAAAACGTTTACCTCAGAAAGAGGTCTTGGAGCAATGGGCATAATCGCACAAAACCCATTCAATGGTGAGGGTGAGGTCCAAGGTCAATGCTGCTGTCTGTCTGAAGTTTTGGAGCACTTCATGGTTCCTGCTGCTGACCAACTTCATGCAGATTTCATTTTCCAACTTGACACCAATAACATGTTTAAGGACTATGTTCTCCCTGTTCTAAAAGGGCCTGCAAACTCACCATGCTTTCACACCATGCAAAAGCTGTGGGGTATTGTGAAGAGGAAGATGCAGAAGAGCTGTAAGCCACGATCAGCAGCAGGTGCTATGAGCAGCCTGGGCTCTCATAGCACCTGAGCAGTGCCACGCAACAGTCATTCAGTAGAAAGGAGCCCCAACTAAAATAAGAGTTCTGTACATGCTCATACTTTTCATGTTCATAGTCTCCAGTTGGGCAGCATTTCTAGGAATATTTTCTTAGTATCGGCCTAAATGAACATTGTAATTGTCTGTGACACTGAATTTGGGATTTACATTGGTTGTCAGTTAAAATCGGCAGAATGAATAGAAAACAAAATAAATAATATAATACATTACTCTGCATGCAATGAATGATCATAGCATACATGTTTAACTTTATGAATGAAATAACTTTTTTTCACATTTTAATTGTATGACCAGAACCTGTCTGTAACATAGATAGCAGTGAATTATTTGTGATAAAATGTGGACGTTTGCTTATATTTTAGAACACCAAAACAACACAAAACACAACACAAAAACAAGGCAAATAATAATAACGATTCACATACATTAAACGGGTGAAAATAAAAACAAAGCGGTAGAAATTATGTTTACGAAATATCAGGGAACCCAAATGATTCAATGTCCGATGACGTTCATTCACTATAAAAGAATGCGAGCGTCAAAATGTCATTTCAAGAATATAGCTTTATGGTGACGTCACAAGGAAATGCCCGTATAAGCGATCGTGTTTGGTTCCTGCATATCCTCAAAAAGAAGCCTCGACAACGATACGCTTGTCTTTGAACGTGGCTTTGTTCGAAATGGCTCTAAAGTGAATTTTGAGCGAGAACGTAGATGCTTTGCGTCTTTGTTGGCCGCGTAGCTCCCTGCCCCCTTGTTCCTGTGTGCGGCTGCAGGCCGGAAGTGAGTCGTGTATCCGAGGCCTCAACCTTCCAATGGCGACTGAAAACAGGCTGAATAGAAAGCGGGAGCAACTGTGGAGGGGGTCGGAGCTGCACAGGCCAAATTAAATAAATATATATATTGTCTGCCGGAGTCGCAAAGTTAACCTATTTTTTTTCATCTATCCATATTCACGTCCGATTCAATGGCCAAAAATCGGAACAATTCGCTCCTAGAGTCGGGTAAGCGGAACAAGTCATGCCAAATTGCAGATTCAATTAAGAAACATAACATTTGTGCTAATGAATATCGGGTCATTTTGACTGTTTTCTTCCAGAGCTCTACTATTTGATATCTCGTTTTTTATCTACGGGTCCATTTCAGGCTGTGGCTGAGGTAAGCTAGCATGCCGTCACTACAACTGTGTATTGTTTTTCCAATAGTTAGCTCACGTTTTAGAAATTGATTCAGTAGATCTAATCCATGTCTTTCAACCCCATACAGGCCCTCGCCAGAGGAATTGAGGAATATCAGGTGTGTACTCGCGACCCTTGTTTTGCTAACTTAAGTCGTTATGTTTGACTGTGACCGGCTTTTAACGGAGTTCGACCGATTTAAACGTCACCGTTTGGACTGTTTTTGTTAGCATATGCGTTTAGCTTCTTGTGCTTGGTCGCTCAACTAGAGCATTTTTTCTCACGCAGCTTTTGCCCAAGAGACTGGACTGGCAGGGAAACGAGCACCCGAGAACATATCAAGATTTGGTAAGACTTGTGAGCAACTGTGAGTCGCTTGCAGGTGTTTATTATTGTCTTGTGACAGAGGGACGCTGCACGCTTCGTGCTTGTTTACGGTCTTTGTTCTTCCTTTGCTTTGATACAGTTGTACGCATTCATATCGCGGACGATCAAGGTGTCGCTATATGTTGTACACACATTGGGTTTATCGTGGAATGCGACTTGGCCGCTTAAAAACCGTTATGGACTGACTGAATGTTCGATATTTAGCTCAGACTACTGCAGATGGTGTGGGTAGTTCGGCTTCTGTCTGACGTTGACGTCGCGCTGCTGGCCAATCAGATTGCAAGAATTGCTATCTCCGCGTGACTTGGATAGCAACCGTCGCTTTCATTGGTCTAAAAGCGAAGTTTTGCTCAAAGCTTCGCCCACTCGATGGCGATGTGAAGCCCACTGATCTGCGAGTAGTGTGTGCTCATGGCACCTCTGTCACATTAAAAAAAAGTGTGTTATGTTTCATAACGGTCTCCAGCAATAACTTCTACAGATCTTAACAAAAAATGTGAAAATGTACCATATGCATAGGCTAACGTTGAATCCTATTGAAATTATTTTGAAATCTAAAACAGCTTATTGAAAATGAAATGGTTCATTTAATAGTCAAATCCATTCTGTACAGTGTAGATTGGAACCTGTTTCTTCCATGCGTTGTCAGACCTGCACTGCACCAAATTCACGTGACACATGTGAACAAACACATGTAAACGATGTTTTTATACATTAGATTTGACCTTTAACTCAAAATGTGATGTGAGATTATCCTTTTGGGTCTTGATGGACCTGTTGCCTTAGCCATTTCTCTTCGTACAGCATATGTACTAAAAGGACAATGACGCCACTACTACTTGACTTATGAACCAGTCTGCAAAAAATTAAGTCGATTGTAGCCAACTATGGCAACGTGTCATTGCAGTCCTAATGTGTATGATGCTAACATTATCAAGTGGCATTCGTAAGTATCTGGACTGACATTGCATTTAACTACTTCTTACATTGTCGCCTTTTTCTTCCGCCAGGTTGCTGCAAACAAACATATCGCTCCTGATCATTTGCTACAGATATGTAAGCAAATTGGACCACTTCTTGACAAAGAAGTGCCATCATGTGTCCCTGGTGTGCACTCTCTGCTGGGGTCTGGAAAGCAGTCAGTATTCCGGAACGCAAAAGGTAGACAACAGTCTATATTATATAGTCCATAGAGACTATAGTCTATATATAAGGATTATTTTGTTCACCATCTCCTGTATATATCTTTCAACTATTTGTAATCCTTTTCTGTGGTTCTGAAATGTGTCCTTTTCAGATTGGGACAACGTGCAATGTAAAGCTTCATCATATGCAGCCCTTCATAGGGGCAGACCACCCGAGAGGCCTTTAAATTGCAAAGAACCTCTGAGTTTGGGTAACTATTTTGTCTGTAACTCAACATTATTTTGATGTGCGTTTCGATGATGGGTTTATTCCTAGGATGTGTTAATTCTGCCGCTCTGATGTCATGACTTGTTCCCTTGCAGTAAAGATTCATCGAGGGAGGGAGCTTACAGGGGTACAGCGCTACAGCTCGATCAATCCTGTCAGCAACTACGAGCGCATGCGCCTGCACCGACGAATCCTGGGTCATTTGTCTGCTGTGTACTGCATTGCATTTGATCGCACCGGCCTCAGAATCTTTACAGTAAGATCCAGATTTTGACACTGCATGAGATCTATTTAACTTACATTTGTCTGATGTTGCAGTTCAGATTACTGATGATGTCAGCGAGCTCTAACGCCAGCTTTGTTTTTTTTTTCTCTCCAGGGCTCAGATGACTGCTTGGTAAAGATTTGGTCTTCATTTGATGGAAGGCTTCACTCAACATTGCGTGGGCACTCGGCAGAGATCACAGACCTGGCTGTTAGTTATGAAAACACACTCATTGCTGCAGGAAGCTGTGACAAAACCATCCGTGTGTGGTGCCTTCGTACTTGTGCACCTGTTGCTGTGCTGCAGGGGCACAGTGGATCCATTACCTCTCTACAGGTGAGACACTCTTCCCATTATTAATATATAGCTTTACGATAAAGAATAATTAAATCAAATTATATGTACATTGTTTTTTATATTTTTCAAACTGGTCAATTTTATTCCTTACAAAGACATTATAAGGGCTGTAATTATTTATTAAAGAAAGGAGTTATTCACAAGCCTGTATCGTGTCGTTTTCAGTTTTCACCATTTGCCAAGGGCTCCAAGCGCTACATGCTGTCCACTGGGACAGATGCCACCGTCTATTTCTGGCAGTGGGATGTAAACAACATCAACTTTAGGTGAGTTATGCTGATTTAAAACAGCTAAAACAGGTCCCCATGGTGACCCTCACTGGATGTATATGAAACATGAATTAAATTGTTATTACTGTTATATTTTTTTTATTATCAATAATAATTGTTTCCATTCTTACTCAAGTGATCGTCCTCACAAGTTCACTGAGCGACCAAGACCTGGTGTTCAGACTGTGTGCTCATCTTTCAGCCCAGGTAATTCATAGATGCGTAGATAATTCATGCTTGTCAAAAGTTAAGGTCAATGTAAACTTCATACAAATAATAATATAAACCTGCAATCATGTGATCAAACTGTGAGCCAGATTTCAACCACAATTATGTGGTGAATTCAAATTTTGAAACTGTTATTTTCTTCTTTCTCAGGTGGGATTTTCTTAGCCACAGGAAGTACTGATGATGTCATTCGAATCTATTACTTGGGTAGTGGAACTCCAGAAAAGATATCGGAGCTTCATGAACACACTGTGAGAACAATAAAAAACATTTATTATTGTTAACACAATTATTAGGATTTTCAGTATGCTTTTTTTCGGTTTGATACAGGACAAAGTGGACAGCATCCAGTTCTGCCACTTGAGTGAAAGGTATCATATATAGTTATGTATTTAAGAAATTATAAAGTTTTGAATGAAAGGATTCATGTATACGTCATAGTGGTGGTTGGATTAAAATTGTCCCATCTCAGATTTGTCAGTGGAAGTCGAGATGGAACTGCGAGAATCTGGAAGCTCCATCAGCGTCAGCAGTGGCGATGCATTCTCCTCAACATGTCAGCCAATCTGCCAGGGTACTGTGATGTGCTATTACTTGTTGATGGATGCTTATTTCGGCAATTATCACAAAGTTTTTTTAAATGTCAATCTTTTATTTCTCACTGAAATTAACATTTTATTTCTGGTATATATTGAACACAGCAGTGTCTTATGAATAGTCTTTTAGTTTTAAGCCGTTTAGCAGCAACTGGAATGGATATAAAATGTTATTGCTCTGGTGAATAAATATTTCAATATTTTTTTCCTCAGAGCGGAAACGACAAATGAGGAAGAAAGTTACTTTAAGCCCAAAGTTACCATGGTAGCATGGGATCGCCATGACAACACCGTCATCACTGCAGTGAACAACCATCTCCTCAAAGTGTGGAACTCCTGCACCGGACAGCTGCTACATATCCTCAAAGTAATCTCCATTTCTTTCTTGTTTCCAATGTATATCTCAGGTTATTGGTTTCTGACTGTTCTTTCCCCCCCAAGGGCCATGAAGCTGAGGTGTTTGTTCTTGAGCCACACCCCTTTGACCCCAGGATCATACTTTCTGCTGGCCATGATGGCAATGTGTTCATCTGGGACCTTCTGCGAGGAAAGAAAACGCAGCACTACTTTAACATGGTAGTACACCTCTGTGTCCTTGCCCATAGGATGACTACACTGCCTGCTTCTTTGTATCTTAATTATTTTTTTTTTGTTCTTTATCTGGCCTATGTTTCTATTCTAGATTGAAGGTCAAGGTCACGGTGCTGTATTTGATTGCAAGTTCACTCCTGATGGTCAGCGGTTCGCTTGCACAGACTCCCACGGCCATCTGCTTATCTTTGGGTTCGGCAGTTCAAAGCCATATGAGAAGGTGCGTATTGTTGGTTTTTCTCATGTTATATATTGTTATAATAACTAAATACTGTTATTGAATCTTGTGATACTGAAAAAAAACTTGTGTACATCTTAATGGCTGTGTACTCTTCTCATTTCATCCGTGCAGCTTCCAGATCAGGTGTTCTTCCATACAGATTACAGACCACTGATAAGAGATGCCAATGGCTTTGTACTTGACGAACAAACTCAACAGGCACCTCATCTCATGCCTCCGCCTTTCCTTGTGGATGTGGATGGAAACCCTCATCCACCCAGGTAGAATGTTAAGAAATGAGAATTGCAACACTTGGTTGATTGATACAATCTAATGTCGATTGCAATAGTAAAACATTTTTCTGCAACTTTATTCATCTTTTGTAACTATACTGAAAGTAACTCCATCGGTCTATTGAAAATGATTTTTTTTTTAAACTTAAGTTTTTGTTACTTTTTCAATAATTCACAATTAACAATCCTTGTTATGTCTCTGCATTTTTGTTTCCAAAACAAGAACAGTTTACTTCCAAGTATACATATATTGGCACAACAAAATGCAGTACTGCAATATGGTTTTGCAGATCAAAGGAAGAAATGGATAAAAGGCAGACATCGTGACATAAATGGTCTGCATTGGTCATGAAATGCTGCTCGATTTCTTCCTGGATAAGAAAAATGAACTTTGGCTGGAGGCACTTATCGTTGAAATTATATGTGCTTTTTCTAATAACTTGACTCACTGTAGTTTATGACTCAACACAGCTACCAACGTCTTGTTCCGGGACGAGAGAACATTGCTGCTGAACACCTGGTTCCTCAGTTGGGATACGTCGCAACAAGTAAGGCACAATCCACGGCTTCTGAAGAGGACTGTTATATTTTAACGCTCCTTTCCAGGTGATGGTGAAGTGGTAGAGCAGGTGATCAGCCAGCAGACTGCAGAGCATGAGGCAGCCACGCAGAGAGTGGGCAACCTTCTTGATGAAGCTATTCGAGTGCTGCAGCAGCAACAGGACAGACAGGGTCCTGCCGGCAACGAGGCGCCTGGACATATTGGAGGCAGAGCAGACGGCCAAGCTGTCTCCCAGGGGCAAGCCCCAGCTCCGGCACCCAGTACTCCACGCAGAGGTATTCATTTCATGGCTGTATGACATGCATAATGCTGCTCAATCCCCTGCCGTAGCTGGTCCCACTGCATTCATTTCAATGTCTATGAAGGCCATTGAAAATGACCTTACCAACATGCATTACTGGCTGCCAGAGCTTGCAATGGGCCCATACTTACTTGCATGAATGGTCTGAACAGCGCCAAAGTTTGTAACGAGGCAGTGGGTACAATGCAGACGTCACTGATTTTCAATCCGATTCTTTCTGTCTTGGCCAGCTGCATTAAATAATGACTGTTTTGCTAGATCAGTTTCTTTTTCTTCACCAAACGTTGGCCAACATATAAACTCTTTGTAGTTCACTCTTCTACAGTCGTTGCATTTTCAACAGGGTGCAGATTAGCATCCTTTCCAAGCCCTTCCCCCTACTCTCTTCCAAGAGTGTTCACCACAACCCTTGACCTGCCCTGCAACCATAATTGTTTTTCATATCCCCATTCAATATTTTCATTTTGTCTCTACAGTGTCTGTAAATGAGCGAGTGGACATTCAGTCTCCACCCAATGTGGGCCTGCGCCGAAGTGGACAGGTGGAAGGTGTCCGGCAGATGCACCAAAATGCGCCGCGCAGCCAAATAGCCACTGAGAGAGACCTACAGGCATGGCGACGCCGAGTGGTGGTACCTGAACTTCCTCCGAGCAGCTACAGGTATATGCACTCTGTTTGTTGATTGTTCATTTTGAAAGATGTTTATCTAAATTGTTTTGTTGGTAACGTTCAACAGGGACCAAGAGGAGATTCGGACTGCCAAAGGTGATGAAGAGATCGCCTTGTACAACATGAAGAGGAGGCGCATTTTATACAACAGCTGTCGTGTATGTAGATCATTGAATTTAATGATGATACACCAAACTTTATTCCAAATAATTTTGGAGAAATTATTAGGCAGATGAATAAATAATTTTTTGATAATGGCTGCGCTGTTTTAACTTTATTTCAAAAACTTTCACCTCTAAACTTGCTCCGCAAGCCATTTGGTACATTAAATTCTATATAATGTGCTGTATGATTGAATCTTCTAAGCAATCTGATCTTTTTAGGATGATTCTGATGACGAACCCACCACAAGCACAAAAAGAACTCATAGCCGCTCTAATGCCACAGACTTGATTGAATTGTCTTGTGAAGAAGGAGAGGAAACTGCAAGCTCGGATGTGCACTCTGAGGTACTGCACTTTTGACCAGAGACTGACACTGATGTGAACTTAGTTCTATGACCAATAATCTTCTTTGTTTCCAGGACAATGACATTGATGGCAGTGAGCTGGATTCCTCCAATGAGGAGGAGTGGAACAGTGACAGTCAGAGGTTGGTCAAATTAGACATCACTGGGAATCACCGGGTCCCTCACAATGTTTTGCCCACGATCATGATAATATCACGATACAGAGATTCTGTGATGATTGATATGTTGCAAGGAATTTCATCTGCGATACGTACTATCAGAGGGACTTCAGTAAACTAAATATACTCCAAAACTACGATAGAAACATGCCCACAAATGTTCAGCTCAGATTGAAGTTACAGATGTCCGCCATCTGCTTGTGTAAAGTGGAAACTACATCAAGCTTCAAATTTGCTGCTGCTCGAGAATTAAGATAATTAAATACTTTAACTGCACTCAAGTCACCTACCAGGAATTTCAAAACGGGAAAAACAAGTTCCGGTATATACTTCACAGTGGGTGTTCTTTACACTTACTGACCACATTTCATGCAGAGAACAATAGCCGGACTGTATAATAGAGGCAATTGACACCTTATTTTTCACTTTCTCTGCAGCTGTATTCACTTTTTGTTCAGGCGTAGCGGCGCCATCATGTGGCGTCTTTAAGAATTGCTGCAAACTTTTTGTGAGGCAAGTCTTTCAAGACGGCTGTATGTTTGTTGTTTCAATACTTGGCCCGGGTATCGATTATAACATATAGCCCGACGCAGTTTGGCGATATATTGTAATGTGGACACACCATTAGTTTGAATCGCAGAGGTTCTGCACCGTCATCATGTTTTCACTCTTTGAATAAATATTGGGAAACAGCACTGTAGGTTCATTTGGTGACCTCACTATTTGATGACTGTGTATCGATACCAGCCTAGTATAGGATTTAAATCAACGTTTATGATCTAATTTAAAATGTAATTTTATAGAAACAACTGTTTGAATAATGTTATTTACAATTAGTGATTGTTGTAAAGTTGGTTAAACTGGACTACAGTACAGTACAAAACGAATATTCCAACTCCTTGACGAAGAAACTATCTCCAATTTTACAAATGTCGATGAGTTATTGTGTGTTCTCTCGTTCAGCCACTCATCCAGCGAGTACTCAGACTGGACCGCCGATGCTGGTATCAACTTGCAACCCTCCACGCCATTATCTTCCCGCAAGAGAGTGCGGCGCCAGCTGAGTAGCTCAGAGGAGGAAGAAGAAGAAAACGAAGAAGAGGAAGAGAAGCCGCAGAGTGACGAAGAGGAAAAGCCTGAGACGAAAGGCAAAGCGAAGGCAAAGAAGTCAAAGGTCAAGTCCCCAAGGGTCAGTTGTCACTTTCAATCCTGTAGGTAAAAGTAAGGGTTGCAACCAATAATTTATTGAAATGTTTTTGTCTTCCTCAGCGGCCAAAGCCTCGTCCATCTATCAACAGAGAAGTGTCCAATGAGTTCCGCCCTTCAATCTGGATCACTGATGTCATTCCCAGAAAATCTCCGTTTGTTCCTCAAATGGGTGATGAGGTACATGTTCATGCTGTCATTTTCTCATAAAGTGTAAATAAACTCACGTTAAGAGGTATTAGCAATAGAACGTCAACATAATTTTTATATCTCTGTTCCAGTGCTCAACGCCTTTGATGTCAATCATTGTATATGTATTGTTCTCTCTGCCAGGTGATTTACTTTCGGCAGGGTCATGAAGCTTATGTGGAGGCAGTGAGGCGGAATGAAGTGTACCCCATCAACCTGGAGAAACAACCCTGGAGAAAGATGGTGCTACGGGTATGAAAAGTGACAGTAAAAATAGGCACTGTTCAGTCATTCTATAATCCTCTTGACATTATTTCATAGGACCAAGAATTTGTGAAGATCACTGGAATCAAGTATGAAGTCTGTCCTCCTACCCTCTGCTGCCTGAAGCTCAGCCTCATTGATCATGGCACAGGAAAGATCACAGACAAGTCCTTCTCTGTGAAGTAAGCATTTCAAACTCGGCATCTATGCTCCCATTTTTTCGTGGTGGTGCTTGGAAAATACATTTGATATTTTACTGCACTGACACTTTGATGTCAAGAATTTTGTCTGAAATTAGAAAAAATGTTTTCATTTCTTATGGATGGGTTATTAGTCTGTTGTCTAGATTCATTTTAAACAGTCAGATGATTCGCTACAGTAGCAGACAAAGCTTCTGAGCAAATTACAATGAACGATTTATTATTTTAGGTACCATGACATGCCGGATGTTATTGATTTCCTGGTGTTGCGACAAAGTTACGACGAGGCAATGCGGAGAAATTGGCAACCAAGTAAGTTGGCTTCAGTTAATGAGTACTTCAGTGTGTCTCTCAATCTGCATATGAGCTGGTCTCACACATGTGCACATATAAGTGTGTGAACGCCTGCATTTGATGTGCTCTCCTTGCAGATGACAGGTTTCGCTCAGTGATAGATGATGCCTGGTGGTTTGGCACCATCATCTGTCAGGAGCCATACCAACCAGACTACCCAGACAGTCTTTTCCAGTGCTTCAAAGTGAGGTGAGATGGTCACGAATCGTATGCGACTAGCTTGTAGAAGGTGGCTCTCTGAAACCGGGCATTATTTTCTTTTCAGGTGGGACAATGGTGAAACAGAGAAACTTAGTCCATGGGATGTCGAACCTATTCAGGATGATGGTAAATACATTTTTTGTAGTTCGTCTTAAATATTTATTCCTGTGAGTACAGCTAATGTCTTTCTGTGAACACACATTTACATGGGACTGTAACCGTGAATTTAAGCTTTCAATCAATGCAGAGATTTCCAGCTGCTTTCAGGCATTTTATATCAACTACGACCTTGAATATTGATTTTGCTTTGACCACAGACACAAATGGAGGTGGGATCCCCGTCTCTGTTTCGGAACTGACCGAGCTGATGTACAAGCCTGTGCATGGCGAGTGGGGGGAAAGAAGCAGGGACGAGGAATGTGAACGGATTATTGCTGGAATTGAACAACTCCTCGCCATAGGTATGTCAACACCACCTTCCCTAATGCTACAGAGTAAACAAGTTGGATCCATCTCTTTCGCTGACGCTTTGCTGCCATCCATCACAGAGATAGCAGCTCCATTCTCTGGTCCTGTGGACTTGGTCCAGTATCCCACATATTGTACTGTGATCGCGTACCCCACTGACCTCGGCACCATCAGGCTGCGCCTCATGAACAAATTCTACAGGTACCCACGCTCGTTTTACTAGTACAGATGACTTTGATTCTAAGTTTTTCCCTCTGATTTGGAACATCATATTCCTTCAACCCCATCCAGGCGTTTCTCTGCGTTAATTTGGGATGTCAGGTACATCGCACACAACGCTCGTACTTTCAATGAGCCACGAAGCAAGATTGCTCACTCTGCAAAGATCATCACCAACGTCCTTCAGAAATTTGTCAAGTAAGCTTCTGTTACTGTTTAGGTTCGATTGACTGGTTGCCTTGTGATGCCCGAGTAATTTGACATTTACAACTGCTGCCTTTCCCCCCCCCACTCTACAGTAATCCCAGTTGCACAGACATCATGGAGATTTACAGTGTTGTTGAAGAAATGGATGAAGATGATGAGGTAGGACCCTTAGAAATAAGTGAGCCTCACTAAAGCGCAGCCAAACCTGTATTGCAACTCCATTGAGTGCAATACAATAGCAGGTGCTCACCATCACTTCCAAACCAAGTAATGTTTGAACATGAAAGGGGGTCTGCCAGGATTCTTATGGTTGCTCAGACACTTTGAGCCTGAATGGTTATGGAAGTATATCTCTACTCTACAGATATTGAATATGAATTTCTAGTACTTTTTTTCTTTCTTTTAATTTTTTGCAGCATCAAAATCAAGGGTTGAATTTTAAACACCGCCTAGTTCTAGCACTGATATTCGTTCGCCTTCCTTTTTTTTCACGTACAAATTAATTCAATATAAAAATAAAATTTGTTGGGAAAAACTAGAAATTAATAGCAAATATCAGAAATTCACCCAGCTGCGTCACTTAGCATTACATGCAATGTCTGAGGAAGTTGGATACTAGTTTGTTGACTAAATTGTTGTCATTCTTGGCTACAATAGATGGTGTAAAGTCAGTGAAAATCTCATCACCGTAACTGACAGTAGATGGGAAACTTGTGTTGGCGACGTATTTGCTACAAAATTAAAGTAGACGCCATGACTCCTCATGTATATATGTATTTTTTTTTATCTACAGGAAGAGGACACAGAAGGTCCGGGTACATCCTCAGGACATAGGCTGCGCCAGGTTAAAGAAAATAGTTATATTAGACCAAGAACTTTTGGACTGATTCTCGGGTTTTGTTCAACTTTTAGCGCTCTGTGGAAGTCCTGCCGGACAGAGATGCCTGGAAAGAGCAGTGCAGAAGTTTACTCAACTACATTTTCGAGTGTGAGGATTCGGAACCGTTCCGACAGCCTGTTGATCCACAGAACTACCCTGTGAGTTTAAGTTGGCTTTGTTCAGTTTTATACAAAATAACATCATGTATAATATTTCTACACTGTGTTAATCTTCAGGACTACACTGATATCATTGCAACACCGATGGATTTTGGCACCGTTAGGAGGACTCTGGAGGAAGACCACTATGAAAATCCCATAGAGTTTTGCAAAGACATCCGTCTCATATTTGCGAATGCAAAAGCGTACACACCGAACAAGCGCTCCAAGGTTGGTTCCAATATCAGGCTTGAAAATGTATGACGGTTGCACAGCGGTGGCTGAACTTTCTGTCCTTTCAGATATACAGCATGACCTTGAGGCTCTCTGCCTTCTTTGAAGAACAGATCAGAACAATCATATCAGAGTACAAAACTGCTGTTAAAAGCAGCGAAAGGCTCCGTCGCAGCCAGAGGTTTAGGAAGAAGACCCAGCAGACGGATCAGTCTGCTCCCACCAGGTATGGCGAAACAGTCATTCAGCGCATATCATGTGCTTCATCTTGAATAGATTGCAAGTGCATCGCTAATTTAAGACAAAATCCTGTATCAAAAATGTCGCTTTCAATATCGTCTACAGTCAAAAGAGGCATGCATTCAAAACTCAGGATACTGATGAGCCAACGTCAGCAGTCAAATCTACCTCAGTCAAAGTGTCTGTTCCTGAGAGGGCGCACAGGAGTCGCAGGAACAGCTCAGAGGATGACTCTGGCTGCAAAGGTGCTTGAACCCAGTCTGTTGCTTTGTCACCTGAAAATAATTGACAACCCCTGTAAAGCCTCAAAAATATGCAAAAATCAAGTGTCTGACTAATTTGTTTTGGATTGCTTTAGTAATAGTTTCTTTCATCCCCTTTTTAGAGTCCAACAGCGATAGTGAGCTGAGTGAGTCGGAGCAGAAATGTCCAGGGTCTTCCAGACAACACTCTGGAAAGCACAGGATCACTAGAGCAAATAGTGGGAAGCAGAGGATTACAGGTTGGTGACCCCAAGTAAAATGATCCTGAGTGTTGTATAGAGATTGTAGCTGTTGTCTTTGGTTTCACTTCAGAGCCAGTATGCCATAAATATGAACACATTCATGTTAAAAATAAGAATAAACCCTACATACAATGTTTTGGAGGCTGGATGTTTTGGTTGTGATGGATCAAGCCTCCTTCATGAGGGAGTGTCTCAGGCCAGTCACCCTCTCCGCAGAGCGTTTGACGCGCTGTAGTCTGCCCTTGTTAGCAGTTGTAGCAACGCAGCTGGTGGTGATGGAGCTGAGTATGTAGTCAATGATGGCAGATCAATAACTAATCAATAATTGAACTGTTATGGTTTTTATCATCATCACCAGATGAAGGATGAGGCATAAGAAGTTAAATGTGTACTTTAAATTAAAATTAAATGAATGCTCACTGTGGTTTTATTTCCAGTTGCTGAAAGTGACAGTGATGAAGAGGAGGAGGAGGAAGAAGAAGACGATGATGATGACGACGACGATGATGATGATGAGGAAGAGGCAAAGGAAGAATCTGACAGTGAAGCTGAGGAGGAAGTGGGCGGTGTGTCCTCTCCAGCATCAGGTCAACGCTACCCCTCCTGGACCAAAAGGAGCAGGAGCACACGGTCAACTAGAATCAGTACTGGGAGTGAGAAGACATGGACAGGTCAGACCAATACGCAGCCCAAACCTCCCAGTAGTTTGGAGTCCCTCAGAATATTTTCATGTCGTTTACAGTGCTGAAAGTTTGTTTATTTCATGAGGAAACAATACGATGTAATTATGTTTTTTGTGGGGTTTTTTTTCATTGTGGATGGAATTTTGCCCTGGAAACAGATTCCAAAGACATCAAATGATGGCTTTCTCACACAAATAGAGCCTCGTTGCTCCCGAAACCTTTGCTACTGTATCATCTGACTCTCACACAGTGAACCAGCAGCATGTGATGACCGATCGTAATAAGTGACTAATATTTTCCGTCTGCTTCATTTTTTTTTTTTTTTTCAGATGGTGGTGCAGAGATGAATGGGCGGAGCAGCAGGACCTCCCGCAGGGAGAGGCGGCAGGGTCTGTCCCAGGCCTCTGACGACGACAAGATCATGGTCCGCAGGTGTCTGAAGAGGAAAACTGCGAGGGCAGCTGTAAACAAGATCAAACAACTGGAGGCGTCAGATGATGACAAAGAGGAGGAGGATCCCAGCGCCATCCGCCCTCGACGAACAGCTCGGACCAGCAAACGCACTGCCGTGATTCAGAGCAGCTCTGAATCAGACGGCGAAACATCGACACAAGGTGAACTTCACATAAAAATGTGGCGATCCCGCCGATTTTGTTTTTTTTTTTTTTTCCCAGCTTGTTTAAAATGGTAACGCTAACCATTCTTTGCTTGTTTTTTCACCCAAGCCTCTCAGAACACCGGCGACTCCACTGCAGAGTCCAATGAAGAGAGTGATGACGCCGGCGTGGCTTCATCTGACTCCCACACGCAACCGAACGGAGATGCAAAATTTGCCAAAGAAAAGTCTTCAAAGAAGCCCACCAAGACAAAAGATGGTAAGTTCCACTTGCTCAGTTTTCTCTTCTACATATGTTCTAATTCTCTTTCACTTCTGTCTTTCTACAGGGAATTCACCTTGTTTGAATGGACACAGTGCAAAACGCCAGTCAGAAAGTAAGTCTGAGCAGGAAGCTGCTTCAGACAGCCCTGCTAATGTGAAGCAGGGTCCCTTTGCAAGGTCAACTTCTGCAACAAGAAAAAGTCGAAAACCAACCGACAAAGAGCAAAGCCAACGTAAATCAACTTGCCCCAAATCACCTGTCAGCTCGGATGAAGAGGAAACGGAGCAAAACCATAATGAACATCCACAGCTAAATGGAACGAGCGGTAGAAGCAATGAGTCGAAGAAACTGCGTCAAGTTTCATCTTCCAAATCACAGGGTTCTCACATACCTGCCTCAGCTAACCGTAGTGGGTCAGAGTCGGAGGAGCTCAGCGACGCCCCCAGAAGGACACGACCAACCAGCGTCAGACTGAAGCAACAGGAAAGCAGTCACTCCAGTGATGACTTCGAAGCCGAAAGTAGGACAAAAAGGCAAACAAGGAAGAAGAGCAAAACGAAATGGCCTCGCGGCGCCAACTCAGCCTCTGATAGTTCGGAGCAGTCATACAAACCCAAAAACAAGAAGAGAAGGAAACGCTCCACTGGCTCGTCCGATGAAGAGTCGGATCATTCAGACAGTGCGTCCAACCGACGTTTGTGCCTACGAACTCTGCCTAAAAAGAAGTATATCAGTGACGACTCTGGTTCTGGGGAGCAATCTATGAGCCATATCAAACAGAAAAATGGGAGCAAGGTGGCCGCTGTTAAACCCGAGGGAAGACTCAAGCGAAATTCAAATAGAACCTCGCCTGTTGACACTGCCAATCAAATTCCTTCCAAAAGGAAACGAATATACTCGTCAGACTCCGAGGTAGAAAAGGAGGAACCAACAGAGCCAGTGGCCAAGAGCAAGAAAAATGGCAGGTTAGGCTTTTCAAAGCGACCCAAAGTAGGGAAGCCTGACAGCAACGAGGATAAGAACTCTGATTCTGAGGAAGAAGATGAGGAGGTTGGTCACACCAGGCCTGGAAAGAAAAATGAGAAGCGTCCGCAATACACCAACGAGAGCAGCCATGACTCTGACTCTGACAGCAAGAAGTCTTCTTCTGGCTCTGACAACTCGTGCTCTAGCTCAGGATCCATCAGCAGTCCAAAGATGAGAAGTCGTAGACGGTCTGGTGCTGGTGAGAGGATGGTAGGTCGCCAACTAAGACAGCGAAAGCCAGCTGCGTCGGAGGATGAAAGTGACGAGTTAGCCGGATACAGTACATCGCAGCGAAGACAACGTGTCAACACCCGCAACAGGGGGAAGCGGACCGTCATTTACAATGAGAGTGAATGAAGGCGGTCGAGAGAGAGGGGGAGGGGCTTTGGACAGTAGTTGGGATTGTAACTGGAAACTGCAAATGCACTTGATGGCCGCACTATGGTAGGAGCACTGGTTTCCTCGTGGAAAAAAATGCTGTGAATCTGTTTAATTCAGGGATATTTATATTTTCTATGAAAAAAAAAAACGTTTATAGATAGAAGTTGAAGCAATGGAACTGCTGGTTTATAAAGATGTACAGCAGGATGCCACCTCCCTCACTGCTTGTTCTTTGGCCAACAGAATAACCTTTATTGGCGTCTCGTTGGCTTGGGTGCTATCTGATATACCTCTGATCGATCAGGCATATTGCTAGCTTGCACTACAAAACACTGTAATGAGGTATTTCATACACTAGTTTTGCATTAGAAACTCAGGGGTCAGATAAGTTTACTGTAGTCTTCAAAACAGATTTTTTTTGGGGGGGGGTTGTTTATATTTTTTATTTGTTTTGAGCTAAGGACAGGAAACAATTCCAGGTCGGTGGATGTCTGAGCACATGCATGAGGTAGCAGCAAACCCACATCCAGATTTTTGACTGCAGCACTCCGTACTATTCTCGTTGATGAAATGAGCCAAATGAACTTTTTCTTTGCCCCATGAATTTCCTGTTTTATTTTGCGTGGTGGAAATGGTTGTAAATTTAAGATTGCGTACACCAGAAGACCCGTGGTAGCAAAGTGTTATTTAATTTGTACATTTTTTTTGTTTTTGTTTTATATAAAAATACCTGAAATTATTTTTATTGCATCGTCTTGCCATAAGTCACATGTCGGTACCTTTTTGCAGAGTACAAGTAAAAAGAAGTACTTGTTGCAAAATACTGTGATTTCTCATATTGGGAAGACTATTGTCTGTGTTATACCTATTTTCAGTATTAATATCTCTTTTTGTTCAGAATCTTAAGTTTAGCCAGTCACATGTGATTTAGTTCAGCTAATGGGGAGTTTCCTGAATGCAGTTTCTTATTGATGTTTTTCATACTACACCTTTTGATAAACCTGAATTCACAGGAAGAAACTAATGTGGTTGTGGAGTGCAATGAATTATTCCTTCTTTCAATAAAGGCATAATTTCATATTCTTTGTCTTGGATTTATCTTTAATATATCTACTAAACTGAACATGTCAGCTGTAATGACATTTTACATAGAATTTATTCACTTTATTGTTGAAGAACAGAAGTGATATGCTGGGTCAAGAGTCAGTACGTCCAACAAGTATAGTAACTGAGCCAAAATACCTGCTTAAGATATTGATCTATTGTTTTGAATCAGGTAGTGTTCTGCTTTCAGTGTTGTCTCTACTGTACTTTTCACTGTTCTGTCACACTGACTCCAAACTTGACATTGTGTTCAACCAGTGTGGGAAACACTTTCTCTGCTGTTCTCCTCAAATATTGCCTGTTACTCCTTAAAGTTCTACCATCAGGTGTTTGAATGAGAAAGTATCTCGGCTGTTCGTTGATGCAGGACCACAACTGGCTGTCAGAGGTCATTCTTCCGTACTCCAATGTTGTCACCAGCCTAGTTCTCAATGTGTCTTTGTGAATGTAGATCTTCTGCGTTGGTTGCCTTCCCTCCAGCTCACTACAAATTTCCCCAGTTCCCTCTGGTGTTGGTCAATGTCCTCTCAGCCTTCTTCCCATCAGTAGCTGTGTAGGAGACACCTTCTAAAGGCGTGTTACGATATTCCAGCAATGGCCTGTAGAGGTCTCCCTGATCAGCATGTTCTTGAGCCTGTGTACTGTTCTTTCTGCCAGAACATTTGACTGACCATATCCGAGGCTGGATGAAGAACATTTTTAAACGCCAACAAATCGAAACAATTCGATTTTTTGCGATGGGTGATCATCCACCAGCTCCACAAAATGTCTGAATAACTATTGCATCTGACCGGATTTCACGACCTGGAAGATATGTTTTGAGTATTTCGCTCACAACAACCGCAAAGTGTCACATTAGTTCGGTAATACCGGCAAACGGTTTTCAGTGGGGTCAGTTATAAAATGAAAACATCGTATTTCTGTAGCATAAATAACATACAAGGCAGCTGCACAAGTGCAACTCCACAGTGCCTCCTTGAGGTTGCATCCGGTACTAACACGATTAATTATAACATTATAATGCAGTGTGCAAGATTATGGTTTAGAATATAGCGTTATTAGGTATTGCATACTGACTGAAGCAGAGTATCGGGTTTAAATAGGAGTGCATTTTTATTTTGAAACGCGTAAAGGAAGTAGCAAAGGAACCCGGAAACACTATTATCCGGGTCTTTCATTGCGAACGTACCTTGTGGTCTGTGTCGTACGGCGTGCGTTGCGTATTGCTGTGTGAAGTTCTACAGTCAAAGGCGATGGTTTATAGGTGTACTGTGTCGAGATACACATTCTTATATTGAGTGAGTCTTAAAGGGAGCCAAGAAAGCACGGTGAGTTGTTGAGTTTAGTGTGGCTTAACTTGAAACAGACCGCAGTATTCTGGTTAGCAGCTAAAGCTAACTCCGACTCGGTCGGCCATAATCGGCGCCCTTTTTGCGTTCACTGCCGACTAGAATTCAGTTTTCATACAAGCGTTTTGTTCTGTAATCTTCATTATGACCGCCAATATAACCTTTTTTGTGCAAACAATTTTGACTGTATAGTGAGTTGTCTGAAGTTGTTTCACTTTGTTCGCCGTGTTGCTATGCTAATGTTAGCCGCCATGTCGACGGCATTCATGAACGCACACGCAGTTATTTGTTTGTTTTCTGATTGGATGTGCACAATTGGCACGTATGAAAATGTAATTTGCTTAAAATGTAGGGGGTGTTTTTAATAAAGAACTGCGCGGTACGCTTTATTTATGGACGTGTGTTTACTTTTTGGAATGAATGAAGGCCCAACGATGTCCATCTACACGGATGGACATCAGCAACTCTTCATGGCACATTTCCCTCATATACTTCGATCTCTCTTTCAGTTGAGGTGCGATGGCTGCCCCATTCCCATTCAGGGTTCCCCCTCCAGGGTTACCTCCGGGTGTACAGCCGCCCACACCAATCCCGGACTTTATGTCGGAGGAAAAACTTCAAGAAAAAGGTTTATTCACCTGTTTTCTGTGTATTGTGTTACACTGTGCCTTCGTGTTTACCTCACCGTTTCGTTGTGTTTTCCTACAGCAAGAAAATGGCAGCAGCTGCAAGCGAAACGCTATTCAGAGAAACGAAAGTTTGGCTTTGTGGATGCCCAGAAAGAAGATATGCCACCTGAGCATGTTCGTAAAATTATTCGAGACCATGGCGACATGACCAACAGAAAATTCCGTCATGACAAAAGAGTGTACTTGGGGTAATTATTAAGTAATCTATAATCTAACATATATATATGTAATTGCTTTTGTCCTAATGAAGGTTATTTTTATGAAACTAGGGCCCTCAAATACATGCCTCATGCAGTTTTGAAACTGCTGGAGAACATGCCTATGCCCTGGGAACAGATCCGAGATGTACCAGTCTTATACCACATCACTGGAGCTATTTCTTTTGTCAATGAAATCCCATGGGTCATTGAACCAGTGTACATTGCTCAGTGGGGGTAAGACCATTTTATACATATATCAGCCATGTTGGTTTGCCATATTTCTATTCAACAGTATTGTTTATCTTAACCTTTTCTCTATATCGTTGTAGCACAATGTGGATCATGATGCGACGAGAGAAACGTGACAGAAAACACTTCAAAAGGATGCGATTTCCACCTTTTGATGATGAAGAGCCGCCACTGGACTATGCTGACAACATCCTTGATGTGGAACCACTTGAAGCAATTCAAATGGAACTGGATCCTGATGAGGATGGTTCAGTTGTAGAGTGGCTGTATGAGCATCAACCGCTCAAAGAAACTGCAAAGTAAATGGTCTTGCTTTAAAAAAAATCATGTTTTAGACATCAAGTATAACTCACCCAGCCTTTTTTTTTTTAAAGGTTTGTCAATGGCACGACCTACCGTCGCTGGCAATTTACTTTGCCCATGATGTCCACACTGTACCGTCTTGCTAACCAGCTGTTGACTGACCTGGTGGATTTCAACTACTTTTATCTCTTCGACCTCAAAGCCTTCTTCACTTCCAAGGCTTTAAACATGGCCATCCCCGGTGGACCCAAGTTTGAGCCCCTGGTTCGAGACATCAATCTCCAGTAAGATTGTTATCATGTACAGTCTTAGAAGACAAATTCTACATGCTTTCTTGAGTTTCTAGTGCAGCGTTGTTTCTTTGTGCTTTATGTGGATTGTAATTGAGAATGTTTCAGGGAACTATTTTATGTGGTGCTGAGACTCACTGGTAATTATTCTGTAGGGATGAAGACTGGAATGAATTCAATGACATCAACAAAATCATCATCAGACAGCCTATCAGGACAGAGTACAAAATCGCCTTCCCATACCTTTACAACAACTTGCCACACCATGTCCACTTGACTTGGTAAGTAACTTACGATAATGTGTAAATATTATCGTAATTAACAGCCATAAAGTCTAAACAAAAAAAACTTTTATATGCAGGTACCACACACCAAATGTCGTGTTCATCAAGACGGAAGATCCCGATCTTCCAGCTTTCTACTTCGACCCACTGATCAATCCAATTTCACACAGACATTCCGTCAAGGTGAGTGTTGCTTATCATGCTTCTAAGTTCCTAACTGGCCATCATTATCAGTAGATTAACTGACAAATATGAAACCTCCTTCGAAGGCGCACTTCCAGAAATCTGCCTGTTTGTGCGTAAGATTTGGAGGGAAATCAAAATGAATGACGGTCTGTGTTTATCACTGGCTGCACCTGTGGTCGGTGTGCCATCATTCAGATATTGTCTATCATTGGTTTTCTTAAACCCTCAGGTCAAGTACACTAACTGTCAAGTCATGGAAATGGTTGAATTTATTAATTGTTGTTTTTGTGACATACTTTCTGCTCATTTGTCTGAACTAAATTTAGAGTCAGGAGCCCCTGCCAGATGATGATGAAGAGTTCGAGCTGCCCGAGTACGTGGAGCCCTTCCTGAAAGAGACCCCACTCTACACAGACAACACAGCCAATGGCATTGCTTTGCTCTGGGCACCACGGCCATTCAATCTCCGTTCAGGTCGCACCCGAAGAGCCATCGACATTCCACTGATCAAGAACTGGTGAGCAAACCTGAAGTAATAATGAAAGAAGAGTTCACATTACAAACAAGTGCAAGTAGTTGTGCAGTATGGGACTAATAAAGACCACCTAATCTAATATAATATAATGGACGGAATATTTTTTTTCTCCAGGTACCGTGAGCACTGTCCTGCTGGACAACCCGTGAAAGTGCGGGTTTCCTACCAGAAGCTTCTGAAGTATTATGTCCTTAACGCCCTCAAACACAGACCACCCAAGGCCCAGAAGAAGAGGTTAATCTTTTTCTTTTGTGTTTTTGTGCTTTTCTGTTATGTAGAAACTATGTGCCTTTCCATCCTAAATGGTTGGTCTCAATATAGGATTGTGACGTGATCGAGTAATATGTGTTAACTAAAATTATTCTATTGAGGTTCATTTTAGAAAACAGTTCTAAATGTACTATTTTGGGTATGTTAAGTTATTCTAAATCCTCAGTAACATCTTGTCTAACTTCAAGTTTTGAATTCATGTCTGCCAGGTACTTGTTCCGTTCCTTCAAGGCTACAAAGTTCTTCCAGTCCACCAAACTTGACTGGGTGGAAGTGGGTCTTCAGGTGTGCCGACAGGGCTACAACATGCTTAATCTGCTGATCCACCGAAAAAATCTGAACTACCTGCATCTTGATTACAACTTCAACTTGAAACCTGTCAAGACTCTGACCACAAAGGTAAAACTAAAAACATATATACTACGTCTACTGCATAGAAGGCACCAACCAAGGATTTCTTATTAGTGCTGCTGAGAGATGACGAATATAATTCCTGTGCTTTTCTTTTTCCTCCACAGGAGCGTAAAAAGTCCAGATTCGGCAATGCTTTCCATCTCTGCAGAGAGGTGCTGCGTCTCAGCAAGCTGGTGGTGGACAGCCATGTCCAGTACAGACTTGGAAACGTTGACGCTTTTCAGGTAAACTTGGCATTTAGTTAGTTGTTTGACTTGGGTCTATATACATTACCCTACCAAACCAAAACTGCAGGCTAAGAACCAAGGTACAGACTTGAGACTGAGAATTCATACATCAATTCACTGTTGCCTCTTTGAACTCTTTCTTTTGTAGCTGGCTGATGGTCTGCAGTACATCTTCGCTCATGTGGGTCAACTCACAGGAATGTACCGTTACAAGTACAAGTTGATGAGGCAGATTCGAATGTGCAAAGATCTGAAACATCTCATCTACTACCGCTTCAATACGGTGAGCCTGGATTTTCTGCTGTTGATTGTTTTTCTTTTTTTTTTCGTTTGTGTCCTATACCTGTCCAAATCCCAACTAACATTGTGCTTATTTATTTTTGATTTTGCTTGTTTAAGGGCCCTGTGGGAAAAGGACCAGGTTGTGGTTTCTGGGCACCTGGCTGGAGAGTCTGGCTGTTCTTCATGAGGGGCATCACCCCTCTGTTGGAGAGATGGCTTGGAAATCTGCTTGCCAGGCAGTTTGAGGGTGAGCCCTTTTTTTCACATAAAGCTGAATTCTGCCATGGCCGAGGTTTTTTAATAGAAATTATTCATGATGTCAACAGGGCGTCATTCAAAGGGTGTGGCCAAAACTGTCACCAAGCAGCGTGTGGAGTCTCACTTTGATCTGGAGTTGCGTGCTGCTGTGATGCACGACATCCTGGACATGATGCCAGAGGGCATCAAGCAGAACAAGGCCAGGACCATTCTGCAGCATCTCAGTGAGTCATGGAGGTGCTGGAAGGCCAACATCCCCTGGAAGGTGAGGGTCACTCACTTACCTTTTAAGAACAGTGGTTAGAACACACAAGTTTAGAAGCACATCAATAACAATGTTAATGATGGGTTACTCCATTTTGTCCCCCTTTATTTTAGGTGCCTGGCTTGCCAACACCGATTGAGAACATGATCCTGCGCTATGTCAAGGCCAAAGCTGACTGGTGGACCAACACAGCGCACTACAACCGTGAGCGAATTCGCCGCGGAGCAACTGTTGACAAAACAGTGTGCAAAAAGAACCTGGGACGACTGACCCGTCTGTACCTCAAGGCTGAACAGGAGAGACAGCACAACTACCTGAAGGTATTAATGACACAATGTAACATGTCGGTAATGAGTAGATCAATTTAGTGGCTTACGTTTTCTTATCCACAAACCCTCTTACAAAGGCGCACTTGCATTGGTTTGCTTGTCTGTGCGTAACAACTGGAGGAACATCAAAGTGAATGGTGGAGTTTTTATTTTGACTGCAATTGCAGGTGTAACTCCACTTTTCAGACAGATAATTATTGTCTGGTCATTTTTGTTGTTTTACGTTTACATTTCACCTTCTGCTCCAGGTCTTTACAATTTAATTTCAATGATGTTCTACCTGCAGGACGGTCCCTACATCACAGCTGAAGAGGCAGTGGCCATTTACACCACCACTGTTCACTGGCTGGAGAGCCGTCGATTTTCACCCATTCCCTTCCCTCCGCTGTCGTACAAACACGACACCAAACTGCTCATCCTGGCCCTGGAGAGACTCAAGGAGGCCTACAGGTGATTTTAGGCTTTTTGCACCAAGGTTAAGGCTATGTAATTTAATCTAACTGACCGTTGTGTGATCCTGCAGCGTGAAGTCTCGACTGAACCAGTCCCAGAGAGAGGAGTTGGGTCTGATTGAGCAGGCTTATGACAATCCTCACGAGGCTTTGTCAAGGATCAAGCGTCACTTGCTCACTCAGAGAGCTTTCAAGGAGGTCAGAAACCAAGAGTTTTCATGCTCTTGCTGTATAGTAAATCCTTAATCAAGGTATGTTTTGGACGCTGAAATACAAACTTGTTTGTCCTTGTGCAGGTCGGCATTGAGTTCATGGACTTGTACAGCCATCTGGTTCCTGTGTACGACGTCGAGCCATTGGAAAAGATCACCGATGCCTATCTTGACCAGTATCTGTGGTATGAAGCAGACAAGAGACGTCTCTTCCCACCGTGGATCAAACCAGCAGACACTGAACCTCCTCCACTGCTGGTCTACAAGTGGTGCCAAGGTCGGAACAAATTAGCAGCATTGTCATGTCATGTCATTTTCTTCAGTGAAAAGCAGATATTGTCACTTTTACTTTAGAATATCTAAGGCCGATAATGGGATGAAAGCCATCTAATTCTGTGTCTTCTCAGGCATCAACAACTTGCAGGATGTGTGGGAAACTGCGGAGGGAGAATGCAATGTGATGCTTGAATCTCGCTATGAAAAGATGTACGAGAAGATCGATCTGACGCTGCTCAACAGACTCCTGCGTCTCATCGTGGATCACAACATTGCTGATTACATGACTGCAAAGAACAACGTGGTCATCAACTACAAAGTATGCAATTCTTTTCTTTAGTATAATAATTCAATTGATGAATAGTGGTTGTGTTTGCATCACCATTATATTTTGTATTTGTTTAAAATTGTAGCGTCTCGTCTCTGTGTTCTACAGGACATGAACCACACCAACTCATACGGCATCATCCGAGGACTCCAGTTTGCCTCTTTCATCGTGCAGTATTACGGTCTTGTGATGGACCTTCTGGTGCTTGGACTGCACCGAGCCAGTGAGATGGCTGGTCCCCCACAAATGCCCAATGACTTCCTCAGTTTCCAAGACACTGCCACAGAGAGTGCCCACCCCATTCGACTTTATTGTCGATACATTGACCGCATCCACATCTTCTTCAGGTGAGTGTGTTGTAAATGTCTTAAAGGCTGTATTTCCCTGGCTTGGTAACATTTTTAAAATGCCTTCTTTCACTAGGTTCTCTGCCGATGAGGCCAGAGATCTGATCCAGAGGTACCTCACTGAACATCCTGATCCCAACAATGAGAACATTGTTGGCTACAACAACAAAAAGTGCTGGCCTCGTGATGCCCGCATGAGATTGATGAAGCATGATGTCAACCTGTGAGTTCTCTTAGTATTCAGTTGTTAAAATGCTTTTGGATTAAGTTGCTGACTTTTTTTCTTGTTTGCCTTGTCTTTTCAACACAGTGGTCGTGCAGTGTTTTGGGACATCAAGAACCGTCTGCCCAGGTCTGTGACAACAGTCCAGTGGGAGAACAGTTTTGTGTCAGTCTACAGCAAAGACAATCCCAACCTGCTGTTTAACATGTGTGGCTTCGAGTGCCGCATCTTGCCCAAATGTCGCACCAGCTACGAGGAGTTCACTCACAAGGACGGCGTCTGGAATCTTCAAAACGAGGTGTGAATTCTATGAACAAGTTGCTCTAAACTGGATTACTGCCCTGACATTGTAGTTCTGAACTCAAAATGGTGCTATTTTTCATGCGCAGGTCACCAAAGAGAGGACAGCGCAGTGCTTCCTGCGCGTGGACGATGAGTCTATGCAGCGCTTCCACAACAGAGTCCGTCAAATCCTGATGGCTTCAGGTTCCACCACCTTCACCAAGGTCAGTTCAGACGATTGAAAGTGCACATGAATGGAGGTAAAAAGTCTTGGCTCATGATTGACTTTCACTCTAGATTGTGAACAAATGGAACACGGCTCTGATTGGCCTGATGACATACTTCCGAGAGGCTGTGGTGAACACCCAAGAGCTCCTGGACCTGCTTGTCAAGTGTGAGAACAAGATCCAGACTCGTATCAAGATCGGCCTGAACTCCAAAATGCCTAGCCGTTTTCCACCAGTGGTGTTTTACACCCCCAAAGAGCTTGGTGGCCTCGGTATGCTGTCCATGGGCCATGTGTTGATCCCACAGTCTGATTTGAGGTAAGGTTTCGATGCAAGATCTTGACTTTGATCAGGGGCTAACTTGATCATAACCTCTTCATTGTCCTCTCCAGGTGGTCCAAACAAACAGATGTGGGCATCACTCACTTCAGGTCTGGAATGAGTCACGAGGAGGATCAGCTCATTCCTAACTTGTATCGTTACATTCAGCCGTGGGAGAGTGAGTTTATCGACTCTCAGAGAGTCTGGGCTGAATATGCCCTCAAGAGGCAGGAGGCCATCGCCCAGAACAGGTGGGTGCTCCACTGACAAACATTTGAAAGATACGCACATTTAAAGGTAACAGAACTGGACCTTATGCTTTCTATTCTTGCAGGCGTCTCACCCTGGAGGATTTGGAGGATTCCTGGGACAGAGGAATCCCACGTATCAACACTCTCTTCCAGAAAGACAGACACACACTGGCCTATGACAAGGGCTGGAGAGTCAGAACAGATTTCAAACAGTACCAGGTAATGGAAATAACAATGACCTTGTTCTCCGAAATTGTATTTTTGGTAACAAAGGTTATACAGTCAAGCCAATTTTAATCTATTTTTGTGTTTGCTTAAATGCAGGTTCTCAAGCAGAATCCGTTCTGGTGGACCCACCAGAGACACGATGGCAAACTGTGGAACTTGAACAACTACCGCACAGACATGATCCAAGCTCTGGGAGGAGTCGAAGGCATTCTGGAGCACACTCTGTTCAAAGGCACTTACTTCCCCACATGGGAGGGTCTTTTCTGGTGAGTTTGAGACACAGAAATGAGACACACATTTCATAAGATTCGGATCATTCCAAGTCTCCTGTATGGTTGGATCCTTGTTCTATTGCCTTTGGGCAATTGTCTGTCAAATTTAAATGACAGTTATCGTTTGGGTTTTCAGGGAGAAGGCCAGTGGGTTTGAGGAGTCGATGAAGTGGAAGAAGCTGACGAATGCTCAGAGGTCTGGTCTCAACCAAATTCCCAACCGTCGTTTTACACTCTGGTGGTCTCCCACCATCAACAGAGCCAATGTACGTGCATCTCTAAAGTACATTTACTCAACATCCTTTAAGACTTTTGTCTCACCAAACCTCCTCTTGTCTGCAGGTGTATGTGGGTTTCCAGGTGCAACTTGACCTCACTGGAATTTTCATGCATGGCAAAATCCCCACTCTCAAGATCTCACTCATCCAGATCTTCAGGGCCCACTTGTGGCAGAAGATCCACGAGAGCATTGTGATGGATCTCTGCCAGGTAGTTTTTTTTTCTGTTTCTTGAGCTTTCAGAATCATGGTATATTGCATGTGAATAAATGTCTTCTTTTCTGCAGGTCTTTGATCAAGAACTCGATGCTCTTGAAATTGAGACGGTCCAGAAGGAAACCATCCATCCCAGAAAGTCGTACAAGATGAACTCGTCCTGCGCCGACATCCTCCTCTTTGCATCCTACAAGTGGAATGTCTCCCGTCCGTCTTTACTTGCCGACTCAAAGTATGACTTCAAGCTACTGAGATTTCTTTCTGCACAGATGAAGCATTTAACGTCTTGAGTGCTTCTCCTCCAACAGGGATGTGATGGACAGCACCACCACACAAAAGTACTGGATCGACATTCAGCTACGTTGGGGAGACTACGACTCGCATGACATTGAGCGTTATGCCAGAGCGAAGTTCCTGGACTATACGACTGACAACATGAGTATCTACCCGTCACCCACAGGTGTGCTCATTGCCATCGACCTGGCCTACAATCTTCACAGGTCAGTTACCACCTTACGATGATACTTTCCCTTCTGTTTCCCTATGATCCTGCACTGTTTAAATGCAGTTTATATAATTGGTATAACCATGGGGTTTGTGGTTTAAAATACCTAACATTTTTGTGACTATTGTTGTAGATGTTTCTATAACGGATACATTGAAATTGCACCTTCTTAATAAGCTCTTTCACATTGATGCAAAGGTTTCTTTCTCTGTCTTATTAAAGTAATTTTGCAATGTGTTTTTAATTCCCCTCCTGTTGCAGTGCTTATGGCAACTGGTTCCCTGGCAGCAAGCCTCTGATCCAGCAGGCGATGGCTAAGATCATGAAGGCCAACCCAGCCTTGTATGTGTTGAGGGAGCGCATCCGCAAGGGTCTGCAGCTGTACTCTTCTGAGCCCACCGAGCCCTACCTGTCCTCCCAGAACTACGGTGAACTCTTTTCCAACCAGATCATCTGGTTCGTAGATGACACCAACGTCTACAGAGTCACCATCCACAAAGTGAGAACTGGCCCACGGCCTTCGCGACCTCTGCATCACGACTGCATCAACTCGAGTGTAGTTATTTTACTCCCGTCTCTTTAATTCAGTCTGCTTTTGTGTCTCCCTCCATCAGACCTTTGAGGGTAACTTGACAACAAAGCCCATCAACGGAGCCATCTTCATCTTCAACCCCAGGACTGGTCAGCTTTTCCTCAAGATCATTCACACGTCTGTGTGGGCGGGGCAGAAACGTCTGGGACAGGTGTGGCTCTACTCTCTTGAAATTACCCGTGTTTGTTCATCGTTGTCATTTATTTCACACGTTATTCATTTGTTGAACTGTGCTTGTTCACACATTATCTCCTGAACAACTGTGTGTAAAGTATTGTGAGCAGAGGGAGTCATATGACCTCATTGTTTCTGCCCTGCAGCTGGCCAAGTGGAAGACGGCTGAGGAAGTTGCTGCCTTGATTCGCTCCCTGCCAGTGGAAGAGCAGCCGAAGCAGATCATTGTGACCAGGAAAGGAATGTTGGACCCCCTGGAGGTATGGTTTTCTCGGTGCCTCCTTGGCTAGAAAATGGTTGAATTTGCCTGTAATTGAATGTTATGTCTCATTCATCCCTCTCCGTTTTCCCAGGTCCACTTGCTTGACTTCCCCAACATTGTGATCAAGGGCTCGGAGTTGCAGTTGCCCTTCCAGGCTTGTCTGAAGGTGGAGAAGTTTGGAGACCTGATCCTGAAGGCCACAGAGCCTCAGATGGTGCTTTTCAACTTGTATGATGACTGGCTCAAGACCATTTCCTCTTACACTGTGAGTGTAGCTTCATGACTCTGTTGTGTTCAATGCCTGTTTCTGTCTTTTGAGTTGAAGAAATGTCGCCGTCGCCCATGTCAACATGCCTCTGCTCTGTCCATGTTCAGGCCTTCTCTCGACTCATCCTCATCCTCAGAGCACTGCATGTCAACAATGATCGAGCTAAAGTCATCCTGAAGCCTGACAAGACCACCATCACCGAGCCTCACCACATTTGGCCCACTCTCACTGACGAGGAGTGGATCAAGGTGGAAGTGCAGCTCAAAGACCTTATTTTGGCCGACTACGGCAAAAAGAACAAGTATGTCTTTTGCTCGTGGTATTTGTTGAGTTGATTGAACTTGGAATCCGACCAATGGAATGACTCGTCTTTGTCCAGCGTGAACGTGGCCTCGCTGACGCAGTCGGAAATCCGTGACATCATCCTGGGAATGGAGATCTCTGCTCCCTCGCAACAGCGACAGCAGATTGCTGAAATCGAGAAGCAGACCAAAGAGCAGTCGCAGCTCACCGCCACCCAGACTCGAACCGTCAACAAACACGGGGACGAGATCATCACGTCCACCACCTCCAACTACGAGACGCAGACCTTCTCCTCCAAGACAGAGTGGAGAGTCAGGTGTGTGCATGCGAAGCTTGCTGCCAGTGGACTGTTTTCACGTGGCTTTAGATTGAAACTTGCACGTGTGCTTCCTCTTCAGGGCCATATCTGCTGCCAACCTGCATCTCAGAACAAACCACATTTATGTGTCGTCTGATGACATCAAAGAAACTGGCTACACCTACATCCTGCCCAAGAACGTCCTCAAGAAGTTCATCTGCATTTCTGATCTGCGAGCTCAGGTACTTGAGAGTCTTGTTCTTCCCGTTTTTCTCCGGCCTTTATGATCATGTTTCCTGGCTGAAAGATGCGAAGTGACATATCAATGCCGTGACAGATTGCTGGGTACCTGTATGGCACCAGTCCACCAGACAACCCACAGGTGAAGGAGATCCGGTGCATCGTGATGGTTCCACAGTGGGGGACCCACCAAACTGTGCATCTTCCCAACCAGCTGCCTGGACATGAATACCTGAAGGTACCAGCCACCAACTTCATGTGCAACACACACTTGAATTCATCTGAGCACTCCTAAGCCTTTGCTCTCAATCTCGCAGGAAATGGAGCCCCTGGGGTGGATCCACACTCAGCCCAATGAGTCGCCTCAGCTGTCGCCTCAGGATGTCACCACCCACGCCAAGATCATGGCAGACAACCCATCATGGGATGGAGAGAAGACCATCATCATCACCTGCAGGTGAGTGTTCCCCCCACAACTCCATGGCATTTCTATATGGATGACGCCCAGGGGTTAACATGCTGTTGCTGCTGCTGCTTTTACAGCTTCACTCCGGGCTCATGCACACTCACCGCCTACAAGCTGACGCCCAGCGGGTACGAATGGGGTCGACAGAACACGGACAAGGGCAACAACCCCAAAGGCTACCTGCCGTCCCACTACGAGAGGGTCCAGATGCTGCTGTCCGACCGCTTCCTGGGATTTTTCATGGTCCCTGGACAGGTCTCCTGGAACTACAACTTCATGGGTCAGTCATGTTTGATTTCCCTGGGGTTTTTTTTTTACCGCCTTTGGTTCATTTGTGTGTTTATGGGGCTGCACTTGATTTGTGACTAAAACATTGATCTTTCCATTCACCCGGTCGATTGTATTGGTTTTTACTGTGGTGGTCAGTTACATTGGAGTCACTCCAGACCATGACATTTCTGTCTCCTTTTTCTCACTGTAGGTGTTCGACATGACCCCAACATGAAGTACGACCTGCAGCTGGCAAACCCCAAGGAGTTCTACCACGAAGTCCACAGACCGTCGCACTTCCTCAACTTTGCCTCTCTGCAGGAGGGTGAGATCTACAACGCTGACCGGGAGGACATGTTTGGCTGAGCTGAAGTCCAGCGCTTGTAATATTTCTAGTAACTTGTTTAGACATTTTTATGTGAAGGCAATGGAACTGTTTTAGCCTCCGTTTGTTTTGTTTTTTTTCTACAGCTGTTTGGCAGTGCCCCCCTTTTCCGATAGCCTGTGTGATAATGCAGTTTGTGATTGTCGGGTCACAGCGGATTGCTGTCTGTATTTAATCAGAACCTGTCCCCTCGTCCATAACAGACCCCCTTATTTTCCTTTTTTTTGGAATAGAAATTGACAAATTTAAATGCTGTACTACATTCAAATAATGTGGTAACAAGATCTGTAACTTGGTGGCCTGTCTTTAAATAAAGAGCATCCATTTTGTACAAATTGTTTTTCAGAGCCTTTAAAATCTTGACTCGTTTCTGAAAGTTAATTTTATATTTCAAGGTGCATCAAATGTATTGAGCGCAGCACAGTTTGACTCGGGAGGTTAAGGGAGAATGCAGGTCATGAATCACACTGGAGAGGAAATAGTTTTCACGCTCAGCAGGACGCGTTACACCAGTCCACAGGGCAGGCGAGTACATGCAGCCTCACACACTGTCTGAGCTCGGATTACATTGGTCAGAAGAGGAGGAGGGTCCCAGTAGCGGTGATGTTTTCAGACGCGCGTGTCTGTCGACGGTGAAGTGACAAGTGGAGCAGATCGACTTTAACCGCTGTCACTCGAACCGACTCCCACGCGCGGCAGAGGAGCTACTTCGACTGAGGAGCAGAAGCATGTTCGTCGCGCCCAGACATGGAGGAACCAGCGTCCAATTCCGACTCTAATCCCGGCGACGGCTGCTCTGAGAGGAGCTTCTCCGCGCTGACGGTAGACGATGTGTACCGGATCGCTAAGCAGATCGGGGCCGAGGTGGAGAAGCTCATCGACGGCTACGGCAAGGAAAGCGTCGTCGGTCTGGTGCCGAAAGTAGTGAAAGTATTGGAGCTGCTGGAGAGTTTCGCCTCGCGAAACGATGCCCACAAGCAGAGAGAGGAAGAGCTGCTGAAGACCTTCGAGAGCATCCAGCTGCAGCAGCAGCAGAAGAAGCGAGTGAAGGAGGGAGAGGACGCGGCGGACCAGCGCGACAAACGGGTGAGAAACAGCGACGTTATTACCGCGTCACCGCCGTGAGAGACAACTATTACCGGGCAGCAGCGTATGCATGAGTTCCACCAGCCTTCCCGCTTCACCACAACGGAGTCAAACTCAAATATGCTGCAACAGTTATTATTTAAATCCGTAATGTTTGCGGTTGTTAGCAAGGTTAGCAAGCTTGGTACCATGAGGCGTTTACGTGACGTGCATGTGTAGGAATTTTGAGCGGCCTCTTACGACGATTCAGTTTCAACCTAGTTTATTGGTGATAGTTGAACTTTAACTCATATTGTAACGCGTTTGTTTGTTTAAATGTATTTCTTATTATTATGACAGTCATTGTTTGTATAAGTGGAACCATGTCCGTTTAACACAGTGTGCTATATGCTAACTATGGCATATTTAGCTAATCGTCGTGATTTAGTTTGTTAAAACAGGTGGAAATGCTGTCAATATTTCAATATTTTTTAATGTATTTCCCCTCTGCTCCAGCCCAAGTACAGCTCGAAAGTTAGCTGATATGATTGACATGAATGTGAACAATGCTCCTCAGTTATCACATCTCACACACTAAGAGAGTAGCTTAAAAGTCAAGAAAATATTTTCAGTGTTTGTACTTTCAAAGTTATAACAAGTTCATGACTGTTTCGCTGAGAACTCGCCTCAAAACTACAAACGTGGGGCATGAACTGTGCTAGTCGGTGACTTCCGGTTCCAACGGATGACAAACGTCAGTCACTGAAGCTGAGCTGAGATGAACATGTTTGCTCAGAGAATCCCAATCCGAGACACGTGTCAAATGACTTAGCTTCATAGTTTGTTGCAGCGAAAACACTAGTCGCCACACAAACTCGCTTTAGTTCTAGTTTTTCACCCGGCACCAGATGTTGTGATGTTTCATCTCGCCATAACACCGATGACTCTATAACCTGTTATATATAGTACAGCGGTAATGTGCACTTCATTATTCGTCCAACATTCGCTCTGAGCTAAACAGTGGTTTGTTGTGAAGACAAACTAGACGCTACACCAGCACCTTTCGCTCTGTGCTGGTTTCCTTATCAGCTTTTACAGCTGCACGTGAGGAGGTCACGTACACTTCTCCCAGGTAGTGACCTCCGCTTTATGCTTGTTAAACAGGCTTATTCAGGAAAACGTTGATGTCTTTGTCCTGGGCTGAGAATGTGGAACATGTACTGGGTCAGAACTTTCTCTGGGAACCACAGTGAAGTTTGTTTCGAGGTGAAATATTGTATCATAACTGGTGTCAGCCAAACATCTGGAGCAGCTGGACACAAAGGTCACACCCACTGGAAGCAGCACTGCCTTGTTTTTTTCAGTTTTATTGTGAGCAACATGTCGCCTTCACCATGGTCTGATCAGCATCAAATGTCCAATTTAGGTGTTGCAGGAGAAGGAGGAGCAGTGCAGGAGGAGGTGCGAGGAGCTGCTGGTCCAGGTCCAGCAACTGCAGGTGGACAAGGAGCAACTGCAGCGCCAACTGAAGGGCACTCACACGCACGATGGTACCTCAGTAACCCACCTCCTACTGATGCTTATGACAAGGAGTGACTGGGCGACAATAACCTTGTTCTTTGGACTTGAAAGTTATTAACTGTACTGTAAAAAGTCCTCCAACAAACATGAGCTCATTTTTTGTGCCGATTTGGAGCAGCAGGGTGAGTGTTTTTGCGTAAGCAGTTAAACAGCCATTATTTTCAGCAGCTCAAGTTAAACCGCTCAAACATAAGATACATCTGACATGAAGCCGACCTGCCTCCATCTGTGTCCTCTGAGGATATTTGCCTGCTAGTGCTTCATATTTTGGTTGAATTTTGGTCACCACAAGTCGCCAAACTCTAAAGTAGTGGTTGATACAATCCAGTATTGTAAAGTTTGATATATATATATATATATATATATATATATATATATATATATATATATGGTTTTTTCCTGAGCAAATGACATTGTCATTCCCCGACTCTATTCAATGCACTCATGTCTTCGACCAAAGTCCTCAGAAAGGAGCGGTCGTTCCTCAGGCATATTTCCTCTGACCTCTCTGTCACCACAGCATGTGATCACTTTAGTTTCATTTTCTGCTGCGCAGAGATACAACAGTTTATGGAAAGTCAATTGCTTGCTCGGTAGCGATACATTCAGTTGTGTCTTAAATGAATGTTGATGTGTGGTGTCAGAGGATCAGAGCTGAGAAAGGCCTTCATACCGTGACTAGTTTTTGTTCACAATCTGCACCAGTCACATGAATCAGCAGTGTTTACTTTATTCATTCCTCTGTATATAAGTCTTTCAAGCAGGCTTTTCGCTAGGATTGTGAAACACGGCGTCCAAAGCCCCGCCCCCTGCCCATTCCCCTCCAGACACGCCAAGTCACTGACTGACTCAACAACTTGCTTTGCAAAAAACAAGCTGTACACATCTATTTGTTTTCAGCTTGTTTTACAAAAACAATCAGAACGGTTGACAGAGATGAACTCAGTAGCTGTTGCCGCAGTAACACTGTCTGATGCCTCCTGGGCTGCTTTTATTTTTTAATATTGAGAAAAAAATATTTGCTGTGCTTGTGTGTTTGGACAGACCGAGTCCAGCGTCAGGAGCGGGAAGTGATGCTGAAACTGAAGGAGGTGGTGGACAAGCAGAGGGACGAGCTGCGGGCCAAGGCTCAGGAGATAAGCTCCGCCTCCCGGGAAGTGGAAGCGGTGCGCTGCGTCCCGTCTCAAGTTCATTGTCCACTCGTTCAATAGAATCCTAGCGTCTGTGTGTGTGTGTCAACCTCTGATCAGATTGTAACTGGTGCAGCTGTGAAATTGATGGTCAACTGTCAGAAGCACTTCAACAATTCATGTTTATGATAGTGGGCGCAAAGGTCACGTCCTCCCACACACTCAATCGAAGCACGTCACTTCCTTCTCTCACTACATACAAATCTATCTTTTGATGTCTGATTTGAAAGTGTCTGCTGAAGTTCCGAAGGTTTGCTCTTCGTTCCAGACAAGTCTGTTGTGTGTGTGTGTGTGTGTGTCCAGGCATGTGGAGCACGTGACTTGATCATCTGCCCCAACTGGCTGTGGGATTGTTAAAACGCTTCAGGTTTTGCTGAGTCATTTGACCTTAGCAAAATTCTGACAAAATGACAAAAGTAGTTTGAGGGATTTCAAGTGTTTTTTGTGGATTTCACGTCGGGCCTTGTGACTCTTGGAGTGACCATCTGTGTGTGTGTGTAGCTCCAGGAGCAGCTGGAGCGCTTCATGAAGATGAACGCGGAGCTGCGACACCGGCAGAGCGTCCTGCAGACGCAGCTGAAGAGCACCGTGGAGAGGAAGGCCGACATGGAGGCCGACCTGAAGGAGCAGAGCAAGGCCATGGAGAGGCTGCAGGCTCAGCTGGACAGAAGCAGCAGCAACCGTCCGGTGCGTGATCCTGGCTCAGGCCAGAGAAAGCACAGAACACGACCCTGTTCTGTGCTTTCATGTTCATTTATGATGAGAAACATCACATTTCTTTACTTCATATTAGATGAACGTTTGGAAAACAGCAGAGCAGTGAGTTCACCTCCTCACCTTTCCTGGGAGAGCTAACACGTCATGTACCATGTGATCAGCTCACCCCCCCTTCCCTTCCTCCATGTGTTCACCGAGTCCTGTCAGAGGCACTCGAGGTGCACTTCATGACTAAATCACCTTCTTGATATAAAAGAGAAACCACCTTATCCTTCTCCTCCTTCTTCTTCTTCTTATTACTATTATGACTTTCTGCCTCTACCTTCCCCTGATCTTCTTCCTCCTCCTCCTTCTTCTTCTTATTTTATTATGACGTTCCCCTCTCCACCTTCCTGTGGTCTTCCTCCTCCTTTTTCTTCTTCTTCTTATCTTTATTATGATTTTCCTCCTCCACCTTCCCCTGATCTTCCTCCTCCTTCTTATCTTTATTATGACGTTCCCCTCTCCACCTTGCTCTGGTCTTCCTCCTCCTTCTTCTTTTTCTTCTTCTTCTTCTTATTACTATTATGACTTTCTGCCTCTACCTTCCCCTGATCTTCTTCCTCCTCCGCCTCCTTCTTCTTATTTTTATTATGACGTTCACCTCTCCACCTTCCTCTGGTCTTCCTCCTCCTGCTCCTCCTTTTTCTTCTTCTTCTTCTTTTTATTATGACTTTCCTCCTCCACCTTCCCCTGATCTCCCTCCTCCTCCTCCTCCTTCTTCTTCTTTTCTTATTATTATGCTTCCCCCCCCTTGTTGATCCCAGCCATCCACTGCTTGCTCCTCTGTTCCCTGATCTCCGTCTCATTTGACTTCCCTAACTTAGTCACCTGACTTCTCCACATGAGCTGTGCCTCTGACACTCACTCTCAGTCACTTCTGACTTCCTGTGTCTGTGTGTATCTCTCTGTGAAGCTCCCTCCACGAACACTGTAGTTCATCCAAGTGGAGTCACTGGAAAGGCTGCCTCACAGATGCTGCAAGTTATAACAAAACATCTCCAGGACATAGAGAGAGCAGCGATTGACCCGAGGTGCTGCCAGAGTCTAGAGTTGAAGCGAGTCAGGGAACACACGTGACTGAGTCCTGGTGCGCCGGCCGTCTGACCTCTGCTTCCTGTGTCACACTGGCCTCTCTCTCTCTCTCTCTCTCTCTCTCTCTCTCTCTCTCTCTCTCTCTCTCTCTCTCTCTCTCTCTCTCTCTCTCTCAGCAGATGAGTCCAGCTCCACCTGAGACAGCAGCGTCGCCCGACGAGCCCAATGATGCAGACACACCCTGCTTCACCAAGAAAGAAGTGCGCGACATCCTTTTCGAGCGGAACGAGCTGAAGACCAACCTCTTCCTGGTTCAGGAGGAGCTCAACTACTACCAGAGGTGAGTGAGCGGCCATGAGCCTGCAGCAGCTGAGGAGCGCCAGGCTGAGAGCGGCGCCCTCTGGTGTGCAGGGAGATCCTGAGCGAGGAGCGGTGCCCCGGCTTCCTCTTAGAAGCCGTGCGCTCCGCCATCACCAAGAGGAGGAAAGTCATCAAGGAGAAGATGCTGGGGATTCAAGTGACCGACTGCATCAGGTTCTGTGACCCGGGCGGAGCCCAGAGTTGGGAGCTGGGCGTCTGCGCTGAGCTGAGCAATGCCTCGATCTTCTTCTGCAGTGACGAAGACGAGGAGCAAGGCTCTCTGCTGGGAGGCAGCACGGAAGTGGACGGCCTGCAGAAACCAGCCGAGTCTCGAATCCGAAACCTGTGAGTTTCACTTCCTCACTTACCACCTGCTGCTGTGGTTCGTCTGTGAGAACCATGCTCCAGTTGGACCAGTGGTTCTCAACCCACTCTAACCTCCAGAGCCAACTTTATGGAAGTGAATAAAAACATAGAATTTATTTCATATTAACGTAGAAATGACACTTATATGACAGTTGAATGAAATGAATGCAGATGCAGGTGACCCCCAGCAGGCTCCTCCCCACGATGCAATGATCATATAAACCGCTGTTTAGTAAAGGACAACAATTTTCCTCTTGTTGTAATTCATTCATCACAATGGCTTCCCTTCACCCTCATCCCTCTGAGCTCCCCTGACCGCAGCTCTGTTTCCCTCCCCTGTCCGCAGCTTCGGCTTCCTGACGCGGTCGGGCAGCAGCCGCAGCCCCACTCACCTGCCCGCCTCGGCCTCCACCTGGGAGATCATCGGCGACTTGGAGGTGGAGCCAGATCCGCCGTCCTGAACCCCGACCACGACCCTCCGACTCCAACATGGGGAGGAGAAGAAGAGAGCTGTCCTCATCCTCCTCCATGTCTGGTGTTCACCTTCAGCTCCACAGTACATTAGACAACAACAACAACAAGGCTGCACTGAACTACTGAAGCGGGGATGTTATCGTGTGACGGCAAAGATGTCGTGGGCATAGTTATATTTTTAAAACCTATTTTACCACCAAAGAGATTTTTAAATATATATTTCCATGTTGAAATAATGTAGTTCGCATCAACTCCACAAGAGGGCATTGTTTCCCGTCAACACCGTAAACCAAAGAGTTTTGCCTCACACGCGTTTTAAAAGCCATATTTCAAGCACTTTCACTGTGGGGCCCTTTTTAACTCTGTTATTTTATATCTTCTAAATTGTCTGTCCATAAAACCAGCAGATTTATCAGTAATTACGTCAGTTCGCTCTGAGTCTATATTTGTATGTGTTATTAAAATCCACTATTTGAAGGTGCATCTAGGTTCAGTAAACTAAAGACGGTTTGGTGTAGAGAACAATCGTGGTGGTACTACTGTATCACTCAGGTTTGACACTAACTTTTTCTATGTAAAACAATGTGTTGGACGGATGCGAAATAAATGATGTAACCAAATGTTCTCAAACGTGTTGAACAAGTGACATCTTCTGTGGACAGTCTGAGGTTTGCAATGTACATTTTCATTTGTTGATGTTCCGACACATATTACTGAAATTCCCTTTTTTTTTTTCTTGCATTACCTTTCTCCACCTGTGAATGGAAGTTTCTCCGTCATCACTTGTGAGATCCCAGGACTCAGAAAAGTGAAGAAATTGCCAGAAATGACATAGTTGATTTAAAAAAAAAAAATAGTCCTGACACAAAGGAAAATGCCCCCAAAATGAGTTGTTTTATAAACTAAAAAAATGACATTAAAACAAGTCGTCTGGCATCTTTGGGCCATGTGAACATGAAGGGAAGTGAAGAAATGGATAGAAATGCAAATGTCGAATTTTGATGTTTTTTTTTTTTTTTTTAAATTGGTCGTGACAAAGTATTGGGTCCCAGTCACGGCATATTCATCCATTTCTTCACTTTCCATGCTGTTCACATGGTCCACAGGTGCCAGACAAGTTGTTTTTAAGTCATATTTTGAGTTTTAAAAAAATGACATTTTTATGCATTTCGAGTTAAGGCCCTGACTTCGTGTCACGACCTTTTTTTTTTTAATTGATTAAATAAATACATGTCAATGTTTTTGCTCCATAGCGTGGAAGGTCACGTGACCTATCGCCTCTAAATCAGTGCAGTATCATAGAACACCTCCAACTACATGCGATACGGCACCTATTTTTAAAAAGTCAAATCTCTCACAAATGGAAATTCATGCAACATAAGTTGATTGACCGAGTCTTTCAAACTGAGTGAAGAATCATCGCCCTCTGCTGGATACCTGAGATATTTCAGTTCGTTTTTAAATCTAAAAACTGATTTTAATTTCATGAGAAAGTTGTTTTCCTCAGTATGTTCCAGGCCCTTTGGACTCAGTATCATTGTGGGATATTAGTAATGTACTTTCTGTAGGAGATACAAGTATTTCTTTCCAAAAACTAACATTTTAAAATACATTATAGATGAGGATATTGACCTTGACTTTCTTCATATTTTCCATAATGTTTCAACATATCTTTAGCTTGTTGCTTCGTCGTACCAGAACGTGATGTGGTTGAACATTGATTCAACCACATGAAGAGCCACATGTTGACACCTCGCTGGTCCAGGTGAGCTCAAACTGGTACCTTGGTGAAGTCACTGCGCAAGTAGAATTGAGGTTACAGTCAAAAACACCTTCCAAAAATGGGCCAGTGAAGCTTCATGAAACAGTGTCCGTATTTTTAGAGCTGAGTAGGTGGCGCTGTTGGTTTAAAACTGAAGTGAGGTGTCATTGAAATGGCTCTTCAGAGGGCTCTGAAGATGAGGACACAGTTTCATGAAGCCTCACCAGCCCATCATTACTTCATGCTGTAGACTGGCTCAGATGAAGACACGACACCGGCGTAATAAGTCACAACTAATATTTATTCCTTGTGTTTTGGTTCTGTAGCAACCTACTGGATCAGTCGAATGAAGTGCAATAGTTAAGCCAGGTACAGTTGAGAGCAGAGACAGGCACATGTTTTGTGCAAATTCAAACGGCGTCGAACGGCTCCTACGTACATACACACACGCACACGCCAGAAGATACATGCCAGAGGAAAACCATGTGATGGAACCAAGTCAGTCCAAGCAAACAGTTGAGCGAGCAACAAACGTGACAGGACGCTCTTCCTTCAGTGGGAACTCGCTCCTAACCGACAGGAACAAATGAAAAGAAGTGGCTCGCTCCAACAGAAAAAACATGGGGAAACGCTCCGAGCCACACAATCATAGTCAAGTGTTTATACTGTACATCGCCTTCCAGAACACGCACAAGGCTCCGTCCGATATCCACAATCTTCACAGGTAACTAAAGCAGAGGCGGACGTCTTTGATGCAAGAACCGAGAACATGATCCTCCAGACATGCAGGAAGTGGCTAAGACATCTAGGTGGCAGATGAGTGTGATCCGTCTGCAGCGTGAGCGGACACGTGACTCCTTCACAGTGAAAGTTAGCCGGTGACAGAGCTGCAGTCTTTTATTTTCACACAGGAAACAAACCCCACGAGTGAACGCAGCTGACTGGAGACGGAACAGAAGCGGAGGGGGAGAGGGGGGGAGCTGGTGCATGCAGTCCTATCGTCCGACCAAACCACAACACCACTGATGGAGGGAAGCGCTCTCCTAAAGCTCGGCGATCCGGGGCCACGCCGGATCGCCGAGCAACCTAAAAGTGAACGGCATGAACACAAACTACTTCAGCTGCGTTCGAACGTAAACTCACGGTCACAGACATATGAAACAGGGTCGAGTCCATGCAACTGCGCCAACCCCGCCACTTCGGCGTTGTTATGGTGATTAGTGAAGGGGAGACGTTGGCCACCGCGGCGTTTGGGGGGGTCGAAGGTCGCTCCACCGGCTCAGCCAGACTTGAAGAGCAGGATGGCCACTTGGCCCAGGTAGAAGTAGATGAAGTGCTTGGTCTCGTGGGTGACGTAGCTCCCGAAGTTCCGCCCCACGATGCAGTGCCAGGTGGGGTTGTACTTCTTGTCAAACTCCTGAAAGAACAGCGACATTCGTGACCTTCAGGTCTGAGACCTCCAGAGGGGTTTGTTTTGTTGATGACTCGGCACATGGAGCAGCCAGTCACATGATGTTCACCTGACTTCTTGTCTCTCTTCTTGTATAAAGTGAAGTGAACGGAGGTTCAACCACTGTTCATGAGGAGACAAGACGCCGACCGTTTGAGTGTAAACACAGCAGATTAAGGTGGAGTCCGTCTTCTAAACATCAGTGATGGCCACCGACTCAGCCATGTGTTCCGGAGACTGATGACCTGCACTGCAGCAGCCGGGGCACAAGGGGGCGCTGCTCACTACTCAAGCCTAAAACCGGCTCAAATGACAACACTGACCGACTAAATCTACTGTACAGTACTTTGCCTTGTCTTGTTTGTACATGCTAATGATGCTAGCTACCAAGGAGCAGCTAAAAGTGAAGATAACACAAACAGCCACCATGTTGACTCCAAAACGGCCGTCATCATTGGGTTGGACAAGGTTCTGAGTTTCCAAAGACATTTGAGCCCTGTATCTGAACGGATTTGGGGGCCAAATCTGTCCCACGGAGCCACTTTGTATGACCCATGTAGATGTAAGGCAGGCTTTTAGTTAGCAGGGTGTCCTGAGGACCTGAGCTGCAAAACATGAAAAAATGGCCGCCCTCCTGTATCTACAGCAGGACGCCATAAACAGTCGCCAGCCTGGGGGCCCAATGCACCGTGGGGGATCAAAACCTCAGAACTTTCTCAACTAGTACCAATGGGTGAAGAAGAAACAAATTCTGAGAAAGTATAGCTTCCTTCTGCACTTTGCAACAATTCAAAACTTTCAGTTTATGTTGAGGACGCCATCTTGGATTGTGAACTCGGGCTGGCAAGGTTCCTCCAACTTCAAGCTGGAAATCCTGCATTGGGTAAAAGGGAATTCCCGAGTTCCAAACTCAACTGGAATGCACCCTTGGAGCCGCACAGCTGCAGAGTTACCTGGACGCAACTCAAGGTCTGAGTACATGCGACAAGTAGAATAATGACACATCACGCAGGAACATGCATTAACCCTGTGAATCCTGAGCCACGGAACTGTCGACAGAGAGCTCCACTTCTTTAACGGAGGTCTTCATGGGTCGAGAAGAACAATTTAAAATCATCAGATCTGATCAACATGACCAAAAGGTCTTATTTTAATAATAAATCTGAAATGTGTTCAGTGTAGCTGAATCACTATATCATTGTAAAATAAATAAATCACCGTAGCAGCGCAGATGTGACATCATTAAAAACAAGTTAGTCTCCTCTTACAACAGTTAGCGCCGTGCTAACTGACTAGCTAGCAGGTTAGCGGGAGGGTGTGTGGTGTCTGCTCATGCTAAAGAGGCGTCATCTTCACAAACAAAACAAACTTTTCAACACTATGACCCATCGCTGGCTCCAACTCCTCTGTGACTGCAGCAGTCACTCGGAAGTGTTGATGTGGCGCCGGGGGCGCGCAGTGAGTCGGAGTCGGACCTCGGTCAGGAACCAATTAGAGGAACCCATTGGCCCCCAGGCCTCGAGTTTGACACCAGCCACGGAGTGGGTAGGGCATTGGTGTTTCAGTGTTGGGCAAGAGTGCCGGTGAGAACCACAGCTGTTCTCCGCACAAACCAACCCAAACACTGATTCATCTCCCCGGGAGCCCAAAATAGACGCAACGCGAGCCAACGTCGGCTCGTGCGATCAGGTGACTTCCCGCCTCACCTTCTTGATGTAGGCGGCGATGTCCTTCTCGATGTTGTACTTCTCCATGGCCTGCGTGGCACAGTCCACCGCGTCCTGCTGCATGTCCTCGGACATGTCCGCGTTCTTGATCACCGCCTTCCTGTCGGTCATGTTGACGATGAGGAGGTTCACCTGCCGAGGAACAGCACCGTCATCCACACCGCACGTGGCTGGAGATCCGGTTCGGACCAACCGGATCCGGAAAAGTGGCTCCAGAATCGCCAACTTGTTCCGTGTCTTATCGCCACGCCGATGACAAACTTGACACAGGCGGAGTTGAGCTACTCAGAACACGAGCAAACACGAGCTTTGGTTAGCGCGAGTCCAGCATGGCACGAGGCTAACAACCCGCCTCCGAACACGCGCCTGCAGCCTTCGGTTTACCGGGGGGGGGGGGGGACCCGGCCGGGCGCTTCCACACTCACCTCTCGTTCAGCTCGCTGTGCTTCCAAACACGAGGAACGCGCGGAGGCAGCTGCGGAGAATCGCTTTTTAAAGAGTCACACAATACGCGTTGAGGCGGCTGGGCTCGCTGCTGCGCTCTGTGGCCCCGCCCCGCTGCGCTCGGATTGGCTGAGGCGCGGCCCCTTCACGCTTTTTCCTCAGCTCGTCTCTGCCGGCATCTTATTTCCTCCCATGATGCACCGCTCCCGCAGACGCCACTGGATGACGGCATGTTATAAAGGGTCCTTGAAGAATAAGCGCCTTCGTATCAGTTAATCGTTGTTTCTAATCCAATAAAAAAATGAAAATAAAACCCGTACAATTCATTCATGGTAAGACTTTATTTTTATATTTTTACACATTGTCCATGTCCGTCTTTATGGACACTATGAGCATAGCCTCTTTTTTTCCCATTTTGCATTTTATATATATATATATATATATATATATATATATATATATATATATATATATATATATATATATATATATATATATATATATAGTTTTTGTTTTTGTTTTTGTTGATGCACATATAGAAATACAGTTGCACTGCATTATTCATTTCACTGAAGTACATCATAGAAAACACGATTGTATACATGTAATAATATGGGGAAAAAAAGAAAATGAAAGGAAATGCACAATGGTCGGGATTCATTTGCTCACATTTTCTCCAACACGTCTGATTTTGAATACATTGTTTACTTTTAATCCGCGGAGTAATTAATTGTATTTGATTTTTCCATGAAAATTCTCTCCATTCATGGGATTGAGTGGTTGTTTGCAGATTTTTCCACATTTCATAAGTTATCTCTTCACCTAGTTCTTTAGACCATTTATCTTTAACATATATTGTGGTTTCATTTTTAAATCCCATTAAATGTGAATATAATATTGATATTTCTTTGGTAATAACATCGTCATATGATTTTATAAGTAATTATAGAGTGACTGTCTTCTGTCTTAGTTTTTTTATCATAATAATCTCTTATTTGTAGATATCTAAAGAAATCATATTTATTTAATTGAAATGTATACTTTAAATTTTGGAATGTTTTTATTATCCCACCCTTGGTTATTTAATTAATAATTGGTTAAGTCCTTTATTGATTACATTATTGATGTCCATATGTCCAATGTGAACATGTTTTTTTTTATATTTTACATTTAGGATTTTTATTGTTTACATAGCATGTTATGTTATGAACAATATCCCCTCAGGATGAATAAAGTTTTTATCAGTTTTCTCAGTATATTTTAAATTGCCACCAAAGTGATTTTCAAAGAAAACATACTCGGTCATTGTTTTATTTTGTTCAGTTGAACCCGATCGCTCAGCTGGCTTCTCCATGCTGCTCTACTCTGAGTCTCTCTCTGATGGCAAGACACTGACATGAACTCATCCCAGCGGCCAGTATTTGTCTTTATCTCAACCAAACGCTCACAGTGAGGGCAGAAATGTGTCTCTAGAGAATCACACCAACTGGAACTGGTACCACTGAATTGGAGAAAAAAAAAACAGAAACAGGTGACTTTTGGTTTGTTTTGTTTTTATTGAAAATGCTAAGAGAGAAAAAGTCAGATTAAGCAAAATAGATACAAACTACATCCCCAAATGATACCCCCCCACCCAACATTTCCATTTCCCCCATACCAGGCATCTACGATTCCATCCTTTGATCCAACTTCCTGGTCCTCTGTTTTCTTGTAAGTAAAGCCATTATCTCTCAAAAACGTAAGATAGGCAGGGTGGGGGGTGGGGGGAAGAGAGAGAGAAAAAAAAAAAAGGTTGCTCCGGGACTCCTTTTAATTAGTTCTGAAAACAAAATTTGACTCCTGGAAAACTGATCCCGTTCCGAGCATCCATCCTTGCCTATCCCTTTCCTAATCGATCCACTCATCCAGCTCCACGGATTGGGATCCACTCGTCCAATCAAAACCTTGAAATACCAGGAAGAAAATCAGAGGCAGACCGTTAGAATAAAACGTCAAAATTTTGGGCCAATTTTTCCATGTTTTTCTCTAACTTAATAAAAAAAAAAAAAGCCACCGAGCACAAAAAAAAAACCTTCCTGAACTTAACCAAAGCCGATACTTAAGTGGGCACTTTTTTTTTTTGTTTTTTTACACTGGACACCAAAGATCTTTACACTTACATCACAACACTGTGTCTAGGACTGTGTTTACACCAGTCTGATAACATGGTAAAAAGTCTCTAACAAAAGTACAGGGGTTAATGAAAGCTTGCATCACATGCATCAAAAAGCAAAAGGATCAATTGATGGAATAGGAAGCGTACCATTGCCTCGACCTGAACGCTCCTCAATTGTGTCCTATCCTGACCATACAAATGAAATGTGCTCCACAATGGTTTTATTCCAAATCACTTTAATCCTTCTCTTCAGTTTTCTAAAGGAAGACACAAGGGTAAAATACAGTTATTGGGTTCCTCATCCAAACAGCCCGTCCTCAGAAATCCACCCAGGGGCTAGTAAAAACAAAACAAAAGCACACAACAGCTCATTTGGACACTTGCAAAAACACTGAGTGGCTCGGACAACTCAACGTTTTTGAAGTTCAAAACAGTTCCTATACTGGCGAAAATAAAGGGAAGGAGGAAAACAAAAAAAGGACAAAGCAGTTGGAGAGGAGGTGGAGAGAGAGAGAGAGGGGGGCAGGAGGGTCCAGCTAAATACCAATATCACACACAGGGACACTAGGACAATGAAATGCAAAAAATTAAAACTCTTGACATCTGGAGAAACTGATAGGCGGTAAAAACAGCGGGGTGTACATCACAGGACAGCGTATCAAAGGCTTAGGATCGGGAGCGGGAGCGGCTTTGACGTGGCGAGTAGCGGGGAGATCCTCTGCCGCGGTCCCGGGAATCGCTTCGACTGCGGCTGGCGCTGCGGCTGCGACTCCTGCTGCGGCTGCCTCGGCTGCGGGAGCGTGAGCGTCCGTAACTGGGGCTGCGGGGACCGTCTAATTTCACACGAATGTAAGCGGTCTCTCCCTGGCGGACACAAGAGAACTTGACATTGAAGAGAAAACATCCTGCGGCCAGGGGCAATGCCAAAGATGGACAAGACGGGAGGGCGCACACATCCTCCGGCGTCGCCTGTACTCACCTCCACACAGCAAAGAAACACAATCCATGACTAGCAACCAAAGCGGCACACATACCTCGTGAGAGCGGAATTTGGTGTTGTCCAGTTTTCGAACGGCATAGGTCATATCTTCTTTGCGCACAAACTCTACAACTCCGGTTCCATCCCTGTAAACATCAGCGTAGCAAACGTCGCCGGCTTCACGCATGTGGTCCTTCAGGTCCTGCCAGCTGCCACTCTGTGGGAGCCCTGGAAGAGAACGGCAAACTGTAATGGACCATTTCACAGGTGAGTCAGTCTCAGCAAGAGGTCAGAGTTCTCGGGTCACAGCAGAGACGGTCTCATCAGCAGCCACTTCCACACTTCCCTTACCCAAGCCACTCCAGCCATGGGATCTCAGGCTGTTCCCCAAGGCGGAGAATTAACCTCCCCATCTGCTCCTTGGTCGGCTTCCATGGGATGGGCCTGGAAACATCTGAACCAATGCGAGCATGCAGCTTCCTCAGATACAGAGAGCAGCTCAACTCAGGTGCAGTTCACTACTCAGATCAACTGCGGTGAGTAAGAGTGAATCACTATCGTGGTGACCTAACCCTTTAAAAAAATAGTTTAAAAATGGAGCACTTACGGTTTGAATGGTTTTATGACAGCAAAAACCTTATCGCAATAATGTTTACAAAGACTCTTTCAGCTTGTGAGATGACTGCTCTTGGAAGTGAACACATTCTTTTGGATGGATCCACCGCACCTGCTGCTGTGTGCTGCTACATGAACAAGACAAGTCTCTCCCACAGTTACTCCAAACAGTTGTCAGGAAAACGTCCCATCCCAGTTTGCTTTCAGAGCACATGCATAATAAATGCTGTGCAGGTTCATGTAGCCAGCACCACTTCACCGTACTTTTTTAAGCGGAATACTGGGCGCAAGAGGTTTCACAGGAGACAGAACCATACGCACAGGATGAAACTGGAGTTGCTATCAACAAGCACTTTTCCAGAGATAACACAAGATTGTAGAACAGCTGGACTGACGTTTTAATATACATCATAAACCTGGGATTTGCTGCATTAAACACACAGCGATCAGGGTGTTACAACTTGCAGTAATTGCTGGGGTATAACCAGATACGGGACTGACCCGATCGAAACTGACATTTCAACCAGCAGATATTTCCAATCCATGAGCTGAGTCTGAGCCTTGTGTTGCCAGCTGAAATCCCTTCCCAGCCAGTTTCCCTCCGACTCACTGCTGCGTCTTGATGAGACACGCCTCCGTTCAGGAATCCCACAGTTTGCAGGCATGTGAGCAGGCGAGCCTTTATCAGAACCAGCAGCAAAATCGCACCTGACAAACATGTCTGCTGTGGCAAGCGCCACAACTGAATCAGGTCAAACTTAAGTACATGTAAATAAAGTGTTACCACGAAGCGATGGTGTTTGCTGAAGCTCCACTGCAGGTCAAAAAGCAGTTTCTGTGACTTACACGCAGCAGTCCAATATCTGTTGAGCGTGTCTAACGTTTGTCCCACATTCATCATTTATCAGTTACCAATGTATTTCTGTGACAAGAGCAAGTGGCATTTTACTGATCAAATGAAGCAGCATCACGTTCTGCATTCACCTTGGAGACATACAGTATCTTTCTTTCATAAACACAAAGTGGCAACGTGAAACCGTCAGAGTTGCAACTGTGTTTCAGATAGATAGCTTTACTGTCGACTGGTTCGCTTCCCTTTCTGGTCCTATTCTGACCAGTAGTTGCATTGATCAACAATGATGAAAACACAAACCAGAGCTCTGGTGCCATATTAATATTACTATCGATGAGACATCCATATTCATGGATCCAAAGTAAAAAAAAAGTGGATCAGTGCCACCCTCTGTGTAACAAGACATCCAATTGCAATCCAATACAAGCATCATGAGCACTGAACCATATCAAGTGAGCACGTATTCTCCTGGACTCAACAACCACCACAGCTCTACACTAAAGCATGAAGTGTTAGAGAGCATCACTGGCGCTTACCTGACACAATGACCCTGTACTCAGACCGTCTGGAGGGGGGTCCATATCTGCCTCTGGCGGCTCCACCGATCCCGCCAAAACCGCCCCTGGAGCCTCGGCCGCTCCGTGGAAACTCCACGCGCAGCCTGTAGCCATCGTAGTCGTAACCATCGCGGCCGTACACTGCGTCATCGGCGTCCCTGTTTGGACGAGAGCAACGGACAGTAGAAGCATGTTAACGGATGCAAAGAAGCGTGGATGCAGCCGCTGTTGTGCGAGCGACTAACTAGAGCTACAGTGGAGACAACACGTGTTTCCGCAACACTTATTAGCTCACGTTCACTGGAACATGCTAGAACACTGCAGCGAGTGCAGCGATGCTACAGCAGAAACATTCGGTCTATTTTTTGCAATGAATTGAAACACAATAAGGGAAAGGCCGATAGCGGTCACGTGGCGCACGAAACACTTTGCACGAACACACGATTAGCTACACAATGGGCTTAGCTTAGCATGCTAAGCTAGCTGCAGTACCTGGGATCTTCGAACTCAATAAAGGCGAACGGGGGTCCGCCTCTTCTGTTCTTCAGGTCGATATCCCGGATAGTCCCGTACTTGTAGAAGACATCCTCGACGTCTTTGGTGCGGATGTCAGGAGGCAGGTTTCCGACGTAAATCCGACAGTCGTTGTTCCCCGCGGGGCCTCGCACAACTCCGGCCATGACGGCAGGCACGCGCGTCGATGCTTGCGCCGCGCTCGTGTGTGTAGAAACACTCGGAACGGAAAGAAGAGGCGGCTACGGGCCGAAAAAGAGGCTCGTAAAACCAAAACACCGCAGTTGTTCGCTTCTCCTGAATGAGTTCCCAGACAGGCGGTCCCGCTCCGTGGCGCTCGGTGCCCCTTAATCTCCCCGCACACGACGCTCCTTCGCCTCGGCACAACACAGACACGACAGGATACTTCCGCCTGGCAAAGTAGTCCAAGATGCCTTCGGGTTAGTTACGAGTGACGTCATACAAATAGAAACTACACACGTAGACCTGCATTATAATTGTTATTTAACGCGCCAATTGCCGCAGCAAATGGAACAAAAAGATCACCGCACAATATCGTGTTGCATTTGTCTTACAGGACAAAACTGTTTCAGAACTTAATATCGACACATTGAAAATTTGTATTTTTCTGAAATGTGTTTTATTCATCTTCCCGTGACTGAATTGTTTTCATCAAATCGTCCGAGCTTGTCCGGCATTTTCTTTTTGATCCAAATCAACTTGGTGCTTAAAAAAAAAAGCACGGTTAGCGCGCCATTTTAACCCGAAAAAAATGAAATTTCTGTATATATATATATATATATATATATATATATATATATATATATATATATATATATATATATATAATTTATTTATAAAAATGTTTTTTGCCAGTTATTGCAATACATAACAATAAAAATAACCTAAACAATAAATAATAAAAATAAAGTAGAAAAAAACAAATATAAAATAAAGAAAGAACACACAGATATATATGTTTATAAAAATGTTTTTACCAGTAATATAACATAATAATTGTAATATATAATAATAATTGTACAGTTAGTGCGCCATTTTAACCCTTTCAGACCTGCACATTCATTCAGTTTTGCTTTTTGCAGTTTTTAGATTTTAACTTTTCAACTTTAAAACTTTAAAAAGTTGTTTTTGGAGTTGTGTTTGCGGATTATTATTAGCATAAAGCTACTACAACTAAAACATGTAAGATTCCCATCTTGCGTGAAGCTCTACACTGGATTTATTCTCAAATGGAATTTTCCATCCTGCTGTTTGTCCATCTTTTTCTGTGTGAGACATTACAGACTGTTATGCTGCATCACTGCAAGATGGCGCCGCCAGTGTCAAAACTGTAACCACCACGTCTGTGAACGGAGGGAGCAATGAGCTTAAACATTTTTACCATGATTTGATGCATGAATAGAAAAGTAATACTGATAAGAGGACTGACGCGCAGAGTGATGTCAATTCAGAGATGAAAAACATGTACAAAACAGACGAGACACTGGGAACCTTTATTAACCTTAAATTGCTGACATCAACATTATGAACAAAATTTCCTCCCAAAATTGATGTTATTTTTTCTAAATGCTTTCAAAGCAAAGTGCTATGAGGAAAACGTAACTTTAACTTTAACTGAAATCCGCCATTCTAATAGCGAAAACATAAGATCCGTTTCTAAACGTACACAGGAATAATCCTTAAACTTCAACTTTTCCTTCAACTTTTTATGCATAACTAGGTCAGGATCACAACTATTATGGAATCACCAAGCTAAAACATGAATAAATCTGAATTATTGTTACACACAACATTGTATTCTCCCTCATTGTCACTGTGTTTCTTCCTAACTCTTTGTTCTGCTTCATGGGGAGAAGGGGCGGATGATGTTTCACTGGACGTCTCAGTATGAATAACAGGAGCCGTAGACGCCGTGGCCAGCGTGGTCGTCGCCGCCGGTGTACTTCCCCCGACAGGCCAGGCTGTTGACCTGCGACACACAGCGGGCACAGCATGAGGCGACTCTCCAGCCGACACGGATGTTCAGCGCACCTCTGCTCTCTTGATGAACTGCTCCGTGGCGCTCTTCTCGTTCTCCTTGTGTCCTCTCCAGGCCCGGAGCGCCGACGCCTGCAGGGCTCGGCCGAAGGAGAAGGTCAGGGTCCAGGGTTTGGCTAGGGGGCAGTTGTTGATGGCGTTCAGGTGGATGGAAGCTTCCTCCTCGCTCTGACCTCCGGAGAGGAAAGCCACCCCTGGCGGAAGATCATCACATTAACATCATTACGGCAGAAGTCCCAGCCGGGTCTTCGCTGTTCCTGGGCTCCTCCGCTTCGGACCACATGGCATCATCATCAGTGTGCTGAGAGCCCGCGGTGTCAGGCTCTGCATCCAACTCACCAGTCACTGCTGGAGGGACGGTGCGTCTGAGGGCAGTGACGGTTGCCATGGCGACGTCCTCTGGGCTGTACTTCGTGGGGCAGCTGTGTCCTGGGGTCACCATGTTGGGCTTGAGCAGAGTCCCTTCCAGGTACACGTGGTGGTCGGACATGGCTTTGTAGATGGCAGTCAGCACCTAGAAACAAGTTTGAAAACAGTTTCCATCCAACTCTGTTCAAAATGAGTCCACATTTCGATTGCTTCCTCACCTTCTCCGTGACAAACTGGCAGCGCCTCAGATCGTGATCTCCATCCGGCAGGATCTCGGGCTCAATGATGGGCACGATGCCGTGCTGCGAGATGGAGAACAGCCGACCGCTTGAGCAGCAGCTCAGCAGAAGGGTGAAAACGTGTCAGTGTGTCCTGACCTGCTGGCAGATGCTGGAGTAGCGAGCCAGGACGCTGGCGTTTTCTGCGATGGCCAGTTTGGACGGGTTCACGTCGCTGATCTTCAGGACGCAGCGCCACTTGGCAAAGACCGCGCCGTCCCGTTTGTACTGGGCACAACGCTCTGACAGCCCGTCCAGACCTGAGGAGGATCGGTCACCAGACAGGCGGCTGATGTTTCATCATAGTTCCAGGTGCTGCCTCCTGAGAGGAGACCACTCCGGTGCCTCCTACTGCTCTGATGTATGAGGACTATTCATAGATTCATACCTTCATTGATGCAATTTATTAAAAATACATTTTGTCAGTTCATCAACAAAGTAAATCAAAATGTTTACATACTTGCACCTTATTGTATTTTCAAATATTTTTAATTGTTAAAATTATGATTTGCCTGTTATATATGTTTAAATAACATAAATAATAAAAATTCATGTTTTATTTATATATTATTATATTAATTTTTATTTATTATTTTTAAGTTATTGTAATATAATAACATAATAATTGTAATTTGGAACAATAATGACAAACAATCAATAGTACAAATAAATAAAGTAAAAGATATATAAAATAAAGAAAGAACACACAGATATATCTATATATATATATAAATGTTTTTTTAGCAGTTATTGTAATACATAACAATAATAATAACCTAAACAATAAATAATAAAATAAAGTAGAGAAAAAACAAATATAAAATAAAGAACACACAGATATACATGTTTATAACAATGTTTTACCAGTTGTAACATAACATAATAATTAGAATAATATATAATAATAATATTAACATAAATATTAAACAGTACAAATCAATAAATAAAAAACAAATATAAAATCAAGAAAAAAATATATTAACCAACATAAAAAACATTTAAAATACTAATAATATAACATATAGAATTGAAATATTTTGCATGATCATTTAGAATGAAGTGTGAAAGTTCACATTCTTACTAGTTTTTTTTGTATTTTTAGATTAGATAAGTTATTCATGAATAAAAATATATAGCAGAAACAGCTCTGACTCAAACCCAACTTCCGATCAGCCTTCTCGACCTTCTCGTAGGTATTTCTCCTTCTTCACAGTTCCTTCCTACCTTGAGTGGTAGTTTCTCCGGAGGTTCCCGCCAGTGGCACGACACCTTTGTCCACCTGAGGGAACAAACCTTGACGTGAAAGAAGACCTTCTGACGGCTGCTCTACAGACCCGTGAGTGGCCAGTACCTTGATGCCCACCATGATGCCCTTGTCCCGGATCATCTTGACGAAGTGCACGCCGCTGTCCGAGTGCTGGTACAGGGTCTCGTGGAAGAAGATGACGCCTCCTATGCAGCTGTTGATGCGGTCGTCCGCGCTGAAGAGGATCTGACGGTACTGTCTGCGGTTCTCCTCCGTGTTCTCCACCCCCACCTGCGCCAGGCGCTTGGCCAAGCTGCCTGCAGGGAGCACAGTCGCCTTCAGACGGGAGAGCGGCGTCTGCCCCGGTCCACAGGAGGAGCGTTGCACTGACCCACAGACTCGTCTGCAGCCAGGATGCCCTTCCCCGGGGCCACGATGCGCAGAGCCGTCTCATGAAGCTCCTTCTTCTGAGCCTCGGACAGAGCCGGGAACTGGTGCGTCATCCTGTTCAGCTGGTGACCTGTCAACACCGTGTTTGAATGGCTTACACAGCTCCACTGAACATCCAAAACCAAGTCTACTTTGCCTTGCTACATTTAGGGCACCTTTTTTCACCATTACAAACTGTGACTTTTATTTGGAACAGGAACAACATAAACGATGCTACTTAATGCTGAGCTAGCCTCCACATTTTAAACGTCATAAATTCAAAAATCATCAGGTTGAAAGCGGGCTTCAAAACACACCCATTACCTGACTTAACTTGAGAAACAAAATCCTTTTAAACTACGCTTTTTAAGGTGTTGCATGCTAAGTTTAGCCACCTCAGCACGTGGGACACAGGAAGCAAACACAAGGAGCAAAATGATCAAATTTAACTACAACAAAATTGGAATTTCTATAGGAATCATTTTGGCATTTTACAGTGCTTATTTTAATACACAACATATGAATACAACTGAGACAGATTTTTCATAAGACATCAATGACCTGCGATAACTGAGAAAAAAAATCTGTTTTCCAAATACATTCGACTTTTATATTTAAATATCTTTGCTTGTTACCTTGCTATAACTTTTTCTAACATTACATTTTACTGCAGTTATCGCTTTTATCAGAAGCGATGACTGCATCGTTTCCTCAACATCGTACACATATGAACATTTTACATTTTCTTTCATATATATATATTTATTAACTTAAGAATCTGTTGCACTTCTGATTCAAAATGATACACTAAGGTGACTATTTGACATCCTGAAAACATCAATACATACTGAGTAAATGGGGGAGGTTCTTACCTTGGGCTGCGAGGTGCGTCTCTGCTTCACAGCTGAAAAGTGCTCAGCGTCTCAGCCGGGTGGGATTTGTATCCGCCAACTGTGTCACACACACAGTGACTGGCACCGTGGGGCGGGGCCTTCACGCCCACTGTGCCCCATAAACCTTAGGTTTCTTGATGAATTATTGCTCCCATATTTAGTATCCGCCACTAACCTTTGCCGTTTCCACCAGCATAGCAAACGTAAACATTACGACCAGTTTCAAACTTGAAACACAGATTCAATATATGAAACTGCTATATAGTTATTAAACTGTGACTACGAGCCAACTATTAATATTCATTTCACGTCTTCCCATGTTCCTGATCTCATTAGCATCCGTGAACAAGGGCTTCATCTCTCATGATGGATCCCTCCTCACTGGGCTGTCTGAGATTCTGGCCTCTACACGGTGAGAGTTCTAGTGCAAAGATACATACAAGTCCAGGAGAGTTCTATACATGTGAACTAGCACATCAGGACCTAAGGATCGACTCGATCCAATTTCCTCAGTGAGATTTTTTTTTGTTTTGATCTGTGCTCTCTCCTGAATTGCAAGAGACTCCTCTCCTCCCTATTGTGGGTCAGTGTGTCGCGCACGGATGTGGGTCACTTACTGCCCACAGACACAGTGAACCTGTCGAAGACAAGGGCCTGAGAGGAAAGCACAATGTCAGGAGTAAACCAGAAGCCGGTTAAATAGCTCCTGGACTCAGAGACGAGCAGCAATTATACGCCACGGCCTCAAGAGGGATTCTTTTTTTCCCTTACTGTTACCTAATTAAAAGCGTTTAAAGATAGTTTCATAACTGGTCCTGGATGTTCTGGCCCACTTAAGCCATCTCCGAGGACTTGCAGCTAAATAGGTCGAGCGGTGGATCGAAGTTGGTCGTGATATGTGCAGAGGTGGACAACACTGTAGTTATTGTTTCATGCTGAAGAAACCTTTACATGTATTAAACAGAGGACGGGGGCTGTTCAAGAAGACATCAATGGAGATGTTTGGAGGAGAAGGATGAGACCAGTGTGATCCAGAGGACGGCAGTGTAGACCACTTCATGAAAGTCTGGAGTCACATATTAAAAACCTGGTGATGCTGCAGGGGAAGTAGCAAACCCAGTACACGAGTTGTGACACTGGAATTACTCCATTTAATCTGCTTTATTCTTGGTAGTAATGATATGTTTCTCTCTCTCCTTGTATGCATCATGTTATTTACTTCTTTACAATTTACTTTCTCTACGGTTCGCTGTACAGTATAACTCCCACCCAAATAGGTGCTTTTTGTTTGGGTTTTTTTCCCTTTTTGTTTAATGGGTTTGATTCGTCTATTTTGTGCAGGTTCAAAAACGGAAACTTGATGAACGGCAATGGAATGTTCTATTCAATTTAATGACTATTTTCTCAAGAAAATTTGAACTATAGAAAAATAAATAAACATTGAGATTGGAAGCCACAACTTCCTACTGCAGAGCTGTTACCAGGCTCGCACACAGACAGACCCCTAGTGGCGCATGGGAAAAGTGTCCCTTGCTGGAGCCCCTTATTTTCCCTTTTCATTCTTGAAGTTGAAAGTGGCTCTTTCTGTCTCCAATAAAATGTAATAGAAGGCAGGGTTTTAATTTTTTCTTGACTGTTCAATGTTTTAAGTTATTAAAATTGGCTAATGGAAATGCATCAAACTTAATTTCAAATGATGCTCAGCACGCCGAACACTAACTCGTGTCCAAAATTGAAGCTAAATAGACTCGGACAACAGGCTTTGTCACCACAGTTAGACAAAAGTTGGTTTATTTCAGTGAGTCGATGGCATGTTGCATGATCACATTTTACAGCTTAACCACAACTATAAGTAATATAATTGAACGGTGAAATCTTTAGAACGCTTGTAAATCCTCCGGAATAGTAATTACATAATTATAATCATAATTTTCTAACTTGAGCACCTGCCCCTCTGAAATGTCTGTGCACATGTCTGGTTGTTGAACGCCTGCGATCCTAAAAACCTCGCGCCACATCAGACACGCCGACAGCAGACGAGACCTTTTATTAACAATTTTGCCACATATACAGTATTTGAATAAATTTTGGTAAAATAGTGACAAACTTTTAAAACAACCGTTTTCTTTTGAGACGCAGAGCAGAACAAACAGACGTGGTTACAAAAATATCGATACAACTTTGCGTAAAAAGTGCTTCAAGTGTTAAAATGTACGAAACATAGAGTCCTTAATTCTTCTGCGCGCCGCGGTCAAGCTTCTGTGTTCATGAATTGCACTGAGGTGAGGTACAGTCGACGTAAAAAGATATAAAAGAGTGGCCTTCCTGTGTGAGGCACAGTCATGCAGCCACGGTCGTGATGAAGCGTTAGCTTTGACTGCATGTCAGGACCGTAAATGAACCGCTGACATGGGGTGTTCCTGAGGCTGCAGGAAGGCACGCCTGAACCCTCCTCGCATGTTTGATTCCAAGGTGGCAGAATGTGAAACTCATTTGGTCATTATCAGTGTGTGTGTGTGTTTCACTTGCGCCTGCTGAAGATGCTCTTCTTGCTGGAGCTCTTGTCGGCGGAGCTGAGGCCGATGAGCAGCCTGGCTTTCTCGTCTTCCTCCTGCTGCTGGAGGCCGTTGTCGGACTTTCCTTCCAGCGTCTTCCCACGAAGGTCCGAGCCTGAAGCGGGTTTCAGACGCAGCTTCTCCTTTATCATCTGAAAATAAAACCCAGCGGAGCTGACTGCTTTTTGTCATTGAGGTTTTACAGCTGGTTAAATGCAGGACACACTGGAGGGAGAACTTCTCTCTGTATTCCCCAGATGAGAGGGGGAAGGTTGGAGTCTGAAGGTCTGTCAGGACTGCGGCCTTCACATTCTATTCTTCAACATAAAAGTTGTGTGACCTCATACCGTTACTTCTTTAGTGTCAAATTATTTCTCCTCCTCACCACAGTCCTGGTTTTTCCAGTGCCCCCCCGGGATCACTTATCTAAGCCACACTCGCTCCTGGCGTTTCCATCATAACTTCCACGTTAAAAGATCAAAACTTACAGATCAGAGCCAACACTGAGTGCTGAGTACCTGAGCTACAAGTGCTTTTCGGCTGTCTCTCTTCACAGCCATGGCAAAGTCCAGCCACGTCCAGGTGTTGTTGTGATACTCCAGACAGGGGAGAACCAGGTTCAGGTCCTTCCAGTCCACACTGCTCTTTTCTCCCTGATCAACCGGAGACAGGACAGAAACTTATTTAACGCGTGGAAGCCAAGACAATGTTTCAATCATTTGTCCACATTATTGATCCGAATTCGACTGATCAGTCTTCAGAGTTGATCACCTTGTAGCTGACGCAGAGAGGCACTTGGGGAATCTTGATGTAGATGAAGTAGTTGTTCATGGCTGCTCTCTCCTTCATCTTATCGATGTCATCGACTGGGTGCTGGTGGTGGAGATGAAGCCGTTTAATCCCGACGTTGGGACCAGACTGAAGAAGGCTCCTACCTCCGGAGCTTTCCTGAACGACCTCCTGACGCCAGCGCTGCGGTTCAGGCCTTGTGCGACTCCTTTGCTGGGGCCCATCGGACCCAGCGTGTCCTCTGATGACTGGCGAGGCTTCACCGGGATACCTGAGACACCAAGAGCAACGTCATCACTGCAACCTCTGGGCGACCTTCATCGCAGACATGTTACAAGTTCTCAAACCAAAACACACCAGTGGTCACTAATCTGAACTTGTCTTCTTCGTCCGTGACCTCTTCCTCTTCCATGTTTCTTCCAGGGAAGAAGAATCCCATCATCCTTTTGAAGAACTGGTACATCAGTTGGATGGTGAGAGGCACCACATTCACCTAGCGATCAACCAAAAAAACAAAACAATTTTTTAAGATCCAGAAAATAAGCAGAGAGGAAACCAAAGTTGTTGTTTTTGTTTGTTTTTTTTACCTCGAAGTGTTCCTTGACTGAGATTCCTCCCACAGGGGGGCGCACTTTACTGAAGATTCGCAGGGCGAACTGTCGTCCTGACTGGCACGGACTCTGGGGTCGCAGAACCACCTGACAGAAACAATAATACTCGGGTATAAAAACATCACTCCACGCAAAAAGTAGGTGAAGCGTTGATGAATCATGGGAGGACATGCATCACTGAACATCACACAATGAAAATAAAGATACAAAAACAAAGAAATATTCAATAAAAAATGTTCTGAAATGGTTGCTGTGAAAAATAACAGGGTCTGATAATTCGGAAAAGGAGGAACTCAAAAGATTAAGTTCTACTATCAGATGTCACAGCTCTGTGTACATACCCTCAAACGCTGCACAGAAGACCACAGAGAACGATATGTTAAACACAAAGCTATTGACTGGATCACTGTCAAACAAGTGAAAAAGTCTTCTACCTTGTAAGCTGCATTGGGCAGTAAGTTGTTCATCGTAAACCAGCCGAGCTCCAGCAGATGCTCCGCAGTGTCATCCGACTTGTTCAGCTGCGAGGTGACTACAGGTTAGTCTCTCTCATCTGAAACTCTCAAGCAACTTCGTAGGAGTTCATTCACGGCCTCACCTTGCTGTACATGAACCTCTGCAGCTCCAGCTCAGCGATGCCCAGCTGCCCGTCCTCCTCTGTCAAACACCATCGGGCCTGAGCAAAGTAGATTTCAGTCCTCCTCACCACACTCACATCCTCGGGAGGCTTCCTCAGCTCCAGTTTGTTTGCTCGCTGGAGCTGGAAATCCTTGAAACATCTAAAGACAGAGGAGGCTTTTGCGTAAGGTCAGAGTGTCAAATCCCAGGTGACGCTAAATGAGTCGGATGGCGACCTGATCAGAATGTTCAGCTCTTCACTTTTCATCTGCATGTCGTTCTTCTCCTGGTTCAGTTGGTTCTGGAGCCGGGCGTTGATGTCATTGAGCTCGTCGCTGCTCAGCTCATCAGCTTGGGCCTGAGGTTAAGAAATCCATGTGTGATTCATCTGTGCCACTTGCATATATTAATACAAAACTTTTTCTCAAATGAATTCATCAAAAATTTTGTCTGAATTGTGGTTAAAATAGAGAGCAGACAACTCACTCTGGTGTTGGAGTAAATCTGCTTCTCCAGGCGTCTGATCTGAGCCAGGTGCTGTCTGACGGCCTCCTGCAGATGTAAGATGCTGCTTCTCTGCTCCTCGGGGTTACTGGAGATCTCCAGCTGGAAGCGCACGCGCTGCTTCTTCTCACTGTGCTCCTGGATCGAGAACAAAAGGTCAGGAGGGAGATGAAAAATCCACGAGCATTCTTCAGATGATCACCCTCTTACCTTGCGTCTGGGCTCCACATGCAGCAGCAGATTGTTGACGATGTCCAGGATCATGGCGTACTGAACCGGGTTGGTGGAGATCTCCAGGTCGTGGTGAATAAGAGTGAAAGTGTCCACAGCTCCTGGAGATTTCAGAAACAAAGGGATCGAAATATGGACGCGGAAAACCTCATTTTTCAAAAAAAGGAGCAGACATACCGGCCTGTTTTTTCAGCAGATCCTCCTTCTCGTGGTGGTTCCTCAGTTCTGGAGGTTTGATCTGAGTTGCCAACTCTGGGTTGATGTCGTGGCTGTAGCTGATGTAGTGCATTCGGCAGCTGCAGCGGGAGATGATGCGCTGAACCTGCTGCGTCTCGTTCACCTGAGCAGGCTGGTTCCAATCTGCACAGACCCAGCTGCATCAGAACAGCAAAGAAGACCAGGACACAAGTCTCCACTCTGAGATGAAAGGACCTGTCGTGGTGCTGACCATCCCTCCCACAGCCTGGCCACTTTCCATCAGCTCCAAAACAGAGTCCAGATTTTGCTGCCTGTGCTCCTCGATGTTTTTCACCTACACAAACAGAAAAATGATTTCAGATGCTGATTTAATGGCACCATTTGTTTAGAGGACTGACCTCGAGCCACAGCTGCCGGTCCTCATGCTCGGATGGGTTCAGTTCCATGGTAGCAAAGTACTGCATGCCGTCCAGCAGACACGTCCAGGTGGTCTTCTGCTTCAGGGTGTCGTTGTACCAGGATGGGTGATGTTCACATTGGAGAAGCTGAGCCTTCGCTGCAGAGACTAGAACACACCCTGCTGTCTCTGTGCCTCGCAGCATCATCTGAGTGAAACAGTCCTCGTCTTACAATTCCATTCACCATGGCAGCAGATTGCTGGACAGATGATCCCTACCTGGCAGTTGACCAACTCTATAAACCAGTTGCGGTTGAAGACGTCGTCAGTCTGACAGGCTGCGATGCCACACAGCTGGTCACTGACCCCAGAGTCCTCCTCGGAGAACACCACAAACTTGTCTGTTTCCTCGATGAGTTTCTGAAGCATCGACGTTCCTGCAGAGAAGAAGAGTAGCAACATCAGGGTCTGCACTTACTCAAAGTGCAAATCAAACAAACAACTCACCTTCATTATGACTTTTCTCGGCCCGAGACAGAGTCGGCATCACCGGAGTTGTTGGAGTCGTGGGAGTTGTGGGAGAAAAGGTTGAAGGGGAGCGCTTGAGCTTTTTGGTTTGAAGCTGGGTGTCGATTTTAAGACCTTTCAGGGCTTCAGTGGAGAGGTTCCTCTTAAGAACCGAGGCTTTCTTGTAGCCATCATACAGGCCGAAGGCTATATTTCGGTTGGTGGTCGTCCAAGATGCTCGGAGGTCAACAAGGCGAAGTTTGTGAGTGTAAGAAGCATTTGTTTCATCACTCGAGTTGACCTCCTGTTGAATTAAATAATTACGGAAGTGTTCGGAAAAGACAAAGCCTTCATCATCCTTACCCCTTCCATGCGGATGCTCTGCCGTTGGTAACTGAGGGACGACAGGCTGAGCAGGTGAGTCTTCTTCACCTGAGCGTTGATCTGGTGGTCAGCGGTCTCATCCCAGGTGGAGGCCATGAGGTGTACCGTCACCTCGGAGAGCTCACTGACCATCTGGGTCACATTCCACTCTGAGATGAGCCTCCTCATCACAGTGCCAGCTAGATCAACACAAGCAAGGAGCACAGCTCAGCAATATTGTCAATACATTCAGAATATACAGCTGTAACCCTTTAACTGTATAAGCCACGAATGCAGTGGTGCCGTAGAAAGGTCAGTGGTACACCCGGCTTAAAAATGCTTTTCAAAACTAGTTTTCACATCTCACATCTTTTATACACATTAAAGCCCTCAAAATGCGCTGTTTTCGCCTGCGTGCCCAAAGTTCCGACACCACTGCCGGTGTCAGCGGCTGCTTCTCGATTCTAGACCCCCTGGACTGCTGACACGCGGGCGAAAAGGGCATTATATATATATATATATATATATATATATATATATATATATATATATATATATATACACACACAACTCCCCCTTCTTCTCCTGCTCACTCTGCGTCAGCAGATCCCTCAGTTAACCTAAGACTTTGTCCTTTTACATTATGCTTGTGAGGCACAACATGCAGAGCAAACAGCGCAGCATTCCTGCTTGTCAGTCAAGTTCAACGTCAAACATTGTGGAGAAAAGAAATACGAGACACTGGACAGTGTGAGGGGAAAAATGTTTTTGTGTTCTGCATCATTCAAGCGTACCCTGTGGAATAAGTCTCTGGGCTCCTCGAGTGAACACGTGGCCCTTACTGCACACCACTTGGATTCCTCTTTGCTGAGCAAACGATGCCCAGTAATGCACCTGAAGGAAACAAAGGAAACGGCAAGAATTACACATGAAATCATGCGGCAGTGTCGGGAAGACAACAAAGCACATTGTTTACAGTCTGAAGGACTGTTTATCTAATGCAAATGGCCCAAGCTCTAAAGCACATGGAAGCGTGAGAAGAACAGACTAACTTGTAACTGAGGGAAGGAAGCTGTGTAGGACATCTGCTTGTAATGCTGACTCAGCTTCTTGCGGACCGGCCTGAGGCTGTGAAAGAGTTTGCCTCTGCAGATGGGTCGGGACACACTTGTCCAGGTGGCCCAGAAGTTCTGCATCCAGCGCAGGGTGCTGCTGTACAACAGTATGGTCGGCTGGGACGACTCTAAAAACGCAACATCGCAAGTGAACTCAAGCAACAAGTTTGGCTTCAATTTCTCCAGGCACATACCCGAGTCACAGTGTTGATCCAGGTCCATGGTGATGGACAGATTGAGATTCTCAGAGCGAAAAGCTCGGTAGGAGTCATGAGGCTGTCCAGAGGCGACATCTGCAACAGTGTCTGCACAGCAGAGCGTCACAGCATGGTGGTCGTGGGGGTTCCCATGGCAGAGCCACTGGAGGTCGAGCGTCATACGGAGATTCGGCAGGTGGAGAAAACAGATATCATCATACCTAGTATGAGTAGAAAAAAAACTCATTAATAAAAGCACAGTGGAGTCGCTGGTGTATTTTCTGTACTCACTTCGAGGCTGTTCTGACATTCAGATTTAAGTCTCCTTTAAACACAAACTGCCCAGGATTCCAGTTGAAACTCAACTTGTTCCACTCCCAGTGCAAGTTTTCCGTCGTGTTGTACGGGTCCTGCGAGACGAGGCGAAAAGATTTGGTCTTAATAAAGTTGAAAACTCTGTGTGACACTTCAAAGCCTTTTAATTGAAGTAAATCATTTTTTAGCAATGTTAACCCCATTTTCTCTCATACTTATTTGCTCTTTTCAGCAGGTTCTTCTGTTTGGAAAATCTGGATCAACTTTATGGACGATCATCACTCCTACTCTGTTTCTGTCAGTGACCCCGCAACCTGACCCACAGTCCCACTTTGACTGCAATTTAAGCTTTGATTTTAAGACACTTCTTTTTTACCTCTGTCGCCAGCTGATGAAGGTTTGCCTGGTCAATTTCCATCGCCCATTGTCCATGCAGAAGGAGGCGACTCTTGTCCCACCAGGCCAGAAGAGGTGAGGGGTCAACAGTTGGTTTAGTCAGCAGGTCAACGGACTGGCCGACTAAAGTCCACGCAGGGTCCCAACATGGTCCCCAGACGATGGTGTAGAGCGAGATGCTGGCTGTGAGACAAAAGGTTACTTTTCCGATCACTGGTGTGTGTGTGTGTGTGCGCACACTCCCTCGTACATTTAAAGTCGTAGAAGAACTTGAGAGGTGGCATATTCCTGTGAACCACAACGTCGCCCCAGGGGGCGCCAAGGGGAACGACCTCCTTGCGTTTGGCCCTGGTCTGACCATCTTGCTCGGTCCCAATCAGACGCCCGGACAGGTCCCAGTCCCGGATCTCGAACAGGTAGCGAGGGTAGTCCCGGATTCTCACTAGCAAAGCAAGAGAGCAGATTAGTCACACACACTTCATTCTATCATCACTTTGCTCTCAAAACTCTCACCCAAAAACGCAGCAAGTTTGAACTTCACTGCCCGGCACCACTGTATCACCAAAGGTAGCCCGTCTCTTGGGAAGGGGCTGACCTTGTCAATGTCCCTCAGTTGCTCTCTCACCCTGTCAGGCCCATTAAATGACTGGTCAGCCAAGAACACAAGCTCCAGGTTTGACACAGTCCAGGTCAGCAGAGATTTCCTCATGGGTGTGTTGGCGTAGAGGCGGCGCGAGCGCTGGATGTAGATCTCTATGTGCTTCTTCTCCAGTGAACTGTACAGCTCCTCTATCTTCCTGGCAGGCAAAAGTTCCCCGTGCTGTTTACGTAAGTCCGCAACTTTCTTATCCAGAAGCTGCAGGCGCTTGGCGCTCTCTTTGCTCTCATCCTTCATCAGCTCGTAATTGTCCCGCAGCTTGATTTCAAAGACGTCGTCGAGGAAGACGAATGAGAAATGGCTGATTTTCAACACCAAATCCGGAGGGAGAGGAGGATCTGCCGCCGCCTGACTCGGGGAGTGGTGAAGCATCTTTAACCACTTCTGAACACTGATGGCCACGTCAAAGGTGTTGGAGAAATTGTACTGATACGGGAACTCCACGGCCACAGACGGGCAACTGAAAACCCAGACGTGATTTAGAGGAGTGGTGAGGAAGGAAAAGTTGTCTCTGTGCAGCTGCATCTCAGCAAAATCGTCATGCGACTGCACATCCAAATCTTTAAAGGTCACAATGTCGTGACCGTCAAAGTTGAAAATCAGAGATGGGGAGCGCATGTGCATTGAGCCTGTGTGCTTGGACACTGAAAATGCTTCGGTGTGGAGGAGAATGTAGTTCTGTTCGCTGACATGGGCTGTTAAACAAGTGCAGCAAAGCTGGACGTGTATCACCAGCCCTCTTGTCTGAGGAGAGTTGATGGTTTCATCAATACCACGGATGGACTGATCCGTTTCTTGAATCGCCTGCAGCATTCGCAAACATCCCTGAGCTTCAGTCATATGCTGATGCAAGACCATGTGGTCTGATGGAGTCCAGTCAACAGCAAGTTCACCTTCACACTGAACCTGTGTGTGAAGTCAAAACGTTGGTTGAAGCACTTTAAGTTTCTGTAATGTTGAGGACTGAGTTAAAAAAAACCAAAATTACCTGCAAGGTGTGTGTGGTAATGTGGTAGCAGATGACTATGGAGGTCAGTTTGACCACGGGGTCTTGAGTCAAAGAGGCAGGGCAGCAAAGTTCCGTGGCCTCAGTGAGAGTTTGGACCAAGGACAAGCTAACACCCGTCAGAGACACTGTGGAGCTTTCTGTGGCACTTAAAATTTCAACCGCATCCATCCGCAGAGACACGGCTCCTAAGGAGAAAAAAACAGTCAATAAAATTCAGAAAAAGAAATAACCTGCAAGAGCTTTACCTGCCAGATTGGAGACTGTAAACACGTTAACATCCTCCAAACAACAGTTGAGTTTAAAAAGCATGTTCGGTTGTGGAGTGTCATCAGTGGGTGCAGCTACTGGGGCGGCTCTCGACAGCTGCGTGGCATCTTCAAGTGGGGCATAGAGGAGAGACAAAAGGCGGGACAGACAGAGAGCGCAGGTCTCCGAGAGCTCAACCTGGACCCCTTTGAGCGTGGACTCCACACTCAGGCTTGAAGACTGACCAGTTAAGTCCAGATGAGGTCGGTTCAAACTTCCCTGAGAAGAAGAAGAAGAAGAAGAAGAAGAAGAAGAAGAAGAAGAAGAAGAAGAAGAAAATGTCAGAAATACGACACAGCACTAATGCGCGCGATAATTATATTTCATTTAAAACAAGATTAACTTTTAATTGATAGCAGTTAAAAATCACAACAATTTCACAAACAGAGAAGTGAAAGTAAATTTAACAAGTCGTAGGAAAGAAGTGTATTTAACCATGTGCTAGCAACACTTGTTTACCTGAAGAGTGAGGAAATCTACAACCAAAGCTTCTCCCCAGGCGTGTTTCCCAGGGGGGTGCGGGGCCTGTTGGATGTGAGATCCCTGACCCACCCTCCACCAGAAGCTCTCCAGGCTCAGAGAAGCACGCTGGTGCACATTCGGAGTCTCCAGGAATTCCTTTTCCACTCTGATGTCAGGAAGATGCTGCAGCTCTGCAAGGAAAAGATTAGACATCTTTCAATGAACCTGTCCAGAATCTTTATCATGAAATGGACAGTTACTGACACTGCTCAGACTCTGTTGAGGCCTGTTTTGCAGCTTCAAAATAATTCAGTTCTTCAGTGCAGAGCTGATAAATAGAGCCATTTGCACACATTTCCAAACAATATTTTGGTAACAACAGGGTACAAGGAAGTAGTCCAGGTATTATGTCCTGCTATCAGTCACACCCAGTGATAGGCTAGTTTTATCTCAGCGCATGTTAGTGGACCAATAGCTCCCCCAGCTAAACATTGTTACTAAGCCAAAATGTTACTTATTACTGAGCCAGTATTGAACAGAGTTCAGTAGTGACGGTGCCACCCAGTCTGGTTCCAGCATCCCATTCAGCAGTAAATCATTTTAACATTTCTTCTGTAGTTCTAACATTTGAGAAACCACGTTATAGAACTCACAGTTTTGTGATTGAGGTTAAGAAGACATTTTCTGTAGCGGAACAATGGACCCAGTCCTCAAAAGAACATTTCTGAATTCCTCTGAAACATCAGCTCCAACAGGGAGAGTTAATGTTTAACACTCCATGAAAGATCTTATCTAATCGTCCACAGCATGTTTGGAAAAGGTTGAAAACGCATACTTGCAAACAACACATCGGCAGTAAAGAATGTCATGTTCAGCTGAGCAGCAGTGACTTGCAAAACAAAAGCACATGACTTCCACCTGCCTCATTCAGGATGGTGATTTAGCACGTGATTTTAAATGTACCTGCACTTGTAGCAAGGAACCCCAGAGCAAAAGGCGTGGTGTCCCCCAGCTGAACCGACACGTTCACATTAGACACGGAGGACGTGATCATCACTGGCGCGTCTAGGTGAGGCAGACGCCTGAGGAACAGGAAGGTGGGCAAAAAATCTAATGGACTACTCACAACAACATCATGGAGGAACAAAATGAGCCAAACACAAACATGGATGAGACAGAGAAGACGATGAAAGAGATTAGTTCTGTGTCCCAGCAGCAAAAGACAGGAAGACATTCAGCGATCTCATCAGGAGAGCAGCGTGTTTCTGTTGTTCGTGCAACGACATGCCTTTTTCTGTGCGGAGTTTTTCTGTGCAGGATCTGAGCCCATGGAATCAAAGAGAGCCAGTGGCTGAATTCCTGGTGGCGGTAGTGAACGATGCAAGTGTTGACAGTGAAGGACCCAGAAATGTCGATCGATGTCACCTGAAAACACGTGAGAGGTTTTTAAATTGCATGACCACTAATATTCACTCCAAACAATTCAGGAAAAAAAACAGAAGAGGGACTTCATTTAAAAAAATGAATGAATTCGAGATTTCATAAGGAATTAATCACATCCTAATATATTTAATAAGAATCTGTCCACATAAGCTTAAGCCTTATGGACGTGTTCCAGTGATGAGAGAAGTTTTTGCAGCTTTTGTGCTCCTTTAAACTTAACTTTTCCTTCCATCGCCACATTCTCATTTAGTCAGCTTCACCACGTTCTGGTTATGACATCACATGACATGCTATAAATGTGGCTACATTTTCTCAGATTAATTAATATGCACCTGTATTCATTTATATTAATTTAACATAACCAATGTCTTATTTTGGCTGCAACATTGTTCCCCTGTCATGCTTTGACTTTTTCATTGAGCAATAGAAAAAGATTTTATTGTAAAAGGCTTTGTTTGCGTTTCTAGAGCGGACACATACGGCGATCGACTACTGTGAGGAAGTGGAGACACGGAGAGGAAGGTGGGGGAGGAAGCAGTGGATGGGAACAATAGAGCAATTTTTCAGGATGTGTCAACAGAAAAGTGTAACACTGTAAAGTGAATGCTACTTATATAACTCGTGACCATAACATGCTGTCTCAACATTCATTAATATGTATGAAAGCAGTTCACATTGTCAGATTGACATTTTGCTGGGTATTGTATCAAATATTTATCTAAATAAAACAGTTAATAATTGGCCACTGTGTCACTGCTGTTCAAGGTCTCTTTCGCTGATATTAATGTCTTGCTATACTTCCTTATCAAAAGGTTGCCACACTTAAGATGTCAAATCTGTGAAGTGAATTACTGCTTTAGATGTCTACACAAGCCTTAAATTCCTTAGAATATTCAGACAAAAACCCATCTATGATAATAATTAGTCAGCTCTCAAAGATACCCCTTCATTGAACCGACTCAAGACTCGGGGCATCAGTGAGAGCGGCACCATTTCAGCAAAGCAATCCAAGGGTCTTCTCACCTGCAGAGCTGCCTTGAGGGAGTTCACACAGAGAATTCGCTGCCTGCTTTGAGATAAGACAAGTCCATCTGCCAGGAAAAGAGAAACGTGTCATTAACCTTCTGTGAAACTTTCTCAAGTGTCCGGCACCCAGCTGTCGCCTCACCCTCCAGGCAGAGCTCCAGGCTGCTCTGAGGGAAACTCAGCTCAGGTGTGAAGCTTTTGAGTGGAAGCTGCTCGTCGTCTCGTCCGTAGCCGAGTTTCAACGTCTTCAACGTCCAGTTCAAGTGTCTGAGCAAACATTATAAATAACAGAAATACCATTTAAATATCATTTACTTTCAGCAAAGCGGCAGCAGATAACTCACCTTTTCTGGCTGTGCATGGACAGAGTGATGTTGGTGTTATCAAATTCAACATTGACCTTGTTGGGAACAAACTGGTGAAGCTTTTCCACTGAGTCAGTTCGGATGAATTCGCTGGTAGTACTCTCTGCGAAGAACATGAAAGGCCATTAAATATATCCGAGAGACTACCGATAACACTAAATCTTACCTTCAGTTTGGTCACCTGCATCCTTCCTGACCAGCGGAGTCACGGGCACCAGGATTTGGGTGAGGAACAGACCCTCGTGCAGCTCAGCTATCAGCGTCCTCACACACAGGGAGAGATTTCCAAGCCTCATCTCTGGAAGACTCACTTCTCCAGAGAGCAGCATGTTGAAAGCCACTTCAGCCAAACATGTGTCCTGCGACCAAACATGCTTTTAAAACCTCAACAAGTCTCCACAGACTCCAGGAATAGAACCAAAAAAAAACAACTCACCAGTTGACTGTTTTTCAGCACTTTACTGCTCAGTTGTCCAACTGAGACATTCCACGCTAGTCTGAAAATACAATTTAAATATTTTAGTTTTTTGGTAGAATTCATCCATTAAAATAAAACTCTACCTTTTACTATGCTGATGAAGCAACAATGTTATTCCAGAAATAGTCATGTGCCAGAGTGACTCGGTCACTACCAGGTTTAGAACCATCACATTGATGGAGCTGACATGGAGCGAGAACCGCTGGAGAGATAGAACAAGTGAGAGGCTGTCTACGAATCCTTCGGGAACAAAACCATTCTTACTTGAGAGAGACATCGCAGGAAGGTGGGGCTCCATGAAAACTTTGCCGACTTCCTCCCATTGGTCCTCTTCAATAAGGGCCCGAGGGGAGCTTGTAGATCAAACCTAACTCTGGTATCTCCAACACACAAGGCAAGGTATCTCCTGTGAACACACAAACACGCCAGTGTTTAGCTCGATCACACAAGGGGGTTTCCAGGAGTCGAGGGCTCAAAAACTCACGGTAAATCTGGGTTTAGAAGTTTACTGGAGATCCAGATTCTGTCAATTTCCTGTAGTGGGAAAACAGCATTAATATCAAGTGGTACAAGAGCCTCAATTTTTAAAGTATTTAGCTGCTGTTCAACAGGTGAATAAAGTCACCTGTTTGATAGGAAAACACAAGTCTAGCTTGGGAATTCTGAGAGCTTCAACCAGCTGCTTTATCTCCCTCAACACCAGAATTGCTGAAGTTGAATATTTTATGTATAGAGAGTGATGGAAAAGTTTTCCATGTTACAATATGTGTCATCTGCTTGTTTCGATGTGTCCACATATATACATACATGTGATCACCACAGATTTCATCTTCAAAAAAGAGCTCATTATTCTGAAGGCAGGGCGACTCATGTTAGCCCATGACCATTTACATGAAGCGGAAACCCTGTATAGTGTGGTGTACAGTCATTACAAAATGGGAAAACTGAATGTAAAATCCTGCAAACAGTCTCGGTGCAACTTAGGCACATCATCAGTGTTGTATCCTGGGATCATCGGGTTTTCGGGTCTTAGAACAGACGCCCTCCCCCAGGCGACCCAGCTGGGGTTGATCAGTCCCCAACTTGTGCCTAAGTAGCCTGCGCTGTCCACGGATCTCCCCGCTTGATCCACAGCCATCTTAACGCCTTCTCTGCTGCGTCAGATATGTTTCTGATGGCTTTCCTAACATCTCAAGTGCCCTGGTAAGAGACTGGCCGAGAAAGCCTCTGCACCCAACCTCGATCGGGTTGAGTCGGGTCCATCCCGCGTTCCTGCATATGTCTACCAGCTCCTCATACTTGGCTCTTTTCCTCTTGAAGGCCTCCTCTATCCGGTCTTCCCATGGGACAGTCAGCTCCAACAAAACCATTTGTCTTGTTGTTTCGGAGACCAGGACTATATCAGGCCTGAGCGTGGTCTCTGTGATGTTCTGCGGGAACTTGAGCTGACGTCCTAGGTCGACCTCTAGCTGCCAGTCCCCAGCTGTAGCCAGCAGCCCCCCATTTTGGCTTCAATGCTGTTGCGGCTTCTGCCCTGCCCTGCAAACAGCTGATGGCGCTTGCTGTTTGAGATCCCTGTAGCTATGACCTCTGCGATGACCTGCAGCACCTGGTCATGGCGCCAGCGGTAGCGCCCCTCTCCAAGTGCCAGCTTAGGGGACAACAGCTTAGGACATGCTCTAGTGACCCAGCTTTCTGACACTAAACACTAGTTATTGTTATAGTTAATTGACAAGACGTTGCAGCAACCAACAACACCATCACTGAAAAAGAAGTAAACTTATCCGATCTATCTCAAGGTGTTGGGCACCCCTCATGTAAGCAGCGAAGCGCGTCTTACCAGCGTGTGCTGCGGGTGAAACTGAACACTGACTCCCTGGACAGAAAACAGGCCGACAGACCTGATCTTCAGCTCTGCATTCAGTGCGTTTCGGAGAAGTCGCACAGCTATAGTGGACACGAGCCATCTGTTGGGAACCAAGACATGAGAGCATTTACCAAACGTGCACACGACCTGATGAGTGGCCATGGTGGCAGTGGGTCTGGATTCCAACCTTGAGATGAAGCACAAGGCGATGGCCAGCAGAAGAACCAGAAGACAGGAGAGGAGTAGCAGAGACATGGTGTCCCACTTGGTAAACATCAGTCTGCAGGTCTCAGGTCAGCCGGCTGTCAGGGGGGAAGAGATGAGCGTCACACGCCTCCAATATTCTTCCCACTCTTCTCAAATGTGGACAGAAGAAGCCATTCCAAATCGATGTAAACGGCTAGTCTTGTATTTTCTGAAGCCCTGAGTGACAGTTAGCTTACAGCTAAATTACTCATGTAGGTAAACACGGGTAGCGTCCAGCTTAGAGCAGACAACACAGATAATAACACCCGTGGTTATGCGCATAAAGCGACGTAAAACACGCACCGAAAAAAGTTTTCATACTTCATACTTTGGCCGCGTCATCCACACAACCGAGGGAAACTAGCTCCTGCTAGCCAGTTAGCATAGCTGTCAACTTAGCATTCTGGGATGGAACTGAGAGTTTTAGCCCGCTGTCGCCAAGGCTGATCAACCGGCGTACTCACCCGGCATTTTCAGATCGGTAAGGCTCCGTGCTGAGGCATAACTTCGGCATTAACCTGCCCTATCGGACGCCTGAGACAGCGGAGGTAGACCGCCCTGCTCAGCTGGACGGCAGCCGCTGGAGCCGCAGCCAGCTGGAGCTCCGCCAGTCACACGCTTCCAGTGGTCAGTATTAACGTTTCACGCACTAAACACCACTTTTGGTTTCACGTTACAACTTAGCCTTATTACCATCCACAAGTTTAATAATGAAACTTGCAACAAAGTGAACCTTTTATGCGTTTATAACTTTCTACTTTCAAAATTAAATGTCGCTTATTTTTAGTGGATGTATCTTCCGGTAAGCGAGATATTTTTGTGTGTGGTCATGTAGATCTCTTTTTACTGGCTTTTCATTTCTTTGATTTCTATTTTTAAAACCTGATTATCGTGTTTATCTTGGCACGATGTTCCAATTTCATTTCTTACTAGGCAAAAAGAGCTTAAATCAGCCTCACACAAGCCTGGTTGTATTCACAGTTTTTATAGACACCATCCACTTCACTCAGTAGGATAATATTTGAATGACATTCATGTGTTACTGGTCAGCAATGGGAGGTGACATTGCTTTTGTTCAGACTCATTGTGAAGGATGTACATGCAATGCAAATAGAAGAATTAAAATGTGGTGTTTACATTAGTTACATGTCGAGATTTATTGTCAGTTCGTAGTTGTTGCAGCAGTTTACCAGACAGTGATGAAGCAGGGAGAGATTCAGGGAGCTTGGACGAATGATCAGAACGCTTGTTTATTTGAAGTTGATCATAAAAAGCCAACATATGCATCCAATATTTAAACATGTGCTTATGACATAATGTGTAAGCTTTATTCAATTTGATAAGAGAAGGTCCAGAATGTTGAAGGATTGTTGAGTCCACTCTATCAAGCTTAAAACTCAAATGACTCAGCTACACTATTTTCAACTGGTGGAATGTAAACTGACTTTTTGTGAAGTGCAACGCCTCATGTGTCACGTGATTGATCTATTTTACTGCAGTAGAGCACAACATGGCAGAACAGTAGCCATCATTTCAAGCAGCAGCTTTCTGTTTGTTGTGTTTGGCAAACCATTCATTACTTTTATCCTCGGCGATTGCCTGCAAACAAGATTGAAAGTGTTACATTAACTAAAACAGACACTGAGTAGGAGTAAAGAGCAGAATGGCGGAGGGACACCGACCTTATCAAGCAGCTCATTTCCTTTGGGGTCAACCATGGACAGCTGTCGAAACGCCTCATCTCCGACGAAGCAAATCTCGTGCCCATCCTGAAAAAAAAAAAGAGCATAAACGTCAAAATGTTTGGTTTATATTTCACCAACTTGATCCACTCACTGGGTCTCCCAAGATGACCACTTCAACTGTGGCTTTTCCTGGAGTGTCCAAGCTCACTAACGGAGTGAGGATTTTCTGCTTTTCCTTTTTCATCAAGGCTTCAAGATCCGGCAGCTGAGAAGCAGAGCAACAACACAGACTGGCATCACATACAGCTGTAGGCTCAATACACTCACTCACCTGCTCACGAGGACACGCGAATGCGATTCTCCCGAAAGCGGTTCCATGATCAATAGCGCCGCCTACTTCCTTAAGCTCTAGTTTACACTTCCAGAGGAAAGTTCCCATTAAAACACACAATATGAAAATATTTACATCACGTATTTCACTTATGTTCTGGAAAAAGATGGACCTACTTGTGTGTCTCCAAATCCCATCAGCACCGTTTTCTTGCTGTCATTTCTTTCTATCACCTTCATCCCGAGCAGTGTGGCCCAGTAGTGGGTGGATTTTTGGAGGTCTGACACCCCCAGACAAACCTTCTGAACTGGATCTGAGAAAATCATGTCGATCTAAATTTGCTTTGGGTTCCGTTTAATCATCTAATTAAAGCAACTTCTCAACCATCCTCAGAGATCTGTACATCTTTGTTTAAAAATACATATTATTATTGCCAGTTGAACTTCACTATCCTCCTGTTGAATTTGTGCATTCCTTTTTGGAGCACTACACGATGGAAAACCACCGTTGACAGCTATGTAGTATCATCACAAATGTAACTTTGCAGTTTGTAGCCAAACGTTCAACTAAAAATGATCAGTGAAATAAGAGAACTTACCATGTGAAGGCTGCTCTTTGTCCAGCAGGTAGAAGTGATAGCCGCCTGGAGCCTCAGTCCGATACAAAGCCTCCTCCACCTGTGTGAGAGGCCACCCCAGGCGCCTGGCGTTGCTGACAGCTTGGCTTGACTGAAGCGTCACTCCCTTCAAATGACATACAATGCACTTAGAGGTCTGCCCCTCCAATCGGGAGAATGAACTGCTACCTACCAAGAAGTCATTTCCAAGCTGATACTCTCCTATCCCGTAATTATACGTCAGCTCAGCAACAAAATGGTCATCCTCGGGACCAAAGCCCACCATTGTTTTGCTCCATTTTCCATCATAGGGTCTGTAATAACACGTTCACTGTATAGTTTATCTACACGTTAGAGGGGGTTCGAAGTTCACCCACCCGTTACACGTCGCTCTGCAGCCTTCCTCAAATTCCTCATGGCGTAAAACCTGCAAATATAAGTGAAATAAATACAAAAAAAACATGAATCCAAATCCGAATTCGAATAAACTGTTCGACTTTCACAGCATGATTTGAGTGACGGATCTCAAACGTTTGGTGATGAAAACATGAAATAAACATCTTCAGTCACCTTCATGCCGAGAACATCTCGGTAAAACGCAGCGGTTTTGGTCCTGTCACCAACTTTGAAAACAAAATGCAGCGCTCGTCGCAGAGCCATGATGCGAGGATTTGTTTTGCAAGTGTCTGCTCTGGGTTTGATTGCGCTCCCTAGATCAGCTCGTCTGGGATCGATTGTAACTCCTGCTTAACCTTCATAAAAAAAAAACCCCAATATACAACACTATCAAACCGTATTTATGTGTTTACATTTTAAAAATATGGCTCGATAAAAATAATCTTACATATAAGACAATAATTATTGCTAAAATAGTTCTTTAAATAATATGTTGGTTTACGATTGCACTGTTGTTAAACGTTATTTTATCAGTCAGAATGCAATAGGGGAACCGAAGAGTATTAGTTGTCGTTTTTGACATATATTAATAATGGCACTAAATATTATTTATATTTCATTTAGTGTGTAAACACGCCATTTTAAACTGTAATATGATCTCAAAACGGTAATGCTAGTATGCTTAACAATAACTATAATGTAACTATAATAACTATAATTATTTAAAATGTGAATCGTTCGCATTTTACAAACCAAGAGAGCTGGTTTGATTTCAACTTATACCACTAGGGGCGCTGTGCTATGAAGTCAGCACAGGCGAAGAAGAAACAGATCAACATGGCGACTTACATGCGTAGTGCTTTCTCGTTTCTCTCTGCAGAGAGGGTTTTACTGTCAAAACAAGGCATTGCTGTGCTGCCTAAGCGTGGTGTCCGGGCTCTGAGGAGGACACCCGTCAAGGTCATCTACCCTGAAGATGAGGTGGCTAAACGTGCCAAGCCTCCTCCGGTGGAAGTGATGGAGCCTGCGGGGAGAAGGTCCGGGAGAGAGCCGCCTGTCAGCGGCGCTGACCCGGCGAGGACGAAGAACAGCGACCCGCTGTTTCTCCCCGCTGGGAGAAAGCATGAAGTCGACGGACTTCGGTTCGAGAAGGCTTTTCCTGGGGATAAAAGATTAGCGTGAGTAGTTGGTTATCCTTTATCGTGAGGAAACGCGCGTTAAGTTCTCCTGGTTCCACTGTTCCTGCAGGCGGGTGGTGAGTGTGGCTCGCTCCAGGACGTTCCGCGAGCACCAAGGAAAAATCCTCCTGGAGGGCAAGAGGTTGATTTGTGACGCCTTGGCTGCTGGTGCCAAACCCCAGATGGTGTTTTTCAGCACCGTGGAGCGTCTGCGAGAGCTGCCCCTGCACAAGCTGAGGGCGGCGACTCTGGTCAAAGTTAAATTTGAGGAGATCAAGATTTGGTCTGAGGTCGTGGCCCCTCAAGGAGTGATCGGTAAATCTATTTCTCCTCAGTCTGTGTCCCTGAGTTGCTTGACTGATGTTTATGGTTTGACTCTTCCCCAGCCATCTTTTCTCGGCCCGACCCGTCACAGCTGAGCTTCACGGACATGGGTCACTCAGTGCCGTTGTCTCTTGTTTGTGATAACATCAGAGATCCTGGAAACCTCGGGACCATGCTCAGGTGTGCTGCTGCCGCTGGATGCCACAATGCACTACTCACCAAAGGTAAAAGTACAATGAAATATTTTTAACTATAATAATTTCAACTCGATCAAAAAGTATTCTTGAAATGATGCGTTTAATGTATCAAAGGTTGTGTCGACGCCTGGGAGCCCAAAGTCCTGCGTTCTGCCATGGGCGCACACTTCCGTCTCCCTATTTACCCAAATCTCAGCTGGACTGAAGTTGAAAACTACCTCCCGGAGCAAACCACCGTCCACCTGGCGGACAACCACAGAGAAACTGTCGATCACCAGCTCATTACGTCCCACAAACCCACCAAAGCAGGGGACTACGGCTGGACCAGCACCAAACAGAACCACAAGAAGGCTCAGTATGATGATGATTTCCACTCAGATTCGGACTCCGATGATGAAAACCAGGGACTCTGTGTCACCAGTCTGGACTCTAAGCTGTATCACGACACGTGGGCTCAGGGTCCCACTGCCATTGTGATCGGTGGCGAGACTTGGGGCTTGAGCGCCGAGGCAGTGGAGCTGGCGGAGAGCTCGGCGGGACACAGGTTATTCATCCCTATTGTTCCCAGTATGGACAGTCTGAACTCAGCCATGGCGGCCAGCATCCTGCTGTTTGAAGGCAGGAAGCAGCTTCTGAAGCAGACGCAAACGTCAGGGAGGAAAGTGAGATCGAAGAGATAACTGTTTCTGGGATCCTGGCCCTTTGTGTTGGGCCACTTAATAAACCATCACAGAGAGAGCTGCTTGTGTTTTCCTACGTTTGAACCCGTACTCATCTGAATAACAAAAACAGAGGCTCAAAAAACAATAGAACATGAGCGATGGATTTACATGGGCCGTTTTCAGCACACACATGCTCAATAAAGAGACTAATCTGGATTATTTATTCACATCAATCTGCACCATCTAAATCGTCAGTGGGAACAAACTTTATTTTAGACCTAAAGAAAAGAACTGACAGTGACTGGAAATAAAACGGTTTCCTCGTTAATAACCACACCTCGCCACTAGAGGGACCTTCACAGAAAATCTCCCTTGCAGCTCTGAGGTGACTTCCAAACACGACCATCACATACCATAAGACACAAGGGTATCCAGAAAAAAGGTCAGTCATTGGTCTGTAACAAGCAGGTGTTTGTCACTACATGTGCTTGTGCAGCTAACGTCATAACAAGAGACCAACAGGAGAAGAAGAAGTAGGTCCAGGTGGTTTCTCTAGAGTCTATGTGAGAGAAATGCTTTGTAAGGCCAAAATAAACACTAAAACATCAGGATCTTCCATATATATATATTACTGTAGGACAATAGTAAAAGCAAGGCACCACAGGAGAGAGAGAGGAGACCGGGTGAAGAACAAAGACGTCTTAAAAAAAATGCTAAAATGTCATTAAAAGTCTTTGACTCATAGTGTAGGGGGTGAGAGAACGGGGGAGGAGTGATGGCAGGTGAGTCCCACAATGTCCAGTTCAGATTCTTCAGATGGGCTCCGGCTTGAGCTTTTCGGCCAGGAAGTCGCCGACGAACTGCTCCACCACGGCCGGCGTGATCTCCTCCACGTCCCTCACATACTTGGCCCGGGCCGACATGTCCAGGATAGTGAGCAGAGGTGCCGCTTCCGGGAGGTTGGTGTAGTCCCGCAGGGAGTCGCTCATGTCGTCCTGAAAGAGATGCGCATTGTAAAATGGTCTCGACAACAACCACGTCGATGTATAAAATACTCACATTTGAATGCATTATCTAAAAAAATAAATAAAATATTTTTTTATTTAAATAAAATAACTATGTATATGTGTGTGTGTGTGTGTGTAATTCTATCAAACATTTTTTTTATATAAAATCTTCCATTATTCATCAACATTGTGGGAAGAATAAAAGCAGTCTAGTCTGGTAAAAAATAAAAATGACACTCCACAACACCAGGGGGAGCCCTCTACCAAAACAAAACAAACGGAGCACTGCCAATGCTTCTTATTCTGGGGCCTGAGAATCTTAACTGGACTATAGAAGAAGCAGGTGATTCATGTGATTCCACTCTTCTCGACTAACAATTTTCAATGGTAACCAAGTCACATGGCGTTCACCAGCGTGTTAACTGGGATGCAATTACTCATGTAGCCATTAGCAGGATGAAGCTATCGGCTAAATGCTCCTGAAGCTTGTGCTGCTCCACTTTTCTGGATCACGAAACAGCACTTGAATCCAGGCACGCTGGTTTATTGAGAGGGAAGATGCTGACAAGTGAGTCGGCGTAGTAACAGGAAGACTCAAGACTAGCTCTGAAGGTTCATGAAGCAGTGTCCTCATTTTCAGAGCCCACTAGATGGCGCTCTCTGGTGTAAAATCGTTGGGACAATTACAATGAAACCTCACCTCATTTTTAAACCAACAGTGCCACCTACTGAGCTCTAAAAATAAGGACACTGTTTCATAAAGCCTCATTGACCCATCATTAGCGTTTCATGAAGCAGCCATCCGACCTTCGACGCTGAAACTTGAGGGTCAGACTGAGGACCTGGCGAAAACACCAGTCTCATGCGTCGCTTCCTTGTCCAGAGCCAAAATTGCCAGAACCAATTCGCAAACAGAATCTGCAATGTCTTCCTGCCGGCAGAACTTGTGCTCCGTCACGCCTCCTGCTGAGCAGAGGATGAGGAGAAGCCAAGTGGGGGTCTGAAGAATCTCACACTTTACCAAACCTCCTGACTCAGACACCTAATCCTTCGGAGCGGTGGGCGAAGGAGCGGCAGCTCGCTTCCAAAGGAGCAGGTTAAATATAGATGTATAGCTGGTGGGCACTCCCGTCTTGGCAGTTCTATTTGAAAGCTCTGGCGCGTCTGTTCGCCCGCGGCTCCGTGTCACCTCTCACACTCGCTGGGTTTACAAACCGTACTACGAAAACAGCAGCTCAGCCCTTCAAAGAGACGGGAAAGTCTTATTAATTATTGAGTCTGTTTCCAAACCGCATTGTTGCGGCGTCTTCTTCAAGCCCTGGGTTTGTTGCTCAGCGGAGGCCGCACGCTTCACTTATTAAATTAAAGATTACAGCGGCGACAGGAGAAAACACGACCCACATTCCCCTCGACTGAACTCAGTGTTGCCGGGATTAAAAAGATCAAACTCATATGGAAAACATTATGAGGCAGAATGCCGCGGGAGTACACGCACTGACCCGAGAGGGCGCTAAAAACAACAGCCAGAAAGAAAAATCTGAGCATCTCTGTTCATCCTGTAGCAGCTCATGAGACCTGAGTTCGGGTCTGATCGAACTCAGAATCCAGGGGGAGAAGACAAGAGCAGGACTTTCTCCTCAGCTCCAGCAGGAACTCCCTCTTTCACGCTTCTTTTCTTGACGTCCCTGTTATCAGAATATCCGCAACTATTTTGGCAAACCGAACCAAACCACACGCTCGGCTCTCTGACTTTAATATCAAGGAAGTCCTCTACTTTGAGGCGAGAGCTAACTGGCCGCCACTGCTTCCATCAGTGGGGAGAATCTGTCACGAGCATGCGGCGCGTCACCATCCAGCCAGATGGGGCGTCTTTGCTGCGGCTCTCTGGGAACTGGGGGCGCAGCGATCCCGGAGGCCACAGATAAAAAAAAGCTGGCTCGACATCAGGGCCCAGCATGTGTGTGGCTTCTCCCTGGGACCTGCTGGGCCACGTCACACGGATTACTGATGTGTTGTGACATTTCACAGACCGTAATCATCTGATAAGGCGCCGATAACAAATCTGCCCGCAGGCTGCTGAAGCACAGCCACGGAAATCTCAGCGCTCGGCTTTGATGTGGACAGACAGCACAGGAAATGTCCGAACACAGCGAGCCAGCAGGGAGGGACGCAAACCAAGGGCAGCGGCGTAGAATTCCTTCATTGTTTTAGCTGAAAATATATACATCTGGGGCTCTTTTTTAGTTAAAAAAAAGGCAATACTATTTGTCTTTTCTTGAGTCACCTGATAAATATTGCATATTTCTTCTTTTATTCACATTTTGTGAGGGAAAAATACATTTACAAATGTATGTATTTATAATCATAATTTGAAATTTGCAAGATCAATGTTCTTTTGTTATTTATAGTGATTTAAATAGCTACAAATATGCAGCAAAACCTCATTCTGAAACAGATTTGACCTTTTTATGACTCAACTGAAATTATTTTATTTTGCCTCAAATTCTCTCCACAGATCTTTAATGACATATTAATTCCCGCTTTCTATCAGAATATTTCAAGGTAATATTTCATGTTTTCTGCTGAACTATTATAAATGCACAATTAAAAAAAAAAAAATTTTTTGTTTCTGATTCCATCCCTCACTTTATCATACTTTTACCCTCATATTTTCTTTCTAAATGATATTAGGTTCATTTTTTTCAATAAAGTTGAAAACTACATTTTATATATTTTTAAAAACTATTCTACACTTATTAGAGTCCTCATGTGGAATATATTGTCCTGTAATACGTCACACGACTTGCAGAGAAAATCCCTTGTCCATGTGTTTGACGTGGTCACAAAGGGGGCTGGGTAAGTTTTGAAGAGGATACAGTCAGGTGCAGATTCCTCCCTGGATCATATCAAATCAACCTTGTATCTGCTACGATCTGCTGTGCGCCTGCCCGTCCTTGATAAAGGTCCAGCCGTGTCGTGGACACAGTAAACCCAGCAGTTGGTCTGACAGGGGGTCAGAGTCTCAGCCCTGGCAGGGTTTAAAGAAAAGGCTGATTCTCTAGCTTCAACCCCTCTGGTAACAAAAACCGGTGATTTCATAGCCGGTTGAGTCGAAGCAGGAAATGAAGCTGAGGGGATCTGTGAGCCACCTGGGGGAAGCAGGTAAGGTCAGACGGCAGATAAAAACACAAAACGGTTTCCCCGCCTCAAAGCCGCTCTGTGCAGGTCAACAGAGGCGACAACACTGAAAAGTATGAAAGGATCAGGACTTTCCGAAAGTGGCTCTGAGAGTGGAGCTGGGTGACATTTGAGGCTGAGCGGTCACGACCGACAAGCACGGGTCAGACTCCCAGCGCATGTGCTGGTCTGAAACCTGAGCCCGGACTGGGAGAGCTGCAGAAGCAGTTATCGAGTAATCCTGTCGACCGTGACTCCCCCGATCCACATTACACTTCCCCAACTGGAGGAGCCAGATTCTGCTGCCCTGGTACCGGCGGGATCAGGGCACAGAAAAATACACAGCCTTCTCTGAATGTCCAAATATATCAGTCCATGTGCATAACAGACATGAGAATAACAAAATACTAGCAGCTAACAGGACTTTCCCCGTGTGGTATAAGAATGTATTGCAACTAGCAGGAGCTGGATTTAAGATTTTAACTGCAGACTGTTTCCTGCATGAAGAAGAATAAAGACGGAGCTGACAATAAAAGCCAGTCAAATGACAGCACTTCAAAGATAGATATTCTATAATTGTACAATATATGCAATAACTAATACTAAATATTATGAATATGAATAAATAATCATTGCAATTTTCTATAATTTGGAGTGAGAATTTATAAGATTACAGCTGGGATATCAAATGTGTCAAAAGTCTCAATTACTAGGAAAGTTGATGATTTCATAAAACCAATAAATAATAAGAATACAAAATACACAAATTATACTTCGATTATTCAGGAAATATTTAAAAAAAATATATTCTTAAGTTTCAGAGTCTGGTAGCTCAACAGCAACTGCTTCAGTCTGAAGGTGTCAATGTTTCAGTTTGTAACATTAAAAGACAATTAAAATGTATTTTTTTCAGATGTAAAGGTCAGAATTGCTGCAATTAGAAGCCATAAATTCTGAGATTAAAAGTCTGAATTCTGCAGTTCACAAGAGAATGAATGAGATGTTGCAAATGATACTTTCTGAGAATAAAAGCGTTAAAAATGATCTTGGAAGCTGTTAAGTAAGTATAAGTTGGAATTTCCGAGTATGTACGATCAATGCAAGTTGCAATATATTTTTGACCGCATGGGGGGAGTGTTTGATTTGGTGTTGCGGTGAAAGGAATACAAAAAACGGAATGAAGAAGAATATGTTCGCCTCTAATTCATGCACTGAAAACACCATAGATGTTTTACCTCATGTTTAGATGATTAAAATACACCGTTATCACAATGTTTGAGACAGTTCTATATATTTGCAGGCACACGCAGAGAACATTGAAGGGCAAACATGCTGGAGAAAAGTGTTTTTGTTGCCAACCTGCCTAGACTGGGAAACATTTGTGAGGAGTGAGGCCTCATCTCACCTCTCCGGCCACGAAGAAGAGCAGCGGCGTCTCCTCGTCTTTGGCTTTGTACTTGGCCATCAGCTTCTCGGCGATGGGTTGGATCAGCTCCCTGGCCGGCTCCAGCTCGCCCTCCTCCTCGGCATCTGCACACACCAGGTCCAGTTCACGACCAGCACAGGTAACAAGGGCAACCACTTAAGGACAGAGGAAACTAATCCGATAGTGAAAGCAAAGTCAGATGTAATGACATAAACGCTGGAAAGAATTCCCAAAGTCGCTCGGAACATTCCAAACTGGGAGAAGTTTCCAGAGTCTAATGCGGCATCATGTTCAGCACCAGTGACTCACCCACAAACAGCACCAGGCAGGGCCCCTCGTGGAGCTGCACGGCGTTGGACTCGCTGAGCTCCAGGACGGGTCGCGGGTGCCAGGGGAAGAGTCGGCACTCGGGGTCGTTCAGAACCTCCACCCGGCCCTGTCGCGTGATCATGTGACCCTCGCTGTCCAGCACGATCAGGGTGGGGATGCCTGGATAGAGAGGATGAAGGAAGCGGGTGAGAGTCCAGGAGGTGGCGACATTATCTCGTCGCCAATGTTCCGGCCAAGTTCCACGAGATCGCGCTACTTGAATCAGACGACTTCTCATCTTTGCTTACTCAGCACATTCGATTCCAGATAGCCAGAAACCTGCATCTCAATTCCCATCCTCAACGGGGCTCCAAACACAGTCAGATTAAGTCATGGGATCTCAGCCTTAAAATGGCTAGCGTTAATGTTATGGTCAGCGTTATATTAACTTACTACAGTGAAGATATTCAATGAAATGTATTTTTAATGTATGTGCTTTCCTATTTACCTCAAAATGATACAATTGATACGACACAATTTTGGTTTTTTTGCTCAAATTCTGTCCCACAAAACTAAATTTTCCCCACATATCTTTACATAATATTGTGAGATTAATTCACTTAGCAGTGACATGAAAATATTGACTTGACATAGGCGTTCAAGAATTGTAAATTCATAACTGTTGTCTTCTTCTGAGCGGAGCTATTTTCAGTTATCACAGGCAATTCATTTGGAATTAAATGTATCAACCCGTTTGTCTTATTTTAATTTATGACCTTCCTGAGTTTGATTTGTAAATGTCATGTTGGTCCAGCATATTTTTAAAAATATGGATGAGAACTACTTAGATTCATTTAATCCCTCCTCACTCATCTCAATGTGTCATGACACAAATCATCATTTCATTTTCTACCACTGAAAAGTGCTACTCCAGGTGGGAAGGTTGAGGGACACCCTGGAAAGGTTGCCAGTGAATCACCGGGCACATAGAGACGTCAACCACTCACTCACCTACAGGAACTCTTGAGTTACTAATAAATATATCCACGTTATTGGACTATGGGAGGAACAACAAACAATGATAAAAATCTATATTTAGAGTGATAACAAATTTGCTATATTCATGTTGAATTTCTGACAGCCGCAACAGTTCATGAAATTTGGACTTTAGTTTTTAAATATTTATGCGTGGAATAAATGATGAACCACTCAGAGTACGTGAGAGAGTCTTCATCTCAATTTCACATCTTGCCACTTCAGAGATTCTTGGTTCTGATCTCTCCGCCTAACTGGGTTTGGAGCGCGATCATGTCTGCGCATGTGGACCGAAGTCATCGTGGAGGTGGGGGCACAACGTCACTGACTACAGCAGGAGGGAGGGAGGGAGCATGTGGTGGGGCCGCGTTGACTGCAGCCCCGTACATTCCTAACGTTCTTTGGAGCAGACGCTGTGAGTCGCTCTGACACACGTGCACATGCACACACACACACTCACAGCCGTGCTACCTTCACGCTGCAAACAGCACAATAAACTTAATTAGCAGCAGCATTCCTCAGCCAGCAGGACACCAACCCTCATCGCTGTTCCACAGATATTCAGGAGAGATACCTTGAATCCCGAACAGCCTGTTGAGTCGTGACCGTCGTGCCTCGTCCGAGTACGGCACCGCCAACCACGGCATCTCGCTGAAGTACTGCTGAAACGACTCCTCCGACCTGAAGCACGTTCAGGGTGAGTTAAGGGCCAAACTAAGGGATGGGGTGGTGCACGTGACACACTCACCGGTCGGCGCTGACAAACACGATCTCAAACTTCTGCCCCGACTCCTTGATGGTGCGGTACGACTCCACCAGCACCCGGGTCAAACTGCGACATGGTGGGCACTGAAACACACACACACAAAAAAAGTCTTAATGAAAAAAAAACCGCAGCAACGAGAAGAAACACAGGCAACATTCCCTTTCACCGACGTCTTGATAAATGACTGGGGAAGACCTGGATCATGTGAGCGTTACAGGACAGTCAGGTGAACTTTCATGACCTCGTCATCCCTCATCACACGCCTTCCTACCACCGATGTTGGTTCAGCCTCCCTTCACTGGCGACAGCAACCATGACTTGCAGTTTGAGATGTGGGTTTTGATGAGTGAAGTCTACAGTCGTTCATTTTGGAGACAACAACAGACTCAAATTCGATATACACTTGATCTCATATCGAGGCACAATAACCATTTCATGCATAGTTGTTTTGAGGTGCAGCACAGACATGCAATATCCTCTACTAGTTCTCTTCGGCAAACTTTTCCTGGTGGCAATATAGAGACATAGAAATTTGAGCAATGACTTTGTAAATTGTTTCAGAAGTCAGTGGGCAAAATAAAAAGTAATAAGCTTAAGCTTTAAACGGTTAGCATTGCAGTTATAGTTAGCATTAAAGAAAGAGATAGAATTTGGGTTATGGTCAGAATTACAGCTAGTATTAGAATTAAATTATACAGTCACTGAGTGTTGATTAAAAAGATGAATTTGAAATGATAAAATTAGTTAAATAAACTAAAAACAACATTGGGGAAAACACAACAATGAATTAAAAAAAACAAAAACAAATATACACAAACTTGGAGTAAATCAGATTATTAGGGAAAAAAATCCCACATAACCAAGTTAAAATACTTAAAAAAAAGAAAGAATTAAAAAATACCGCAACCAAAATAGAATGGACTAAATAAGTTTATCCAACATGTGATGCGAACATCTGCATAGATACACAATAACAGTATCATGGTCATAACTGTAATGAAGTACAATGAAGCTTGAACCATAAATATTCTGTTTTGTTATCTTGGTCTGCTGCATCTAAATGAACCAGCAACATCCACTTAGTATGTGTTTCCTCATAATGGAGTGTTGTTTAGTTTATTAGGGCTGTTGCCAAGTGGTCAACACAAAATAAGCCACCTGCCTTTCCTGCTCAAGACGTGAAGAATTTTTCACACTGCAGAAGCATTTCATTGTTGAGCTCAGAAGCAGATCACAACCCAATCCTTTCACCGTGTCTCTTTATGTCATGGTTCTGAACCTGGTGTCCCTTTGGCTGACCCCGATTCACACCGTGTCACGGCGCTCAAACTTGTCCTCACAGAAACTCCAGTCAAAAAACAATGAGCTCCAACCAGACAGTCAAACTGCCATGATCAGTCGGCACCAATAACTCAGGAGAATGAGTTGAACAGACACGCCGACAAATGGGCTCCAGTCGAGGCTTCTGGGAAACAAACGTCACAAATCTCTGACTGCGTCTCCGAGGCAGCGGCTCTGGCAGCTGTCGCGCTGACAGGCCGTGCTGCCTCACACCAGGAGCAACGTTCACGCATCACTGACTCCTTCACTGGCTACCCGGTACACGGACACACAAAGGAGTGTGCGTCATGACTAGTGCCGCTCGCTTCAAAGAAGGTGACAGGGTTAACTGACACAGTTAGTCGCTGCTAATAAAAACACCCGCACAATGGAGGCGGCACCACCCTCCTGTTTTATCTGTCTGGACTTCATCGTCCTGCATCACAAAGGCCTCGCTGTTTTGACAGAAACTGGGGTCCAGAGAAGTCAAAAATCAGCACCTGCAGTCTGGTTCCTTTGTTCCCCCCCCTCCTCACTCACCCAGTGTGCAGAGAAGTAGACTCCCACGTAGTGTCCCTCCAGAGAGCTGCTGTCTGTGGTCTGTCTGTTGTTACGGAGCAAAGGCCCGGCCACCACCTCCGCAAAGGGCTTGGGCCCCCAGGGGAACTCCAGGCCTGAGAGAGGGACAAGGGCAAGGAAGGGCAGAGACAAAGGCAGGAAAAGAAAGATTAGGAAAAAAATCTCCAGAGCCAAGTTTGCGGATTGGTGAGGTCATGCTTTCAAGCTCGGGGGTGACGTGGGCTCGGGGCTCATGATAAATGCATGAATATGAGACTGATGGAGACACCGAGGGTGGATGGAGGCTTCACCATCTGAAGGTCAGGAGATGGGACAGGAGCCATCGCGGCTCCTAAATTGTCAACTCAAAATTCAATCAGCAAATCATGAAGATCATGTGAATGGAGAAAGATTAAGTTCAGTTTCACAGCTGCTCGTAGAATAACTGCATGTGAGCAAAATTTCAGCAAAATTAACATTTGTGATACAAAAAAGAAGCATTTGCATGCTCTAAGGTGCAAGAACCAGCAGAATAAAAAAGACAATATACATGAATAAAAAGAATCAAATACATACATTTAATATGTAAATTAAAAAAAGGACCAAAAATATTCAGAATAAAACAAATGAGATTAAATAAATGAGATTAAAAAAAATAAAGTGAGGTTGAGTTAAAGTGAATAGTGATCTATTAAATGATTTGAAGATACTTCAAAATATAAAAATATAATAATACATGATCAATAATAATAAGTATAACTAGCATAAGAAGGGTCAATTACTGAGAAAAAGTGGAATTAGAAAAAGAGAATTGGAAAATACAGCAACTGGAATGCAAACAGATTAATAATAACAATAACAACAACAACAACAACAATAATAATAATAATACAAAGCAGCTGTACAATTGATCCCAGACACTTAATTACTACTATAAGGCAACTTTAAAACAGCTGCTTTGGAACACCAAACAGCCTTGTCTCAGTTTGTGACCCACTTCACAATAAGGTGGATTCTTCTAAGATACAAGACAGTGGAGTGATGGCAGGTGGTCATAATGTAATGGCAGATTTGTGTCTCTCAGCTTTCCCTACTTTGGTCCACTGAGCACATCATTCAACAGGTGGTCATGATGTATCGTGGACGTGTTGCTCTCGAGGAGACAAAGTTTTGAAAAACACCCCCCCGCGCTCTCCTTCCCACTTTCATTTCCTTTCAGAAGTGTCCTTTTTTTTGTCCCGCTCCGCCTCTACAGATGCATTTAGCGCCGCAGTTTAAAACCGGGCATCATCATAAATAAAAGCTGCTATTACTGCTCCCATAATGGCCTCTTTATACCCGCCCGCTGGTCCGGGGCTTCATTAGGCAGGACTGACACGACTGCACAGAGCGGGCACAGCTTTTCAGGCCCGTAATGATTGTAAAAGTGCACTCTGTCTCAATGCCGAAGGGCTGCTCTGCCGCCACTCAAGCCCGGCTTTTTATCCCTCACTGAAAAGACCAGGGACCTGAATGAGTCGCCCGCCCTGCCGCCTCACTGTCCTAAAAACTTCACTGGCCTTTCCTGGGAATCAAAGCAGCGGCTGAATTGGTTTGTCACATGGGGAACAGCTGGAGATCTATAATAGAACTACGGGGTATGTAAAACTTCACCATGACTAAAGAGGGCAATTCATTTAGCACTGTCTATTTTAACGTGTTTCAAAAGCCGTGACAGAGAAAAACTAATGCGGAGAAGACGGAGAGGTGCCTGGATCTCTGTGAGGTATTCACTTGCTAATCCTCCCTTGTGTTTAAACTCCTTCCTTATCATCGGACAACGCCACACTTTCCCTCCCTTAGATGATTCAGTTGACTCTCAGAGTAGAGTGGTACCTGATGCTGGGTGGGTCTCCTACATGCCTTCTGGTTAACCTTGAAGGTGGTAGCACCTCGCCGTTTTATTGATTTGTCTTCCTTCAACAAGGAACAACGGGAGCCCAACAATGTGAACCAGCGTGGCGCACATAAGAGCCGCCACACCATCAGAAAAATGATCTCTTTTTAAAGATGAACTCTCACGTGATCAAAGTACTGAAACAAAGTGTAAACATTATAACAATCTGATAACACAACGCAGCAAGGAGTTGACATGATGGCGGGTTTTCCAAGGAAAATTGACTCAAGTCTGTTGCTCATGGAACTCAAGTCACATATTCTGGACGAACATATGAATAGACAGACTGATTGGAGAAAGATTTACTTCTCATGATTAAAAAGTAGCGTTTTTATTGCCACAGACTGAGTAAAATGATGCACAATAAAATGATATACTGCCACGATCCGATTCCGCGTCCCCATTAGGGGTCACTGATAGCGGACATACTCCCACAGGCAGCGCTAATGCTACGACCCGGCATCAGTTAGGGACCATCAACAAATTCAAAAGCGGTCAAAGTATTCGTGAAATCTTCAATAAGGCAATGGAAAACAAGCATTTTAGGAGAGAGAATTGTGAAGAGGTTTTCATCACACAAGACAAAGGACTGATTTCTAATATTTCTTCAATGGCATTTAGGAAATGTGTCCAGACTGCTCCATAGTTAAAGTCAACTGTTCAGAGACATGAGATACAGCAGACAGACGGCTCAATTTAACCCCTAAATAAAGCTGGCAGAGCAGCCTGTCAGACACCAGTGGCTTCTACCAGAGACGTGAAACATTGAATTTCTCATCTCTACACTTAGTTCACTATTATATTTAAACGTAAACACATAATGATGCAGGAGACAAACTCCACTAAGAAGCTTCATCATAAAACAGTTTCGAAAGAGACTGTAGTGTCCAACACATGGAATAGAAAGAAAATGTATTTGTTGTGATAATTATTGCAATTATTGCATATGACATTTATCGCAATAACTTTTTTTGTCCATATCGCCCATCCCTAGTATAGAGACACTGTCACTGTTTTTCTCTTTGAATCAGTGATCTGCAAAAACATTCACCAACAGCTATTAAACACTACTCTTCATAGACTACTCTATAATGCACATTTTCATCAACAACCATGGCAACTGCGCAAATGTAGTAGGTTCAGGTCCAGCGAAGCCCTGCTAACAACCTGCGCTTCAAACCCTCTCTATAATACTTGGCAGCCTCAGACAACACTTTGCAAGAAGTGTAGTCGAGTTCCCCGAGCCACCTTTGAAGCCCGGTCCAGAGACAAATCTCTGGTCTACACCCAGCCAGACTGGAGTTAATGAATCATGGAAATATTACAAGCAGCCGGTGCTGCCTTTTATTAGTCACACAGCAAACTCGGCCCGTGATAAAAATCCTTTTCCTGCAGATCTCCTACCAATATATCTGACTCCATACCTCATATTTGGCAGCGGTTTTCCTCTCATGTGGCAGGAGAAGATGTGCTCGAGACAGGGAAGGAATGCAAACCCACTATTGCTTTATTTCCCTGTACATTTTAAGATCAGGAATAGTTGGTTCCAGTGACACACGGTATCACGATCACACAAGGCTGTAATTATGAGCAGCTTAATGTCTGGGACAGATGTGGCAGGAATTCTTCTCAGGAAGAGCATGTGAACTGATCACAAAAGAAAACTGGCTCACCACAAAGAAGCTCAACGCACTGACATTTTAGGAAAAAAAAAGGAAGTTTGTTTTGATATATTCAGGTATTGTCCCTGCGGGACTTCAGTCGGGGCGGCTCAAGTGAGGTGCAACCGCGACTCCTTTACCCTTAAACGTCTTTCTATTGGCTCATTAAAAATGAAACACATTTCCAGAGTTAAATGGCTGGAGGTTCAGTGAGGAAGATTAAGGTCAGAGCCGGAGGTGAGGAGAAGAGAATAAATCAGCGGGAGGTGTCGGCGTGTGTGTGTGTGACTCTGACCTTTGGGGTCGTCCCTCACCACCAGTAGACCATTCCGGCACACCACCTTCCCCGTAGAGGCGTCCACGAAGACCAGAGAGGGAATGCTGGTCACTTTGTACTTGTTCCACAGCTTCATCTGGAGAGACACAAGGAGCCCTTTTTAAAGACATCTGTGCGAGTCGAAGAACAACAAACATTGACTTAAAATGGAGACGTCGCCGCAGGAACCATTAAAGATGAAAAAGCGGAGTAACAGCACGCTATCGGGGGAATGATGAGGCACGGAATTAAAGCCAGCAAATCCTTTGAAATGTTAAAATAATGCTAATTAAACATGTTTCCTTCTTCATCATTTCTTTTTATTTGGGGGTTCCTGAGGAGACCTTGGACCTCATCAGGACCCATTTCAAATTAACGTCGCGAATCAGATTAGCTGATGCAACTGCTCGGCAAAGACGCTTTCTTTCAAACCAGGAACAACATTTCAGGTAGCAAAGGCTTTTACACTGGTTATGGAACTGCCACTACGTCAATAAAAAAAGCCAGATTCAGACAAAAGTAGATTTATTTAAAAGAGCGGTTCATTCAGAACACCTGGCAGTCAATCGAGCTGTTTCTGTCCCTCAACACTGGCTGATAAACTGTACGTAAAAATCACTCCTGCCACTCTTATGACAGAGTCCATACTGCATCACAACAGTTGAAGCTGCATAAAAATTACGATACCTGAGATCTGTATTCCTGATGGGCTTCAGAAAATGTTTTAGAGTTTAATACATCTTGGATGAATTGCGAGAAAGCTTCTAATAATATTTTTTATGGGGTTTCAGAAAACCACATGGATGTGAAAGTAGTGGAACTGAATTAACTCTTGATGGTTTTAACTAGGCAGCACGGAGGTTAGGTCCTCAACAGCGAGACAAGTGAACCTGCATCCATTCTGTGTGGGACTTTAATGTTCTCCCCATGCTTGTGTAGATTTCCCACAGACCACAAGCAGAGAGGTTCTTGAGCTGAATCCAAAGAGTGAAACCTTGAACTATGATGATGAACGGAATGTAGTCAATCAAGAAAAAATCAGACGTATAAATAAGGAAACAAAGTTTTAATGTGTACTAGTGTTATAGACAAGACCGCACCGACCGAGACCAAGACATTATCAAGACTGGAGAATCTCAAGATCAAGATGAAGACAGTGTACATAAGGACTCTCAAACTGATCCCCAAATGAGTCGCAGGGCAAAATGAGGTCCAAATGTACAAACTTAATGTGATATTTACCCAAACTCTAACCGTTTCACCACAATCCCCGTCCACGCAGAACAACAACCTACCAGTGTAGACTGATTTTACTTCACATATACACAAGAAATGAAGAAGTACAGGTACACTTGATGTGGAGCAGTACTTCTTGATATGGTAAAGCTGTAGAAGACAGACAGAAATATGTTCACAAACGCACATTCCTGAGCGAACTGAGACCGTCTGAAGAGTTCATCCATGCAGGAAAGACCTTAACCATCAAAGAGGCGCTTTTCCTATCAGCCTCGCTTTCCATATGAGAGCGAAGAGTCGGGAGAGGTTCCTCTTTTAAAGAGCAGCGAAGGGAGAAGCGCTGCTGCTTCAGCAGCTGGGGGGAATCATGCGAAGCAGCTGAGACTTTGTGTAACACATCCAACCCGGGTGTGTTTCTGACTCTTCTCTGCTCTGCATCTGATGTGCAAAGACCTGCTTTAACATTTAAAACCTGGCTTGCATTATGCAGCTCTGTGTTTTGCAGCCAGCATTAAAGCTTGTGGGGAGTCTCTCCAATCTGCTGTGGTCAGTATCAATAGAACGTGGGCCACAGAAGGGCGATGAGTTTATCAGGCTGCCAGGGCTTGTTGCCATCTGATCTAGCAAATTAGCTGAAACAGTTGATGCTTGTTCTGATAGAAAGACAAGGACCAATAGGTGGGGTTCACTTCACTAACACGAAAGGAAAAAAAGTCCCAAATACGCAGTGACAGAACATTAGCTGTTTAGTCTAAGTTTAGTCTAACTGCACTTCTTATCACATGACCTAAAGCACAAAAATGTAAAAATTACTTTAAAAAGTTACACTGTATTTAGTTAAGAGGAAGAAGAAAGAATTTAAAAAGACCACAAAACGTCAAGCTGAGACCCAAATTGAGCTCAAACACATGGAATGTGACCCGATAAAGTGTATATTAAAGATAAATTGCAGTTTGAACCTGAAATACATTTGTAAATCATAATGTAATAATGATTTTTTATAACTAAAGACCACTGCGGACCACCTTCCAATAGGTGGCAGCAGAGAGGCCTTTGACAGGACAAAACATTAACAGAACGCAATATCAATCTGACTTTTAATCACTATTTGACTCTGCCTTATATAAATATTAAGATCTCACAGGCAACATAAAATGTCTTGATTTGGCCCGCAAGCCTCGACTTGAGACGTCCAGCATCACCTTGTTTGATGCGTTCTACCAACCAGTCATGTGACCATTGAAAGAGAAAGATGACCAAATAACAGCGTTTTGCTAAAAGATGTCACATAAACAGCATGTAGCGAAACAAACATCACACCACTGAGTTTCACTGAGGTCAACGCTTTTAGCTTCTACTGCGTTTTTAGAGTTTATTGACCCTTTGAACACAACATTCTGCATCTTGAGAACCTTGTGGCCAAGCCGTCTTGGCATGGGAAGACAAGTCTATTTTATGGTGAACACACAAAGAATGTACTGAACCAACTTCATAGAAATGCATATTTGGGTTTTGTAGTGGGGAGTTTTAATGTGGGAGCCTTCTCTTCTGCAGCCAAAACAATAACCACTTCACAACCGCTCCCCTTCCAAAGCGCTATTATCGTTCGTAAAAACAAGGCTTTCAATGTCAGCCACATCAGGGAGCGCTCACGATGGGGCTGTATCAGTGTGTTCGATCCACAAGTAATCCACTGAGGTTATGTAATTCTCTGCAAGAAGTTTTCCAAGAGGCTGATCAACAGAGGTTTCTAGTCAGATAGTAAACTTTTCAGAGGTTTGACTCGTGCGACCCTCTGAGTGAGTGTCTGCATGACTACTGCAGAAGAGGAAGCTTCCTGACAGCAAGGGTCAGAGGGCAGGCAGTGTGTGCTGTGGACAAGACGACCCGGAGCCTCCGGACTATGTTGGTCTGGACGGTCCTCAAAAGTAAACGTCAGTGTCTGCCGCAGCCCACAGCCTGACCACACTCTCCACACTGGTCTGGTAACACAATCTCAGCTCAGAAATTGATGGGGTTTTTTTGTGCATTAACCATGACTGGCTCCAAGACAACCGGCCAACGCAGCATCTGCGCAACGATTTCACTCGCCCGCTGTCCACTCAGCCGACAGATTCAGAGCGAGAAAAAACAGGGCGATTGGTTCTGCTCTGGCAGGAAAAGGTCAAGAATGGGTTTGATGTCGGGACCTAGAGGTATCACTCTTCAGAATATCAGTGAGCTGACGTGATTGTTAAAACAGACAAGCTCAGCGTAGCGTGCGCTGTTCTCTCCTGCTTTCATCAGACTCGTACAAACTGTATAAACAAGGTCCAGTTGCACAACTCTTGAGATGTAAACTTGCCCTTTTTTCTATTATAATTTTTCTATTCTATTATCAAATCAATTTTGTCATATAGAAACATATGATTGCTTAATACGTGGGGCCAAAAAAAAAAAAATCTTGGTTGCATGTGCCAAACTCAAGACCAGGGGCCCAGTCCAAGTCATTTATTTTATTTTATTTCATTCAGCGCTTTAATCCTAGTTGGTGGGATCCCCACTGACCAGCTCTAATGTAGATGTTACTTTGTTTTCATTGGATGTAAAACAGTTTCTTTTGTCATGATTTTACTTCATTTTTCAGGAGCAAAACTTCATGTTACGTCTGCATGTGAAAGGTATGAGTCCTTTGATGTGTCCTTGGTGAAATGGCCCCATTCTCTATTATTGCGGAACCACAGAGATGCCCTACGCTAAAATGAGGTGTGAGTTTAACACCCCTGATATGAAGATAAGGGAAAGAAGGACAGAAGTTGAAAGAAGAAGCAAATGGTATTACAAACTTAATGGATGGTCACTCCACCTTTGCAGCTACCATGGAACAAGACTGGTCACACTTAAATGACTAGATTTGTTCTCTATGAGAATAGATTTTATAAATTCTTAAATTTGCCACTCACAATGAGCTTCTAGCTTCTGATGATTTTTTAAATTCTTAAATTTGCTACTCACAATGAGCTTCTAGCTTCTGATGTTCGAATACATTTGAGTTTAATGGGTTATACCACTTGAAAAGTTGTCACAAACCATTTTAATACAGCACTTCCTTGGGAATATTTTTACTTCTGTTGGTAAGACAGAGCAGTCCGTTCAACAAGAGCAGAGAATCACAAGCAGATTGGTCACAGAGAGTCGATCATGCGACCGTTAAAGGCCATCAACTCAATTGTCGTGGACATCAGTGTGGTTATTGCAGTTACTGTATTCTGCCAGATATCTTGTCAAAAACACAAGACCGTTCAAAGAAACATCACAAGATCACAAGAGGCTGGAGTACATGGATGACTATTTGAGGAGGATTTAGGGAGGAAACATACGTGAAGCTTCTGAGGTTCCGTTATTGCAGGGGCATCAAGAGAACAGCTGAGGCGGTTGTGCCGGAATCTCAGAGGCAAAAGAAAAAAAACCAACCCTTTTCTTTGTCTGGACGCTAATTTACCGCATCCTTGAATCACATCTGCTGGGCCACTTGGCTGCAGATCAGAGCGCCTGCTGAGGAAAAAAAAAAAAAATCCCTTCAAGGATTTAGATGTGCCTTCTTAATAAAACGGCCTGTTGTGATATCGAAGTGAATGACTGACATTGTTAGAGCAGCGGACACGTGCAGTGTGAAGTGTGCCCACGCCGACTCCACGTCACATAAAATCCGGTTATCTTCAAACAGTGCTGAATTGTTCAGATCATCAGGTGTCCATTATAGATTAAAAACAACCATGTCATTTACTTATCAGGATTGGGAGATAATGTAAGGAGCTTGATCAACCAGGGAGAGAAACAGACCTGACTTACAGGAGAGAACATAAACGTAGTAGAACAAAAAGGCGTCCCATCAGATCTGCTCCGCAGAAAACATGAAAAAGAGAAGCGATGAAAGCCTTGCAAACAACCGCGACATTTACAGGAATGATTGATGTCCTATTTTGTTCAACATTCCAGCTTTTTCAACCACACAGATTACAAAAGACCCACTTCACTGCAGCAGGCTGATAGAAGAGGTCATGTTTGAATCCAACTTCCAAAACATTTTGTTTGACTTAACTGCGGAGGTTTATTTACTTAGGCGGCAAGATTTTCTTTGGATGTAAAATAGTTTCTTTTGTTATTATATTCCTTCATTTTTGAGGAGCAAAACTTCATGTTATGCTAATCATTTAAGACGCTTGGTAGCAGATTTTTCAGAGGGCACAGACAACAATTACAATGCCACATCATTTTACACACTTAAGTTCAGTAGTCGCTGGTTTCCAGTAACCAACACAACTTCCCTCCAGCATCTTAAGTACAAACGAAAGCAGTATGGGTCTAAAAATCGCAGAGAGAGAATAACAGCCCTTTATCTACCGTGCAAGTATATTAAAAGAAAAAAAGATTCTTCTTGCTGAATTTTCCCTCTCAGAATGTGCCACCGTAGAAATCTGGGCTCTGGGTGGCTAACATGTTGCAACTTGACCAACTCCAGTATTTGATCGGTCGCCTGGAACATGTCCTTTGAAACCTGTGTCACCCTCAACATTTCACATCCTCTGCTCCCATATTGCATGTGCATTGAAAAACAGCAGAAAAAACAAGTGTTTAGCACTCATCACTATCTTATCCCACAACAGGTCCCACAGAAAAAAACAACTTCTCAACTCACCCGTCCCATTTTACTCCTGGGTCTTTATCCAGATAATGCATGCTTACTGTTGAGCTTTATTAGTATCGATTTGGTTTTGGCAGGGTCAAACTAAACGCTGCAGTTGCCGAACGTGTCGTCGCTGTGAGTCATCTAATTAGCTGCTTTCTGGAACGCGCTGGCTGTCAAAAGTCCACCGGCCGTAGCCAATTAATACACACGACGAGACCAGAGCGCCCGTCTCCTGGCTTTCTCCGATGAGCCGACAATTCATTATCAACATCATCTGCAAAAGTGTGCAACCGGATCCGAGCTGAAGGCTTAGCTATACTGTTACACGCTGGTTTAATCAGTGTGGAGAGACCAACCACCCACCATTAAAACCTCCAGGGAGCGATGGATCCATACTAACAATCCATTACACACTCTTGTGCACACACCAGCGTTAGCTTCCCACTGCACACAGCTCTCACCAGGCTAATTGGATCACGGAGGGCAGAAGAATCTAGGATCCATCTTGAGAGTGAGAGCAAATCATCCCACTGTTGGACTTGGTTGTACTTCACAATAAGAAAAATAGGAACTTACTTTGGATATGGTTTGACTGTTGTTAAAAACAACTTGGGAAAAACCCGGCTCCGATACGTGAGTCATGGCCCACAGGAAGATGAACCTCTTTCAAAATTGTGTTTTTCTATTGAATTATTGAACCCTGTCCCATCCATTTTGCCATCTAGGTCACAGCAGTTTATGACTTTCCTATACTCTATCCTACTTTCCGATACAGCGCTCCTAAATTTAAGAAGGAAATATATCTTGTTCATATGTATGCAGGTCTATAAGTCGCGGGTGCAGTGGTGCTGTCTGAGTTGTAGAAAGGTCAGTGGTTCTTAAAAATGCACGAGGATCACATGTAAACTAGTTTGGAAAACAGGCTCCGGCATGCAGACTGACTCATGGAACAAATATTCTGAACTTGAACTCATCACATCTGTTATGGACATTAAAGCGCTCAAAATGTGCTGTTTTGGCCCAGGTGTCCCAAGTTCCAACACCACAGCTGGTCTCAGCTGCTGCTTCTCGTCTCTGGTCCTTCAGGAGATCAGCTCTGTTGTCAGAGCTGCGGACACACATGATGAAAACAGCGCACTTTGAGCGCTTTAAGGTCAATAAAACACTTGTGATGCGACAAGGCTCAATATTTTGGCAGCATGACGCTCTACAGCCTGTAAAAATCCATACATTAGCTGCATCATTGTTCAAGAAAAAAGTAGAGACTTGTAGTCCAAAAATTACAGCTCCTTGAAACACATGAACAATTTGTACATTTTGTATTCACAAGAACAGCAGCCACAGAGAAGAAATCCTAGTGCTTCCAAGCTACATTTTATCTCCTCAATGCTCAGCAGGTATTGTGGAAAACAGCATGTACCTGCTCGATGAGGTGTCACTCTGTCAAAGGACCCACCGCAATAGAAACGTTTCACACAGGAGACACCATTTATCTTATCACAGATCAGTCAGGCCTCAGGCGTCTGCCAGTCGCTCTTATGTCTGCTTTGTCTTAGCAACATGACTACAAAGAAAGTTTACAAGCAAGGACATGGTAGGTGACACTCTGCAATGTGAAATCTTGATCTCGATAAACGACTGATCCGGAGCTCTGATTTGGCTGAGAATCTCCACCTTCATCTGGCCAAAGATCCATTCACAGTGCCACTGAAATTAGTCTTTTAAAAGTCTAAAGCTTGAATGTGGAGGTTTGGTCGCGACTAACATCTTATTGAACCTCATTCACTACATCTCTCCACATGTCAAGTGGTGTTCTTCTGCGAACCCGACTAAAGCTCAGCCTTTCTCAGGCGCGACTCAATCTTCAACTCAAATTGATTTAAATGTACAAGAAAGAAAATGAAATCTTTTTAAGGCGCACACTCGGCTCCTGCAGAGCTGAGATAACAGCCAGGTGATGGTTTTGCATCGATCTGAGCAGTCAGTGTGTGTGTATGTGTGTGCGTGTGGAGCCTTTTGATGGGAGTTTGAGACCATTAGAGAGAGCAGCCTCCACAAGATGGGAAGCATTTGTCTTTTTGGGGGTTTATTGAGAGCAGCCGCTGGGATCTCTGGCAGCTATGATTCACGACATGACAGTCATGATTTACAACAAGGACTCTTACAGGAGGAAAATGTTATGGATTGTGTGAGTTATTTTAGTAATCAACGTGTCTTATGGTGCACCAGCTCGGACTACATGAAGATGTGAATTCTGGCGTTACATTTGTTTGTCCGACGAACAAAGAAAACATCAGCAGAATACGAAAGGAGACGGAGGAGACATCATCACCACCTGTGTGCCCCACGGGCTTAAAGTCTTCGGGCTGTCGACTGTAAATGTCACCAACTTCCAGGGTGATTTATTGGCAGGAGATGTTCAAATGTTTTTTTTATTTTTTTTCTCCTATTTCTCCACACTACCTGAGATAAGAATATAGAGAGAATATTTTGGAAACAAAAATATGAGGGTGGGCTACAATTATTACTGCCATTACTGCATGAGTAAAAATATGAGAGATATTTAGATGCAGCAGGAAACAAGAGACTCTATTCTACATAGATACTTTTGGAAGATTTGGATAGAATGTTGAGCTGGAGCATGTGGTGTTACAACAAATCCAAATAGAAAAAAAGGTGATTCAAGGCTGAATCCACACTGAGGCACATCTTTTTATGAAATCATTTTCTCTGCCGATTAAAATACTCCATAAAAGTGGAACCATTTCGGTTGCAAAAAGTACCAGATACAGTGATGCCGGATCCGCACGTAGGAAAGGTCAATCCCACAGAGAACTTGCCTAACATGCTCAGATGATGGCAGAGTCCGACATTCACTCAGACAGCGCCGGACTCTCCGACTTCTCACAATCAATACTTCAACATCGAGAAACAACTTCACTTCCAGATGTACTCCACATACCACAACTATAAATCAATCATTCAGGCAAGAATCTACAATTCTGAAGACCGATGAGTTTCTTACTAGCAGTTTACACTCCTTCACACAGCAGCCACCTCTGCTCATTCTGCTCCCGAGGCTTTCAAACTGCCTGCATCCACTTCAAAACTCTTGCAGCTCTCAACACATACAAAGAGACGCCTTTCTTCCTGCCTCTTTGCCTATTCTCTAGCTGGTACTTCACCAACCAGTGTGTTACTTCCATCTGTGCTGCTCCTACACGACTCATCTATTGCCTTGTCAAAGTACAGCATCAAACTAAAATAAGACTGTATTAAGTTTCAGACGCTTAACTCTGGGTATGTTTTAATTTAGAGGGAATTGCAAACAGGCATTAAAGTAGTATCACATTCCTAAAGCCAAACTGTGTAACCATACACTCTGGTTTACCATTAACTCATTAATCTTCACCTACTAGTGCCTCAACTTGTCTTGAATGCAGATAAAAGTTTACGACCCAAACTGCTGCAGGTCTAATTCCTAAAGATTAACATCCCAAGTTTCACCCTTTTGAGGTGCCGTCTGACACTTTAACCGCCACTTCGGAGCTCAACTCTGGCTAATCCAGCACTGCCAACATGCAAACCCTGCAATCATGCAGCGGAAAGCTCTCAGCAGGCAACACATCATTTCCAGCCCAATGCAGAAGCGCTTCTGCTCCTATCTCATGTGATGTATTATACATTCTTGGGCCGAGCCGTTTTGGCGCTGGATGCTCCGCACGCAGGATAAAATTGCCTTTTCAACGAATATGCCCCCTGCGCCGCTGCCACTATCCTCTGTTGCCATGGCAACCTCCTCCACCCCACCAGCCTCCACAAAGTCAGGGCATGTCACCCAGTGCCAGACACATTGTGGGCTCTCAGTTAATAATTCAGTGATAAATTAAGGGTTTTGAGGGGGGAAACAGGTGCCAGAATGTCAGAGCACTTAGAGGAAATAACCCGCTGGAGAAAAGAGGAGCGTGCACGAGATGGGGAGCGAGACAGACAGGGAGGTGTGTGTCGCCCACCCGCTTTGTGTCGAAGCACAAAAGACACCCCTTGAATACAGGCGCTGAATCCAAACTTGGACTGTGTAAGGCGAGAAGTTTTTATCTGGTTAAGAACGTGGCGTAAAAAGCAGAGGGATTGTAAAGGAGTAGAAAGGGTTCAATAGGTATCTGCGGCATTGTCTTGGGCTGCCCTGGAGGCCTACATTCTGCAGGGTCAAGGGTCACGCTGACGCAGGGGAATTCTTAAATCACAGCGGGCTCAAGAGTTTTTTTCTATTGGATAAGTGTAGTTAATGTAGCATCCATTCCTTCTTAAGCTCAAAAAACAGAATGCAAATAAAGCCAGCAATCCTGAGTGGCAGCATGTGTGCCCTTCATATAGCATCTCCATGCATCATGAGGTTTCCGCTTTTACAGGTCGTAGAGTCCCACACAACACACAAGAAGGGGAGTCGCCTGTTGAGCTTGCAAAGTCTGAGTTACAAACTTACAGGCAAGTTCACAACAAAAACATCCAGGATCCAGAACCACGCAAGGAAATTGTTTTTAACATCCCACTGGTGCTTTCTCACGCCTCCGTCTGCCTGCATGTCGCCAGGTTCAAACTTGTCAGGATGGGTGAGAAAATCCCAACATGACTTCGGACCTGAATTAAATCCTTTGATACGCGCCTCGCACACATTCACAGTGTCCAGCCAACTTGTGACTTGGTAGTCTTTCAGCATTTTTGGGGGATTACAGCTTGTGTGCGCGCCAAACGTAATACGCCACACACACTCCAGTGTAATCCAATACAGCGAGGAATGGCTGCTGGCATCGAATAAAGTCACACTAGGAATACCTCACATGACCTCGCTACATTTCAATGCCTCAAGGAATTGATGTAAACAAACATGCTAAAATAACCATCCAGCTTTCACACGTTTCACTCAATTAGCAATACACTGCAAACCGAGCCACAGCAGCACATAAAACTACACACTCCGGGTGCTGTTGTACCCCAATTTCCTGAAAAGCAGGCAGCATGAAGGGGGTAGGGTCGGGTATAGACCGTGACCTTAGTTTGACCCCCTATTTAACTCTAAACAGCTCCGTCGCTCTGGGATGTCTGTTGGAGCTGTTACAATGCAACCCATTAATATTTATGGCTCATTTTAGACTCTGTATCAGTGCTCTGCACATAATCTGAGCAGATTTCGATTCTATTTACAGCATGTGTATGTTCAAGAGATGGGCGAGTTATTTCTTACAGCCGCACATTTATGAAATAGTTAATGAGAAATGTAAAATATGGTCACGAAGGCAGACTAATTTCATGATTCCTTGGTGGACAGAAAGACACAATAAGTGTCTGTCCAGAATTTAATCGATAGATGCACACATACACTGGTTACTAGGGGTGAAGGTGCAAGTTCCAGTCAGGAAAAATTGGCACTACTCCTAGTCTCAGACGATGGTCCTCCTCATTTACCTAAAAAGTGTACAATGCATGCAATTTCACTGACGCTTGGACCTAATATAGACATACAGGGCAAAGAGTCTTGCCACAGGGCTTGTGCCATTAACCTAGTTCATGGTTATCACCATAGCAGAGAAGATAAATTAAAATTATTGCGGCTTTGCCATCGAGCTTAGCTCATCCCATATGGTCCAGTTAAGGGAGGCAAGATGAGGTTCATGCTTTTAAATCCCATTTGCATAGTACATACTTGATATAGGGTGGCTGTGACCTGTCACTGTTGTGAATGATGCTCACTTGTAACACAAGTTTCTAACTGTGAAAATCTTTTGTCTTTGGCACAACATACATCGCAGCAAAAGCAAATTACGCTCTTAATAAACCAACTAATGGCTACAGAAAAACTCCAATCATAACAACAAACTTTCTTTCTCTTGGCCATTTCACATTCACCAGTCCAAGTACCCCATAATCACAGCATGTATCACAGGTTTCAGCAGTAACCAATTCTCAGCTCCACTTAGCGTCGATTAGCCTGAGTTGATATCTAATTTCTACCGCTGCTGACACACAATGATGGACTGACTTTCAGACAATGGTGGTCACTTCCTGCGGCCAAGGATGTTCCTCAGCCTCATTTTCTTCTTCAGCTATGACATCAGGTTACATACTGACACTTAATATCCACCATGAACCCGCGTCCTCTTTTAAGCTCTTAAAAGGACACATATGCTCAGTTGTAGAGATTTTATGGTCCAGCTGTACATCTGGGTTCAGGTTCTCGTGTCTCCAGCAACCCTCTGCCTGCACCTGGACGCTTTGTTTTGGACTCACCGCTTGTAAAAAGACACCTCTGACCTGCAGAACGGACTATAATGACCAAATGAAGATTTTTGTTTTGTTTTGTTGGAACTAATTTCTCTTCTAAGTGAATTTCTGAATATCGTGGTAGCAAAGAATAGACTCAGAAAGCTGCAGTTCTCAATTTTAACCAGCAGTAATCCCAAGATAAAACATGAAAGGAGATCGTCACTTGATACCTAACTCCACAGTCAAAATAGTTCTGAAAGGCAATGTAAAGCGGGATGTAAAAATACTTCCCTAAACTCAAACCCCAACTGAGCAAAGAGACATTCCAACGATCTGTGAGCAAATTTCTGGAACATCTTAGTGAGAGATCAGATCTCATCAGAGACCATAAAATGGGCTGATGCGCACCTCGGAGCCAAACCCCCACTAAGCCTCAGAATAAACATCTATCAATTTGCCAAAGATCTCCAGCGACGGCGCACAAAGCTTGCCGTCTATTTCCTCCTTTTCTGAGAATTCCCAGAGCAGCTGCCACAGTGGAGGAGTGGCGGAATTTCTATTAAGGTGTCGGAACCGCTTTGTCTGGCTTTCTTCAGTTTCACGGAGCAGTGTCTCAATCGTAAACTGCCTCTTCGGATCACAGCGCTCTTCAACTCAGTAACTACCTCAAATGACCTTAAACGCCAACTCATGTATAATGTGCTCAGCATAATTTAGGAAGATGACAAATCAATAGACACAGTGTGGCAAAGGTCAGATGCCTGGAGAGCTTATTAACAAACCACTGTGCTCAGTGGGAAATGTGTAACCAGCACAATGGCAGAAAATCGTACAGCAGAAATTAGACAAGCAAAAGTAGGTCAGCGCATTCACAGATTTAGCAATGCAATTTTTTACAGGCTTAATCATCTATCTGAAGACATAATACATAACAGTGGTGTCAATGAATAAATATGAGAGATGAACAAAGCAAACTTATCACCCACGACGAGCTGAACGAGTTAACTTTTCCAATCTAGGTTACGTCCTTGAACTGAACCCAGCTTTCTGATGATATTCTCATCTGCTCCAAAACTAACAAATGATGAAATCACTTCTCTACAGGAAAGCCACCCTCTCTGCCTCAGGTCCTAGATAAGCCGCAGTCGACCAGGCTCCAAGAAAAACCGTTTGTTTTTCAGAGATTCATAATGGAAATCCGAAAAAAAAAACAGTTCAGTTCAAGTTCCATATGCAGCAACATAGATGTCGATTCCACGGAATCATATGAAATAACAAAAAAGGACCTACACTTTGTCTACTTATAAGCCCAATATAAGTAAACGTGATTGTTCAACACAAACATTAGCCTAACAAAGGTCATAAATTACAAAACTAATAACAAAATAAAACTAAGAACTAAGCTAATTTCTCTTTTAAAGACTGTATAAACAATATATACAATACTTCATTGCTACTAACCTAACACCCCTATAATAATTTCCAGGTTATGATAAGGAAATAGCAAAGAATGAAATTTGATTAAAATAAACATCTAAAAAAGACCCTATTATTAAACTAACTATTATTATACTATTAAGTTGTTCTTTAGCAACATTAGCTTAGCATTCCATGCTATCACCCAGGACATACTGTAAAGTGGTAGCACACTTCATATTTGAAAAGGTTGGATTTCTGGAACTGCTTATAGACAATGAGCCATTCATAATTCAATTCAGCACAATCCCAAACATTCCAAAGGGATTTTCCATATTTCAACCAACATTCAGCAACCATGTTTTGGGAAAATCAGATAATAGTTACACGTTTCATGTCACTACAAGTGCAGAGAGACAAAGACCAAACCTCCTCAGTTTATGACATTCCTCAAAAAGCTAGCGGAGCTCTAGCCTGCCAAACAAATCGCTGGTGTCTCTCGGATTTATGAGGCCGCGATGTTGTCACAGTAGGTGTGGTCTGAACAGAGAAACTATCCGCTCAAACACAACATGTCATTGTTTGTGGCACAACTCAAGTGGGAATTTCACAGATGCATTATGCTGCCTTCGACAGAGATTTGTTAAATAAACATAAACATGAGTGAATCCTGTGCAGAGTTGTTCTGCTGCTGAAAGCAGACCTGCAGAGCTGAGTCGGGGGTTAAGAAGGTACACTAATGCTAGGGAGAGGAGGGGACAGACAGACAGATCGAAAGACACACACAAGACCAGAGTGTCATTTTCACGGGTCACCTCGCTCTGGTGGAGGTCTGATTTACGTGACACCACACGGGTTTAAAGGTCAAGTCACAGAAGCCCTGCAGCTCCTCTTCTCAAACTTAACATGGTCATAACCTCTGAACCTCCCCAATACACACCTCACAACCCCAATACTCCCACAAACATCAAGTTATAGCTCAACTTATGTGATTTCTTATTGTCTCGTGGTGGGAGACAACACTGTTTCTGTTAGTTAATAAATTTGATCGGACACAATCTCAAGTTTTTAGAAGTGACCAGATAAAATCTTACAGAAAACTCAACACAAAATACTTTCAGATCATCTTGGTATCAGGTCTCCATCAATACATCCGAGACCATTCAAATGCGCTTACAGAAAAATGCATCAGAAATGAGCTGCATCAGAGAATCATGTTTAAAATTCCACTCGGCGAGCCTGACAGCTCAGATCTGAAGCCTCCTGCAGATGTAAGCAGAGGTCACCAGCTCACACTAGCAGCACCGGCCTCCTACCGCCGCCTCTGATATCGCCTTTCAGTGCTTCAAGGGTCTCGTTTTCAACAGGATGATGTAATGCTCCTGAAACATCCAAGACATTAATACCTGTCATCTTCAAAGAAAAACATAATTCTAGCCGTCAGCTGAAGGGCATTATGGACTGTATGTACAGCAATAATCGCCATATGTTTTTAGCATTCTGCTAATCACATAAAATTCCAAAAGCGTGAACACAAGTTAGTTTTGTGTACAATAAGGCAACAAATCTTCATTTCCAACACAGCGTAACTGTTGCAGTGCATGATGGCACATCATGTTGTTGGCCAAACAACATTTCAACACCTCTTTTGACCACACAAAGCTACAACCATCTCACAGGCTCTCCAGTCACCATCTCACCAAGCCTCAATTTAACCCCAAAATAACAAGTTTGTTAAGTTATGATCAGCCACTTGACTTCTGCAGGCAACCATGCACATCCTCGATTTGAAACTTTGGATCTCAAAACACTTATTTCTGAACTGTTGCAGTGCATTATGGCACGTTTGTGAGAGTCATTAAGAAATTACGTTGCTGGCCATTTAAAAAAAAAATATTGCGGGCTGAATGTGGCCTGCCGGTCTCAGATTTGAGAGCATGAATACAACATGTATCCCAGGAGGAACAAGAGAGGACAATAGATAGCAGTGGTGAATAGGCAACAGTAGTTAAAAATCACTGTTAAATAAGAGTGTTAAACAAAAAATTGCAACATGGAGGCTCACCATTGGCACATACAGTAGATACACCCAGCTGTTTTAATATAGTCTTAATGATGGTCATAAACACCTCACCTAAATGCCTCTGGATACTTTCCTTCCCTCCATCTGCGATAACGTACAGGTTTGTCTGCTACATCGACTGCTGCCAAGAAAGTTGCTGATTTAAATATACTCCATGGCTTTACACACTCAACAAAACGTTAGAGAATAATAGCACAATTCGAAGTACAGCACATAATACCATATCATGTGACCCTTACGGGACGTACAAGTGGGATCAGCTTTAAAGTGTGAGCGAGAGTCTTCAGCAACACTCTGGAATGAATCTGAAAACTTCCACTATCAGCACAAAAATGAAAGCCACACCACTCGTGTCAAGAATGAAGCCGTTACATGGAGGCCATGGAACCATAGACAGATCCAGTCAAGAGGAACTTGGACGTCCTGCTAACAAGAAATCCATCACTGTCTGCGCCTGGAGGGCCGTCCAGGGAAATGTGATTAATGTTTTCCGCAGGAGCTCCTATGAGATCTGGATCGACTTGTCCATTTGCAGAAAAGTTTGCAAACATCACAAAGGGCCAAGAAGAGGAGGTGCTTAATTTTCTTATGAGTCATGGAAGACCGCAGAGAAGGTCATAAAGGCAAGCAGATGATCTCCCTAAAACAAGCTGAGGGCAGCTCTTTTCGGTCTAAACAAGCTTCCACATTTGACCAGATGTTGAGGACACTTGGTGAAGCTGAAGACAAAGAGGACACACATGAGCGCAGCACTGCTCTCGCTGTGACTGTGGTCGCCTGGAATGTGCTGCTGGTTTATAAATAACCACCAGAAATGGGCAGAGACAAAAGGTGCCGCTGTTCAGAGCTGGACGACTCTTGTCAGACTGAAGTCTCCGCCCCTGAAAGGTTGTCGACTCCTCTGAGTAGTTAACGTCAGAGTTCGACTGAGACCAAGTGCACCAGCATCAGCCAAGAGAAGAATAGTCAAAGCAGGTCTGTTCATTGTACAAGGAGCTAGTGTGCAAACACTTAGATTTAATCAGTAAAAATGCATTTTATTGAACACCACAGTTTTACCAAATAAAAATCAACCCAATGTGGTGCTGGCTGGAGGAACATAGAAGAAACCAGGTTCCCTCTCCTCATGAAGATGAAAACAAATGGCTATGGTTGTTTTGTCTCAGCAAATGCTGCATCATGCCAACATATAGTCACAGCTGCTTGGTTTAACATGTCGCTAACCCCCCTTTAAGCCTACAAAACTCTTCCTATATATTTCCGTGAACACTAGACATGTATGCCATTTAAGTTTTGGGCTACCTTATGAAATATTTTAGCTTAAAAAGACAAACTTTGAGTGAAGTTAAAGATTAATCTGTGCAATTGTTAATACGTTGGCTTCTGAATTTATTTTATTTTCCAAATTGAATGTGGTAAAAAAAGAAAAAAAAAAGAATATCATCCACATCACGGTAGTGAATTTGAACGTCCATCAAAGATTGTATTGTCAGGCTGAAGTACTACACAAATAACTGACAGATCAGAGTGTTACAGCTAGTCTGTTAGTTGCCATTTTATTATAGAAAATATTACAATTTATTTTTTAATCCTATGGATACCACTTATATGGCTGTAAAATACAAAAATGGTGTCTTCCATCTCATCTTTTCTTCGAAAATATTGCAGTAGTTCAAAATGGAGGCTGAAGGAGTTCAAGTCAAAAAAAGAAAGACCAAAAAATCCATGTGTTCTTTCAGCGCCCTGCTCAGCAGAGCACCCTCATTACCGCAGACACTGTATAAACCCACCTGTCAATCTCCCATTCCATCTTTCCCTCACTTGTAAACAAGCTCCCCTGATACTTCAACTCCATGGTCGATCAGTTCAAGTCCACACTGGACAACACATAGCCCGGAACACGGGCAACAATTCAGCACCGGACAGAGCCGCCTGAACAATGACAGTATATTCGAATACAAAGTCCATGAATAACCTGAAATGGAGTTGAAGATATAGAGCTACCCCACTGTTCTCTGAGCAGGATAAAAACTGCACTGCATCTCCGCGATTCAGCAACCTGAGAAATCTGTTTTTATGATTCCATTTCATGTAAAAATAACAACGCGCTGTGTATTTTACTGAACTGTGTCGTCTGATATTTTTACCCTATAATAATTTACATCCCACTATAGGTGAAAAAAGACAGGTGAGACGAGATATCAGCTCAAGGACCAAACACGATTTGGAAATAATGAGAGGACGTGGGTGCAGGTTTTATATAGAAGCTCTGTTGGGAATGTGGCAGGTAGTGCTGAAAAACAACTGCAGCTGAGATTATGAGAGGAATCAACGCCACATTACAGCATCAGTCCCTCATCTCTGAGGTTACAGTTACAGTTAGGCTCCATGCACATCCCCTGATCCCTTTGTCACCTCTGCATCTACATATCCATTCATTCCTTCATTTACAGTGGCACTGACGAATGACGTTGAAACAACAGACCTCCATGACTTCCATGACTGATTTCCTGATGGACATTTTCACGTGACTGACAGGAAAGGAAGTGAACCATTGACATGCATTTCAAAATAAAATAATTGGATGGAGTCATGGATTGAAATAAAACCAACGTCTCCATTATTGCTGACTCTTCAATGAGGTGTCTGTTCCGAGCAACAACGCCCGCCAAGTGGCGTCCATCTTTGTGCACCCAGTGATAGTCTGGCAACCCGTCCTGCGTTTGTGGCTCAGGCGGCCCGGCGACTCTGGCTTGGCAGAGTTAGGCGTCAGAGGATGGATGAATAAATGAATAAGCAGCTGTGTCAATAGCATTTTGAATGCTGTCACTCTGCTTTCAGCTTCAAGTCGACGCTGAGCTTAAAGGTTACTGGTATTGAGGATCATGGACAGTGACCATGGATTTACAAATGAATAGAATTTCCTATTGTGTCAACTTAACTGATCAACTTACTCATTTGTATTGTAAAAATAAAAGCATGCACAATGATGACTTTCCACACTGACACTGGTTCATTTTAAGGTCTTTTTTTAAATTTATTTTGTTCTAATACGCCAACAAAGTAATGACAACGTCAAAGGCACTTGAAAGAAATCTATAATACTATATTAAAAATGATCAAAACCTGTGATACCTATGTACCTAAACATAGGTAACAGACAAGTGTGGAAAGGGTATCTCCAAAAACACTGCACACCAGCATCACTTTTCAGTCTGGGATTTAAGCTTACCTATATACAAGTCCAAAAACAGTTTCCTCTCCTGGATTATCTTCACTGAAAGTATTAACAGTAGATTCATAGAACGCATTTTGGCTCATTGCACTAAGCCAGTCCTCCAGTACTGGGACCTGGAATGTTTTCAAGAGATGATGAATAATCCTTGCTGCCGTGGCAAAACCAACCACAATAAGACAAAACACACATTTGGAAGTTGGGATCTGTCTCTTAACAATCCCAGAACTGGGTCCATTGGGCCATCTGGGCCTCAGCATCGACTCAAAACACTAACATCTGCCCAGAATGGTTTAATGTTGATATTCTTAATCCCTTTCCATTCCTGTGAGGGAGCAATGGTGAGCTAAATATGCTAAATTGACCTTTTGCAGAAGGGGAAAAAAACAAACATTTCTTTTTCCCAGACTGGATTTCTGGACGAGTGTGGGGGGTGATTCTCTTTCACACCTAAGGCAACCATCTTTCTTACATGTGCAAACTAGTCAACTTCTCAGCTCAAAATTTCATGCATATTCTGCATTAATACAGACTTTTCAATCCAAATTACAAAAAAAAAAAGATTGATATAGATTATTTCTAGTGAAATTTAAGCCATGTTTTATGGTTTAATAGCAACTCGAGCTGATTTCCAGGAGCCTCTCTTTCTCAGTAGAATTGGGACATGCACACACACGTACTTATGTGGCTGGATGTGGAGCGGATCTAATCAAATGCTGTTCCACAGTAACAGGATTGAATGAAGCAACAGGAACCACGGCTGGTGATTGGCACCGTGTGAAACGCGTACAAGCAGGAACTGGACAAACCGTTTCCTGTAATGCATACACACCCCACAAGCCTCCCACCGGCACTCAGACGATCTGGGGGCTTTGAACATGCGACATGTCTGCAGCGTCCAACGCACAATGGAGAGAAAGCTGCTGCAGTCGACGAGCATTTCAGGGTCTTTGTGTTGCCGTGGGCGATCGCGTTAGATGGCTCCACCTGAGGGTGACTTTGGTGAGAGTAAAGCTTCTCTTATTTTTCATTCATTTTAATACACCCATCCCTGGTTATTTAGTGAGCTGCGGAGCTTTTTGGTCACGGGCCTGTTATGCTGTGAACGATGCCAAACACCGACCAGGAAACTGTGGTCTGTCAAACACAAAGTACAGCCTCAGAGCACACCGTTTCCAAGTGGTTTCATTTCCTAAAACATAAACTAACAGCAACATTTGAGTGGGCTTTCACTGTATGAGACAGAATACTAAAATATACAGAGGAATTTAGTCATACATTTGGGTAAGAAATCAAGGTCTGCAAAGGCTGCAGTTCTGAGAGAAGGCAACACTGCAATGACATGTTAACTACAAGTCAGTCACTGACAGGTCATCAAAGGACACATACCATTCTCACCACATTTGGAGCAATTCAAATCTTAAGTTTCAAAACAGCATAACAACACATTACAACAATTTACACACATTTTCATTTTTTTTTTTGTTCACTATTTCTAAAACTACTATCAGACATCCCAGGTCCCAGGGAATGCAGCCAATCGAGAAGCAATAGAAAAACAAGGAAGTAGAGGGAAAATTTTCATATTTACTAACTTGGTGACAGTAAAAACAGTTTTTCATCATGAGAAATAAATCTATCTCCAGTCAGCAGCCGCCCTCACGTGGTCCGGGTCTTCGTAGGTCCAGTCGGAATGTGCGACAAGAGTTCCACAAGCAACAAACTTTATGATCTTTATCAGGATTTTGTGTTAAAAACCACCGTAATCCACGTTTCACTTCATTTTAATACGTTTCATCATGTGAGATTTCATCTTTACAAAGGCATGGTGGCTCAAGCACAGAACTGTTTGCCATCTGCTACGAACTACAAGACACAAGCACAAATGAAGAATTAAAAACCACTGCAGTGGCTGGAACAAGCATCAATAGCAGCATCAGAACATCCAGCTGGGGGAGCAAAGGGCATAACCAGAAGAGAGGGTGATATCAGAGCTAAGAGCTTTAAAATATAAACAGTAGTCCAATGTTCCTATAAAAAGAGAGACCAGATGGGAGTCTGCTGCATGACTCGCCCTGTTTATGTGCTCACTCACATTTGTTGAGACAACAGAGCGACTGGTCAGAATCTCCTCAGCCATCTGTGCCACATAACTGACTGCAACAAGCCGGAGTAGATAGAAGGCCAATAATATTTAGAGGTACTGACAGATAACCTACCACGAGCCAACCGCACCGCCTGCTTCATGCTGCCGCGTCACTCCTGCGCTTTTATGGCCCTGAAAGGTCTCCTGCCGTTTCATTAGTTCTATACCATGACAGCCCTCTTTTAACCGGTTAGGGTTGACTGAGTCTTTCCTCAAGTAAACTGCAGAATATGTGAAGAGGAAATGGCTTTTATTTGCGCAGAGTAACTGCAAGGAGTGGATCATTTGACCTGGAAGTAGTGGCTGAAGTGCTGCAGCATTTGAAGAAATCAGGCTTTTTCTTTCCTCTTGTTTTCATTTCATTACATGCAGAAATCAAAGAGTTTTGCAATAACGGTTTAGGGCAAAAAAAAATATATATCTTTGGGAATAAAACCAAACTATAACATTATCCTACTATCTATATATATATAACTGCATAAAGAGCTCCCAAAATCCTAGCAAAAAGCCTGGTCCTGTGACCCGATGCAATGCTGCTGAAATGGTGACATAATGGAGCACAAAAGGGGAAAGATGGACACCCTTCAATCCTGTGGACAAGCTTGAGAAAACACCAGGCAGTTGCTCAGAGAAAAACAGTGGGGAATTACTGCACTTGCACAAGTCCTCGCGCTACATAGATAAAATAGGGATTTGATGGTTATGCTGCGGAACATGGACGCAGTGAGGTTGGGAATCATCATGATCCTCCCATTTCAGTCTTGGCGATAGTGTCCAGATATTAGTGGGCTCAACTGGCACAATCCTGTGGGATCACATACGGACCAGTGGTGGGTTCTTCCACTCCCCAAATCACGTCTAGTCTAATGGACACGGCAGGTTTTCTGTCAAGCTCTGAAGGGCTTGGTGGGAATGGTGGACTCACCAGTGCAGTGCAAACCAAAACAGATAATATCGGAGCAAAGGTGAGTGAGGAGACGTACTCAGGACTTCTTGAAAGCACAGTGAAGCTGAGGAGATTCAGGTACCTATGGTGTAGGAAGGACCCAACAATAAGAGTTGGTTTCCTACTCCATGTCATCACCGACAAGCAAAACAAAAAACATATGCAATTTAGTTTCCAGTTTGATAGCACTTTCCCAATTTTTCTGTCACAATTCAACAGTTAGTAAATCTGAAAGCCAGGTGTGTACAACTCACTTTTTCAACGCTTCGCATTGTTTAATTGTTAAGCCCCGCAAAATCCATCTGGGTGGTCCAGCCAAGAGAGACACAAACATACCAGCCTGGACCACTTTTGTGCCAATACAATCCAGACCATAATAGTGGTTTTTAATGAGCTCGCCAACACCCATGAATTGCATCCTCTTTTCCAAAAGGAGACGCACAACACATTTTCAGCACCAAACAACACAAATAAACAACATCACAGGCTAAGATCTTGGATTCCACATAAGACGGGTGTGAAGTTTCTATTATTGACTTTCCTCCACATTCCTCTCTGTAATGATCAACATGAATCTAATGCCTTGAATTGTTACGGATTACTATAGCTGACTGTGTAGCTAGCACAACATGTTATGCTTCACTCTCGAGGCCACCCCAGCCTTTTTATTCAGAAAAAAACTGCCGTTACTGGACCACTTAATTCCCGAAAAATCAGATGACTAGACACAGCTCATTTTTTGTCATTTGAGAATTTTGAATAGAAAAAACCCCTCTTTTTCAGAAATTCTAAATAAGTAGACTATCATTGCACGCTTTAACAGATTAGCTGCTCTATTGCTGCAGGGTTGCACTGCATTTGGGTGTGATGAGCAGCAGCAGATCGACAGGAGATATGCTGGTCGAAGAGCCTTTTCATTGTGCTCATGCTGGTGGAGACTTGTCGCATCCATATCAGTGGATTGTATCATGCAGTCGTCTGTTTGATCTATTCAAGTGTTACTCAGCCTGCTTCAGGGATGGGTCCATCCCCGGCTGACGCCAACCTATTAACTGTTCATGCAGACATTCGCTCACCTGTACGCCACAAAAAACGTGGTAGAAAACTACAAAATTGTGAGCGTTATCTCATATGTAAGATAGATGTTCAATACGGAGCCGAGAACTATGTAAACCAATTGGCAAATAAACAACAAAAATAAAGGAACCAACATTGAGCCAAAAGGTCTGTTGCTGTGGAGTTAACTTAAAGTTTGATTTTGTAAACAAATTTTTGATTCTTAGGATCAAAGCCCCCAAAACCATATGGTAAACTCCCCAGGATTCTAAAAGTTGGACACTTATGTGTAGCTTAGGTTGGAAGTACTTGTTTCAATGTTAGAGCCACAAATAACACTTAAAAGGCATTTTACGCTCAATGATAGGTGCGGATCCGGATACAGACGGTGTCTTCTGTCCGTGCTCTGCAGCAGCATTTCTGCATGTTTCCACAAAGCCTACAGGTACGGACCAAACGGAGCAGTTCCACCGTAAACCTGCTACGTAGCTCTGATGAGACACAAAGAAGACATGACAATGGCGGAAAATCTCCGTCCTACAGTTGCGATATATTTATCCACCTCACTGACCACCGCCTTCTACAACGCTGCCTTTGTTGTGTCTTTTGTGCGAGAGGTACATTATCAATACTTCTTCCACAGTCATGTTTGTTTAGGAGTTTTGACTCTGGGCTGCTCCCCCTGGTGGATATATTGGTGAACAACTGCACTCTTTTGCAAACGCAGCTACTAGATTCTAGTCTTTTAATAACATAGCAGTCTTTTCAGAGCAATTTTTACAATAGATGTCCTTTGCTTCACATCAGTAAGGCAAAGCTGAATTCTATAGTACGCACAAGCTCTGCTACTTTGAAGTAGAGAAGGAAATGTCTGGGAGGAGGGGCTTCATGAGAGTTAATGGCGGATGACCAAATAGATTCCTGCATCATTAGTGTGTTGGTGATGAATAGGTTCTGTCGAGAAACAGCTTTGATTTTAATAGAGGGCCCCAGGCAAGCTGATAAGGCAAGGCTATCATCTGATACCCCCCTTGTAACTTCACTGAACAGAAATGTAGATAAACTCAGTGTCAGAGCCTCCGTGGTTGGAGGCTGACTGCATAAGCGGGGCCAATTTTGGTTCCCACCACAGGAAGCACTTCAGCGATGGTTGGCAGCCAAAGAGTGAAACAAAGTTACAGCCTCCACTGGCTCCTGTACTTGATCTACTATTACATGCCGGCAGTTTACATGTCTCCAGATCAAGAAGGCACTTTCGTGAACAAAGGGTTAAATCACTGAATAGCAATTGCAGATGGGAAGGAACATTTGCCAACTTAAGGAAAACATCACAAGTTTGATTTTCCTGACACATTTCAGTCAAGAACATCCTGTGTTTTCACAATTTTGATTCCAAAGCAGATATACTAAAAATACACATTTCAAAAAGGCAAGAAAGCAAATTTTCAAAACTGTGTTGAAAGCATGTGAACGTTTTGCCATTGCAATGCGGTAAGACTTTTTGTGCAATGCTTGAGTTGAATTTTCATGGCTAGATAAAATAGACTGTCAGGCAGAGGAATTACCAGTTACGTATGGCTACATGGTCTTAGTACTATTGCAGCAATTGAACTGGGAATGACTTGGTATCTACGATGCCAAAGAGCACTTTTTTTAAAAACTTTTCCAACTTCATGCTTAGAATGCATGGTTGTTTAAAAAGTACTAGAATTGTTAATGTTGTCACAACCATTGCTGCATTAGCTGAAACAATAGTTGTACATCTTCAGCCTGCTTTTTCTATTACAGACAAAGACTATTCAGAACTAAAGCCATCAACAGCAGAGGAACTCAATCAAACTAGGGGTGAACGTTGTGAACCCAGTGCAACATACAAGGAGGGGGAAAATATACATAACAAACCTGGAAAATGATCTGTTAACATAAGACACTGGACTTGAAACACAAAGACGCCTCAATTTCCTCATGGCACTTTGACAGGTCACTAGATCTACATGACATTGCATGGACTTTTGAGCCAACCGTTCCAAGGGCCACGTGAAATGACTTTTGCGGGACTGGATTTGGCCCCCCGGGCCTTCAGTTTGACAACAGTTTAATCTTCGACTTCTGCGATTTCCCATTTTGGGATGCAATGGGCAGCAATCTAAGCAAAGAGGCCCAGACTTATCCCTCATCAAAAGTGCTCAGGATCTTCAGGGGAACATCCCCAGCATGCCAAAGCATCAATGTTAGCAATGACAATGAAAATGTAAAGCACACTCTTGTAGTCACTCGGCAGTGTTCATATTCTAAAAAACAGCAGTTGTCTTCAACTTAGCATTTTGGTTGGTGTTGACTGCACGCCGTGATGCCTGCTCAATAGAATAGAAGAGGAGAGCAAAAGGCTGGAAGCAGCAGGAGGGGGACATGTCGTGGGGGTGCTGTAAAGAGGATTACCAGGGGCCGGCAACGAGGGGGCTATTGTTGGAGCCTGAGAAAGTGTGTAGAGAGAGTGGCACTCTCGGTGGAAACCCCAAACTCGGGTCTTCCACATTCATAACAGGAAATGGTGCGGTGCATGTCTGCGCACGGATAAACACACCTTCTCTATAATTACTGGAACAATCAAAGCTCCAACTGTACACAGTTAAATTACTGAAGAAAAACAGCAGCAGGATTCTAGGTTTTTTTTCATCCAGGATAATAAAGAAGGGGAAGATTCCTTTTGCTGTCTTTGGCATGGGGAGATGACAGAGCGCTACTCAATTGGGAAAAGGCCGGGGAGGCGGTCGTAGTGGAGAGATGGAACCTTCCATTGCTGCTAATGTAATTACCGGAAAAGTACAGGGAGAAATGCAAAGGTGTGAAGTAGTTTCAAATGTGCCAAATACCAAAGGCTGCCAGCAGTTTCACATTTTTAAGACCTTGAGCATCAAATTCCCGCCACCTTTCATTCAAAATCTCTAAAGCTGAAAGGAGCCGTCAACTCGAGAATGAACTACTGCAGTACCCATTACAATGACAGATCACTTCTGCGCAGCAAATTGCCTCACTGTTGCTTCTGAAAGCAAAACTTGCAACCGTGCTCAGGGCTCTAATCATGCCTCGCTGAATATGTGAGGCACTTGGCACCATCGCTTGGTGTTAGATGTGGCTTTTTCACACGCTCGCAGGGAGCCAAATTCTTCGCTGAAACAGCGGCCATCGATCAACGGTCCTTTAGCGTCACACAACTGAGGAGGTATGGTTGCTTTTCTTGATCCTTCCAATGCCAAATTTCTTTTCAATTACGCACCAGCACTTCTCCTGAGGACATCGGACCCAGAACTGAAGTTTTGTGTCCACAATTTAATGGATCCAGGGTTAGCACAAAGGCTACCCGGGGTTTTGAGCTCTGATATATGAAGACGATAGAGTCAAAACTCAATCCACTGAAAACAATATAGAGCACAATATTGACAAGTTTATCCTTAGAAAGAATCAGTTAAACTGGTCATATATATACGATTTAAGGCCAGAAAGGGTCAGGATTTTTTTTTTAAAAAGCACATTAATCACATCATAATTAGATTGTGCAATACTACATCAAAAGTATCAGAAGAAGACACTGCATCACTGCGATCAACAGGCAGCTAGTATTCAATTCCGAACCCAAAAGTGGAAAAAAATTCACATGCTTCCAAAGCTGCTTTTATCTAACCTGATTAATCTTTTATTTTTTAACTGAAGGTTGAGACACAGCACTATCAGATGGCTCCATTAAAAAAAAAACTCTCAAGTCATGTCTGGTATGGTGACCGTAATGACCAGTTTCCATTTACTAATATGACCCAAAGCTTTTCACACATCAGAAATGAAACAAGAGAGCTGCAACAGAAGAGTATTCTCCCTCTCCCAAAACCATGACTCAAACTCTTCATGAGAATGCACATGAAGTCCAAAAAATTAATAATAGTATCATCAAAATAGGAAAAAAAATGTCTTAAAGGGCAACCTGACCCACTTTCCATGCTTTCCTTTGTGATAATGAAGAGGACACTGCTACTCTGTGGGTGGAGTCAAGGAAAACAACTTGGCGAGACGGTGAGAGTTGTGTGTCCAAAGCCCCAGGCTCATCATAAATCTTCAGTCTGCGCTCGAATATTTACGCAGTGGGCTGTTGCCGCTATTAAATTTTAAGTGTATTTACAGTCTGAGATGGCACTAAAGCAAATCATTCTCGGGCTGGGAGAAAAGAAAACTTGAAGCGGCGTTGAAATTCTTTGTCATAGCAGAGGAAACAGCTGCGGTTGAATACCAGTGACGAAGCTTTGCATGGAGCGATAATTACTTCAGTCCTCACACTGGCATCTTCGTGCAGCTGCTCACACTTTAACACAAAAGCGGGCCCGCGATTTAGTCGCTCTATTATTGTGTAAACTGGCTTCTGGGCACACAAACTGACGTCTCAGCCACCCAAGCTGACCCAGCACAGTTTCCTTCAGCTATCAAGGGGCCATTACAACGACACAGATGTGCGTCATCTCCATATAGAATGACAGTGGCACAAGTTATTCTTTATTAGAAGTACCAAAGGCTACTACGATTAGGACTGATGACAAGATCAATGTACACTGCACTTTCTAGTGTTTCAAACAAAGAATAATTGTATTAAAAGAAAATAAATTAAGAACTGTAAGGAAAAAAATGAGATACAGTACAGTTATGAATCTAATTCATCTTTTTAATCCTATCTTCGAGATAAATTGATCATGTGTAATGTCAATTTTGCTTAAGATTGAAACCTTTGGGATAGTGTAATTAATGAGTTTAGCAGGGTAATATTATGACAGAATTCTTTGATATAAACTAAAATTCAAAGTTATGATTTGTAATATAGAAGTACTTTACCTTGCATAATCAAAGGTTTATATTATTATCAAAGGAAATCAATGAATACAAAAATGTAATCCTAACATTTTATAGAGATTAAAGAGTGGAGAGAGATTGCCTCAGACCCACCTTTCTCTTCTCTATACCGTTGTTTTTTTTCTGTTATAGCGGACCTTTTGTATTACGCGTGATTTAAACACATTCAACTTTTGATTCAAATTGAAATACAAGGACTATGCTGCTATCTGTAAAATGGCTTTACACAAACAATATTTTATATGAATACCATCACAGGACATGTTGGGTGGAGCGACAGGTTCATTCTGTAAAGATTTATTTGGCAACTCCTCACTTGACTCAGACTCAGTCTACAATTACCTAATATCCAGGGCAGTGTGTGGTGCAGCCATTCTGAACCCAAACATGTAACTAACTGGCCACAAAAGACAAGCAATTTGTTATCTCTGTCCATGAACTAACACAAACCACTCGACTTCCTGTGGAAACAATCAGAGCCACAGCAGATATTTAGCTTGGCTCAGCAGTGGACGAGCTAAGTGAAGACAGAAGCAGAACACGTTCTCTTTCTCTCGAGCAACTTTATCATGAAGCGTCTCATCCCTGGCGCAGCAAACGCAGTGCTGACGTTTTATTTGAATTGTTTTCTCTCTGCAGTCCATCTGCATCGCGAACACCTGGGGAAACAGAGCGGTGAGGGGAAGCCGTGGCGAAGATGCTTTTGTTTCTCCAGGGGATCAACCACACAGAAAACGCTCAGAAATGATTCCACATGCAGGCCTTTCAACTTCAACATGCCTCCTCTTTGTGCTCAACCTTTCTCCCAGGACCTGGTTTCACTCAAATCAGAAGAATCCTTGCAAGAATATTTCTCGAGTTCCAGCTGGCCCCGTTTTTTTTTTTTTACAAAACATACTTTGGCCCGTGTTCACTGCAATTACATGAGAGATGAAAAAGCGAGTGTTGAAGGTAGAGAAACTGGCAGGAACTCAGACATTCCTGACATGAAACCTTTATTTCCACCTCACTTTTTATGCTTCAGTAAACCGTCCTTGTTTCTCTGGGGATTTAAACACACACATTCTTGGCCATGCTAAAAATACTTCATTATCTGGCTGGTGTTTATTTTCTCAACTTGGGGAAAACAAACCTTTCCGACCACAACACAGAGCAGAAGACTTTGAACCTAAAGAGCACACCTGCTGCTTCCAAAACCAGCGTGGATGTTAAATAAGCAGGTGGTGAGTGACGTGTCACTGAAGCGTGGAGAAGCAGTTTGACTCTTCATGCTGCCGTGCTTTAATTTAAAACCTCACCGTCCACATCAGCAGTGGGATCTCACATTGTTCCAGGTTTAACAAACAAGGTGAGCGATGGCTCTTTACCCAGAGCATCTCAGCGAATACACATCTGCACTGTATTACCTGAACACAATTGGCTTTGTCACTACAGCTGCACAATGAGTGTGACTAAGGCCCAGTCAACGTAGGAACTGAGGAGAAACAGACTCCTCTTCTGGAGAGAAAGAATCATTCCCAAGCATGCATTTTACTAAAAGCAACATAGGAGGGATGCAGAAAACACTGAAAATGCTTTCCCTTTTGTGCTATCTAGATCATTTTTATGAGGTATTCTAAGCAGGTTTTGGATGCAGAGACACAGAATGAAGAGGGTTTTATTGGGGTACTTTTTTTTAACCCTTTTTAACCCTAAGACTTTGAGCCAGTTTTGGGTCGACAGGCTTCTGTGAAAACAGTTTTAAACTCCCTTTGTGGCTCATTTCCTGATTTACATTTTTAAATTAAAGCAATTATTTGGATGATCAGTAACCATTTTGTCCACTCAGTCAGCCATTTTCTAAAAGTCAAGACCAAGTCATATAATATTGGCCACACTTCAGAAGATTTATTTCCCTAAATAAACTACTTTTTTATAAGTGTATTCGCAGCATATTACCAAAAAGAATAAAACTATTAATTATGACTAGGTGTTACCGTGGAATGATGAGGGAGAGTTTATGCCGTATTAAGTGTCAGTAAACAAGTATTTTTATTTATTATTAATAGTTGATATGTGATCCTCAATCTAGTGTTACCATCCATTATCCATTCAACCAATTTTCAATATGTTTACAAAGTTCCAATATTCTTCATCCTCATATTGCACTCTATGTAAGCTAAACATGGTGTTCATTTTCCTCTTGTGGTAACACCAGTAAGTGGCTGAATGCAGACTGACTTTCACACAAATAAAGGACATCTAATCTAATATAATCTTAATATCAGTCAGTGAATGAATAAACTTTCATCATGTTGTGAGTCAGTTAGAGGGGCAGCATATTAGCAGGGTTGAGTTTGAAAGTGAGAGAGGAACGCCATTTATACGGCAGTATATATAGAGTCACAGTGAAGGGATTCAGTTTACACCGGGATATCACTTTCCTCCCCCTCCTAAAATACACTTCTGATTTTCAGATGCAGATAAGTGACGTTTTCATGAGCTTCTTTGTTTGAAGACGGACTATAAAACATGACAAAAGACATCCCATGTAAAGAGTAGATCAGAAGAATGCAAGGGGTCACGGGCCAAACAAAGTACGCACTTATTCACTTAGTCTTTTGTAGGAAATAAGAGTGTGTGGACACAATGCGGTTCACACTTCCTTCCAATTGTTATATCTCAGGGTCACTGCTGACTCCACCTCGTGAAGCAGGACACACATATACACACAATCTGTGTCGCTACCTTATATTGAGTTCCTTTCCAGCTGTGTGGAAGTTTCAAAATAAATAGTCGACATTTAAAGTCCCTGCTTGGGGGAAAGCAGCCTATCACTTGTGGTCTTTGAGGGTCACATTTAAGCAAGGCACCAGAGATGTGTTTTTTTTGGTGCAACTGGACTTGTGTTCAAGTTTTATTTTGGGCCAGATATAGAATTTAAGGACTACTTTAAACAATGTGGTGGTCCAAATTTAAATTGGTGTAGAGAACCCCCCAGCACCCAAATAAATAAATCAAAACTGCATCAAAACTAATGGATTCCTGTTACACTGAAATATGGTTTACTATCCTCTTTGAGTACAGGTCAATTCCTTTTTCTGAAACCTATTTCAGCACCATCGACCCCCAAATGCCTTGATATTGTTGCAAGGCTTGGCACTGCATCCAGACTTAACTTCATTAATCGGTCGCACACAAAAATCTCGTAGAAACAAAGCTTGGCGATTGTTTGCTTGCGAGCACACAAACTCTCCATCATTATTACATTAAGACATAAGTGACCAGTAAGTTTCTTCAGTAGGGAATCAATTAGGCAGGCCATGATTTTCTGATGACTCACTAGTAGATTCTCCAGATAAGAGCCTCATGATTGGGAACATATTGGCAGTGATCATGTGAGAGCAGAACTGGTGGGCAGGGAAGAATCCAGCCGCTGAGCCAGTAATCTCTCTCTGAGGCGCCGGCGTCTCTAATTGCCTGGACACTTGTGTCCGGGACGGCACTCCTCCCTCAGAGAAAAGATGAGACCTCTTGCGCTCCTTACAACAGGCTTAAGCTGATAAACCCTTTCATTCAACATGGCTGCGGGATCAGCGCTCCATGCAAACAGATTGGGTAAAAAAAGACCAATCAAAACAGCGATTAGCCCCCAACACAGAGGCAGAGCACTGCTACAGCCGTCTCTCGGCAGGGGGTCGCTCTGCCACGGAGCCGTCTGGAGACGGAGCAGAGCCCTAATGGAGCAGGCGAGGAGTGAACTTGGAAACACCACATTGTTCATTATGAAAGAGATGTGAGAGAATAAGAAAAGCACAGACAATAGAATGATTTTGTCCAGAGATTAGATCCAAGCCACTGCAGGAATTTGACACAATCGTCTTGACACCAGACACAAGATAGCGATATTTTGTTGTTTCACAGATGAAGGGCCACCAACACAATAGAATAGCCAAAACAAATTTTTAGACCAGTGCACTTTCCAGGTTCAATCCTTCAACAGTCTACATATTGAACCCAGTGGTGCCAAAACTCACTTGTTGTCGTTGCCCTCTCCATTGTGACAGGACAATGCGACCCATTGTTTTACCTTTGCTATCAGTTCAAATCAGTCCAACAACAAGCGATATATTTATAAGTTCATCTTTTAGTGGCTATAAATGCTTCACATGTAATAACAATTTTGTTTTCAAATGTTCAATTCACAAGCTATTTCATACTGGAAAAAAGTCAGAGCATCATCTGTCCTTACGCCCCAACTTGCCTCTCTCCAGTTAACAAACATTGGGACATCCTGTCTCAAAATCTTAGCTAAAGGCCTGGTCTTGTTTGAATTTGTGAAGTGCCATGATGTACACATTGTTCAATTGATTTCAACTGTTCCTTTTCTCACTTGAAGAACAGTGCACCTAGCTGATTAGCTTAGCCTCAACCCTTGACTTAAGCAAAAATCAACTATAGAGTGGGATCTTCACCGGATTCCTTGAATATCAACCATACATTTAATTTTAAGAAAGAATGTCTGTCAAATTATTTGCCAAGCCTGAGGAAAGACCTATGAGCTATCCACCATCAATCTCCCTTCAACAAGTTGTTTTTTTACAGGATTGAAATCTTAGTAAACATAAATATCAAATGATCCAAGAAACGGCTCAAAGTCACGCAACAACATCCTTCATAACATGTACGCTGTTGTTTTAATGAATCAACTCGGTCTAAAGTTGAGAAAACACTCGCTTTAATGAAACCAGGCAAGCCGGAAATAACTAGCTTCACTTGGGCAGCAGCATGAATCAAATCCGCAGAACCATTATTTGTGCTCCAGATTAGCTTCCCTCCCCCCAGTGACCCCGAGTCATATCAAACAAATGAATTTGAAACGTCATGTGACACGTACATGCGCACGGCATGATGGATACCGACTTGGGAAATCAACAAGCCCATTTGTGCACCAAGATTTAATGTTCAATTACTGCTTTTCAGCACGCGGCGTCAAGAATAACGCCTCATGGAATATTTTGATTAAAATTAGAATGGCGCTAAAAGGCCTTTTTATTACTGCTAATGCTTGTATTATTCCATGTGACTGGTTATGATGGAAATAATGAGGAACTACTGACCATGAGATCTGCTCGGCAGCAGCTGCATATGAATGAGAAGTCTATTGAGGGCCGAGTGCCGACAAAAAAAGCTACTTCTGCAGAGTCTATATTCAGCCACAGAAACTCAGCTTTTCCTCAACGGTATGCTGTGAAAAGCCGAACAATATAATGAAAAAGATTATTTCGGGAAGCTGCCACGACAACCTTATGAGACGGGCAATATATCCTCAACTGCTTTTTAATCTGTGAGAGATTAGCAGGACTCCTGGTTTCACATCTGCACGGCACTAAAGTGGTTTCCCATATGAACCCATGCTTAAGAGTTTAATGAGGTCAGCAGTGCTACACACGCTCATGTTACTATAACACAGGTCAAGAACACGACATTTAAAGACGCTGCTTTTGGTCAGTTTGACACCTTATGTTCAAGATGTTCAACCTACTTAAATTCGAGCATATTTCCAGAGGCTCATTCTTTTCAGATAACTTACTTTAATACATTATTTAATAATTACACTATTATTATGTATATTTGCTGCAGCAGGTGTGGCCAGCAAGCATGAATCAAGTTATTTCTTCATCAGTAGGATGCAAAGAAATGTAATTAATAAAAGTCAAAATGAATTAGACAAGTTTTGAGTCAATGATTTAATAACAATTTAAATAACAGCACAAATTCATGCTCTTTTTTTTTTAAATCAACAGATAAATGTCCTGTTGCAAAGAGTTATTTTGCCTTCCATGGCATAAAACCACAAGGTTATATTAAAAAATTGGGTATTTTACACACATTAACCATTAATAAACTAATGACTTGTTTGTTTACTGTTAATAATCTGTAACAACGGTGTCATTTCAAGGGAAATCTTGGTGACTATTGAAGGCTAAAATATAGTCAAGGGGAACCAGAAGTTAATCTGTTTCTTATTTTAATAATAACTGGCAGACATGCTGATAATACACATATGAATAAGCAGTTTATGTATGCAATGTAGGTGTCCTAATCTGAAGTATCACCAGTTACTTATAATAAAATAATTGCAACACAAGGAGCACAAACACAGTGAGGCTGATCTCAACAAATCAATGAGTGGCTGACATCATCAGAGACCAATAATTCATCACAACATGACGATCGGTATTTGCAATTCCAGTTACTCATGGCTTACAATGAGGGTACTGAGAGGAAGAAATGACTGACAGCTGCAGTTTGGTTCCTTTCACTTGTTCTGGAAATGGCAGATGAAGATGATACAAAATGGATCCCCGTCTTGTCTCATACAAAATTTAAGAGCCGGTAAGGCCAGCAGAGTGGACTTAAACATTTCATACATCCACAACCCGCATCAGCCTGAGGGAGTCATTTCCATTTCCCTTTTTTTCCTTCACTTCTGCCCCTGACAAAGCACTGCCAGCCAGACCTGACGACCGGTGAAGACAGACACATCCTCCAGCCCTGTTTTAGTTCATTACAAAAGCTACAAAGAGAAGACGCTTGTCTTTATCCCCTGAAATTGCTTGCTTGTCAATTGCTGGATGAGAAATCCCTTCACCACATGCCACAAGCTAAACGGCAGGCAGGATGGCGAAGACACTGCCAGTGTGCCCGGCTGCACGCAGAGACAGTGGGCCCCTTTGTACGACCAGCTTCTCGGCCGACAGGAGCACTTACGCTTGGGCGAAAACAGCTCAGAGACGGAGGGCGTTCCAGCCTGTGCACGTACACAATCCTGCCCACGCCCGGCCACAGCAGAAATCATCACACTATGAATAAATTTACATCAAATCACAGATCAGATCTCCTGGTGGAGATGGCCCGCAGGAGCTCCCACGGTAGGTGTGGACAGACATGCATCCATCACTCTGTCACTTTTCATTTCTCTTTTGAAATATGATCGCCGGTAATGATGAGGGGAAATCCAGACAATCATAAAGCAGCCACACTTAATCTATAGGAGATAACAAAAGGAAGGCAAGGACAGCTCAGGATGGCAGGATGCCCCTGGGGCGGCTGGCCTGCTATTATGTTGGAGAGGCTGCTGCTCGGCGGCGTGGGGCAATTAGAGCCCGAGGACGGACTGGGGGAGGGTCCCGTCACAATAACGAGTCCAGGAAATGTCCTCAACAGCCAGCGCAGTCCCGAATGCATCGCAGAAGAATTAAATGTAATGCAAAAATAGCCAGGAGCAGCCATCATTAAGCTGCAGAAGAACTCCAATGTCTGGAGGTCAATGTCATACGCCAACACAATGGAAATTGGACCTCAACTTCAGAATAGTAAGGCAAGAGCAACTGACTACCGGAAAACCTGCAGCGTGGAGGATTTATGACGGACAACTAGACTAAAGACATGGCCACTGCTTCACCGCCTTAACACATGACTTTACACTTTAAAATGTTAAATAAAGTGTAGACAAAAAAAGTCATTCTCCAACGTTGTTCAATGAAAATGAATACCAATTAATAAGACCCTCATTGCTCTCAGAAGAATAAAAGTAAGAAGATTCAAATGAGATTATGATAGTTTGTTCAACTCATTTTTTGGGGTTGTCTTATTGTTGAGAAAGAATCCAGCATTCTGTTAGGTGTCAAAGTTGACAACAAAACAATAGAGGGAAAAGGTTGTCGAGGTTATCAGAAGTACACAGTAAACACATCAACTTTGGCGCCCATTTCGCTGGTCAACACAATCCTGAAAACATCTCAGTGCACTCAAGTTAAAAGCCAGAGGTACCTAAAGTCATCAGGATGGAGAACATGGGTGCGTGCACGGATCACCACACAGCTTCTTCTCGTTGTCACTTGATAACTGGCAGAAGCAAACTAAAGATGCCAGTCCACAGGGAATACGGATAAACAGCACAACTGGTGCGATTGTTCTGTCGACTCTCACTTGAGTAACTTAAGCCTCTGAGCTTCACCCGGATGAGGGCTCTATTGTCGCCTCTCTTAGTCTTACACTTCTTCCAGTGAGGACGACACCACAGGCTGTCAAAGGAGCGAAACGTTAGCCGGCTCCTGCCAGATGTAACAGTTGGCATCGCCAAACAACTCTGACATGATTTCCATGGCCTCTGGCCTTGATGTGCTTCAATGGAGCAGGTGTCTGCCCACATTCCGAACATAAGCTCTTGTCAAACATGGCGCTCGGCAACAAGGCCAGGCAGCTGCGGGACAAAGGAGTCACTTTTGACGACAGGACAGTCATGCTTGTTAAGAACCAGTGTTGGAGAAACTGAGATCACTGGCTTACTATCCGATGTCTGGTTACTGGCATTAAACTCAGACAGACCAGTATCTAGTGCAACTATTAGAACTCGGCAGGGAGTGGAGGGAATGCTAAGAGGAACCCATTTCATTGACCTGTCCATTTCGGTTTTCCACTGTAAATTTGCTGACTGTGATTTAAAAATATTTGTCACTTCATAACTGACATATTCATTTGCTTTTTCAAATCTCACAAGAGTCTCTTTTCATTGGTCAAAATTTGAGGGGCTTTTGGTAGGAGGGACCATCACTGAAAAAAAAAACCCCAAAACTTGCTATGAACCTGCCTTGTAGTTATTTCAATAACCAAAAGAAATGAATAATGTAATTTTGTTTTTTTAATAAACCAAAGCACAATTTCACAAAACCAGCGAGCCAGTTTTGTATGCCACCCCGTAACTGTTTCTTGAAATGACATCAGAGACAGCAGGTGACATCACCAAACCCCGGCAGAAGCCAAGCAGGGAAGTTTGACATGATTTATTTGCCCTTTTTCTGTAGAAAAGAAAAGTATTTCCCTACATATAATGTCCATTGATGTGCATGGGAATTTGACTTTGACTAAGATGATCAGGTTAGGTCAAGTTAGGCATTAGGTAATTCCTAATGTCACAATGAGGACACCGTTATGTCAGGAAAGAGTCAATAATACAATAAATAAATACATACAACGTTATTTTGCATGTAGCAAATGGGAAAAAGGAGGAATTTCATAGTTTGACCCAAATATTGATCAATTCACCAGGGTTGAGCTGCATGGAAAGTGTGCCACAAAAACAGATTTTTAAGCCACCAACAAATGGTGGAGTCAATATTTTGCAGCATAGATACCATCCAATGTTTAGCTAAACAAATCGTACACAGGAGAAGGGTTATTTTGTGCATCAGTCTGGTCATTTGAACAACATAATCTATAAATAAAGATAGAGGACCACTCCTTAATTTTATATTTGATCACTTTTCTTTTTCAAATTCAGTGAGATAGAAGAGAGAGCGACCACCTACTGACAATCCCCTCAGATATTCCTCCAAACATAAGATAGCTAGAGTGAAGTCCATGAAACGTACTTCTCTGCAGATTAGTGTCATATTGACGAAAGACATCCTCAGCCCCCTCTCTCTGAATCCTCTTGTGCGTTCGACCCCTGGCAGCCAGCCAAGTGGACCTTCACTCCTGCCTCTCAACTGGTTAAAAACCGAGCCACTTGAACAAGGGCTTTTTGGTGTCACAGCTACAGACAATCCTCCGTCAACTGCGGCTGGAAATTTCACGTGATACAGGTCATGTGACTGGACTCAAAACTGGACAACACAAACCCCTTTTTTGTCAAAACTGTGCACACGTTTCCCGTCAGAGGAACCCGCCTTCTCAACCTTTGTGCACAGGAAAGGAGGCCAGCTTCCATGGAGAGAGTGATGTTCAGCGCAACATGAGGCAGGAAGAGAGTGAGAAGAGGGGAGGAGTGTCTCTGACTGCGAGCTGTGAGAGGACGAGCAATTTACAACACTGACCAGTAAATACTTGAGTGAAAAATCTGCACCTACAACAAGGAACTAAAAGCTTTAATTTCAATGCATATTAAAATTGAAAGAGCATGCTATGAAAAACTAGCTTTAGTGGGCTTCAGTACAACTCTTAAATCCATCTCATTCATCTGTATATGAGTTTACGTTTGCCTTAAATATTTTACATATGAGGAGAAAGAGTTTCACTCAGTTTAGAATATTTTAACTAGAATGTAACATTGGAATATTTGCCATTTGCCATCTTTAAATTTAAAAAACTTGACTCCATTTATTCACCTGTGATTGATCAGATAAGCGGAAATTGTTCTGGATGCTGTTAAGTTTTCATCGCATCACGAACCTTAGTTTTCTCTTATAGGCTCTTTTTATATTGAGGTGGCTTCGCATGGAAAACATTTATACTTTTAATGTCACGGTTTTCAAATCGATGAGATGATTCCATCTGATCGTCATTACAGCAGCATGTGCAAACAGTTTTCACTTTGTGGTTGTCTGACAGAACAAACGTGTCGGATGCCATATATCTCTGTCCTTTGACTCAAGCTTTTATCATACTCCACATTTAAATGTCAGCATGCATAAATCATCTACACACCCGAGTTCTAGTCGTGCGTGAAAGACTGCAGGACATGCACTCAGTGAAAGAAGCTGTCCAGCACAACACTGGAGACAGAGCAGGCCGATGACTCCACACCAAACTCAAACTATGAGATACATAATTAGGCCTGAGGAAAAAAAAAACCAAGAGGTCGGACAGTGTTGGTGCCACGCAAACACAACACCGAGGTGATGGAACACAAAACGACCTTCATCCACGTCGGTGTGTGTGTTCACGCCTGGGGTGAGCAACATTTTTGGACAATGAGCTCAATGATTCACACAAAGGAGCAGCAGGCAGGATTAAAACACTAAACACAGAATGATACACAAAATCTAGTCATGAAAGATGATTGATTTTAAATACTATTATAAAGGTAATTTGAGTTCAAGATTAAGTCATGCTGAGTTGATCACAAAGAAATACAGTTTATTATGCTATGTTCATTTCATAAGGCCACATATATTGATTTGTTTACAGCCTGTGCTGGAGGCATTTAAAGATTTATTGCAGCGAAGAGCCAAAAAACTAATAAACCTGAATGGAAAGATTTATCATCTTCATTTGTGTGATGTTTTTAATCTTCAGTCAAGAAATGGTGCAGCAGCGAAGGATAAATGTCAGCGAGTACAGTTAATATAACCGAATCTTAATTGAGAACACATGCAGGGGGTAAATTTAAATAATACAATGCACAGGGAGAGCAATCTACACAGCAGTAAGACAAGTTTAAAAGCCTCAGACCACAAATAAACAAGCAATGAAGGCACCATAATGTTTACACCAGTCCAGGAAATGCTGTTGGCCAACAGCAGGCCTCCACTGGGCAGACACACACACACACATCAAGCCCCCTGGCAATAACAATAAATGTTTCACGGAAAACATTGTATTTCACCAGAAAATTATTCAATTGTAAACGCGGAGGGTTTGTTGTTATGCTATATACGAATCAATTCATGGTTAAATAAATAGTTTACAATGACTGCTTTCGCTTTTAGGGCTAAATATGAAGTGATATTTGGACTCATTTTGGACTTTAAAGTGAGTCAGGAAATAGTGGCACAACATAAAAAGCATTGTTATTTAATCGCAAGTCTGAAATTCCCAGTTTAATTAGATTACAATGACGCTATTTTATAATGGAATAGGCAGATTTATCTGTGAAAAAAGCGGTTCCACATACGAGTCTCCTCTCCTCTTGAGCTTACCTTTTTGTGTCTGTCTTTGAAAGGCAGGGCTGGCCAGGGCATCTCCTGCACGAAGTCCTGCCAGTGCTTCTGGTCCTGGTCCGATGAGATGAAGACCATCTCCAATTTGTCCTTGTGCTCGGAACTCTTCTTGAACCTGCTATAAAACTCGCACAGGCTGCCGTTGAACTGCTTGCACGGAGCGTTCTGGCTACATCCAAAGAACAGCCCGACCAGCGAGAGCTTGGCGCCCAGCGACTGCACGTCCACCTCGGCTTTCTCGCTGTTGACGAGCCGCTCCCCGAGCAGACCAAGCAGGAACTCCGACATGTCGGCGAACAAGTCCTCGGCAACACGGTGCTAGCCTCAACCGGAGCTGCTGCTCATGCACCCCGCTACGGTCCAGCGACAGCCGGTGCTTCCTTCGCCTCGAACTGGAGGGTGTGTGCGGCTCAACTCCCGGCTCCTGCGCGGCGTCGCGGCGTGTGCGTCCCCGCAGCTCGTCCTCCGGAGTGAGCTCAGTGCAGGAATGCGCTCCGCTTAAATCTCCCTGACTGCAACGGCGACTGCGCTGCTCCCACCTCACCTCCAATGGTATTATTGGATTATAACTAACAATACATTTCAACGCCGCTTCTACAAAATTCAATATATGCAGTTTCATAAATAAATATTAAAAAATAGCATGTATTTATCCGCCGAAAAGGCTGATTGAATGTGTGTTGTAGCGTTTATCTTGAACTGCAATCATAATCTTGTTCATATTTTCAGATGAAGAATTCTATAGACTTCATCAATTTTATATTAAAAAATATTTACAAACCGTATTAGTATTATATAGTGAACAAGGATTGAGGGCCATCTAGCGTCCATAAATACGAACTACAACTGTTCCACAGCATCTGCCAATCAGAATCAGAAAATCTTTATTAATCCCAAGGGAAATTGTGTTTGTAACATGCCCTGTACACAACATATCATAATAAATTAAAAGAAATAATATTATAAAGTGCAAAAAAAGGTGATACAAAAGATCTTAGAAAAACAATGTGCAACAAATGCAGTTCAAGAACAGAAAATGTGCCAAAAAAAACCTTCATTGTATTTTTTTCAGGGATGAATTGTATGCTTTTATTGCCACGGGAAGAAAGGACCTCCTGTGGCGCTGGGTCTTTGAGTTGGGCAGTCTCAGTCTATTGGTCCATGTGCTTTTGTATTGGACCAGGAGCTCATGGAGGGGGTGGCTGATGTTGGGCAGGAGGCTCCTTAGTTTCAGGAGCATCCTTCTCTCCATAACCGTCTCCAAGGACTCCAGTTTCACCTCCACCACATCACCAGCTTTGCGGATTAGTCTGTTGAGTCTGTTAGCGTCCGCCACCGTCAATCATTTACTGACAACAAGAAAACAGTTGAACACGACTTTATTACACTTCTGTTGAACGTTTCAGAGACGGGGTATTAAATGAAAACACTACTCCATAGAATAATGAACATGAATTTTTCATTAAAAAATGCAAAATAAATCTAATGTAAATATTTCATGATCTAAGCCTGAAAGAATTATCGAAAAAAAAAAAACATTTTAGGACGGCAGAGTGACAGAACAACAGTGATCTGTAGTGAGTGACAAGACACAGCTGATTCATCCATATCTAGACTTGATTTCATTAACGCAGGTGGACTTTAAATTTAGATGAAACCACCTCGGTAAACAAAGTGCACTTCATTGATTACACCATGATTCTTCAGTCTTCAGTGAACATCATCCTGACCAGCTCGGCTTTGAAACACTCCTCCTCCACCAACTTCTGAGGCTGGAACAGCATAGAGCAGGTTTATAAATTGAAGTCCATCCACTTGCATTTTGTTATAGAGAACAGCTCTTACTGTGCCATATCGCAGAAGAGTGGGAACACCAGTCAGCTTCAGGGTCTTTTTAAATTCATTACTTGAGTCCTTCCAACTGAAACACAGTAAACCACATACAAATAATATCCATTAACTATGAAGGGCATTCGTCCGCCCAAAGACACTTCTGACCTCTCATCTTGAAAGGCCTTTCAAAGTAAAAACAACATTCTGCACATGAGCTAAATACTACATCAGCAACAATAATAGTTTACTGCCTCGTTTTCCTATGAAGAAGGAACCGTTTACATTGGCAATGAATGACATGTGTTGTTATACTGATGGTAGGGAAGTAATAGACGGTTATTAAAGGCCAGCAGTGCATTGTCTTCCTCATACATTTCAGAATGTAAAAGTAAACGGTGTTACTGACTAGGCTCTCTCTCCAACTTGACAGTAGATGAAGACTGCTCCGTCAGGAAGGTGCGCCATCTCGCCTCTTACGATCGGCTCAGCTGAGAACCAAGAGAACAGTGTCCAATCAAAAAGCACATTTCAAGGATCGTGTGCATGAAACACAGCATTACCCTTCACACAGTCGGGACACCAACTCTTGCCTTGCGCGTCTTTATCACCGGAGAAGTAAGCGAATATGTCTTTGCCTTTCCTGTCCGAAACAGCTTTGCAGAACTCGTCATAGCCGTGTACGTTGACTTCTTCGTATTTAGCCATTCTTGTTTGAAAGTTGTTCACCAAATGACGGGACTTTAGCGCCTCTAGAAGCTATACAAGAGTAAACGAACTCAGAAAGGAGAAGCTGCTGCTGTTTAAGAGCGAACAGACAGTTGCACGTCCGGGCTGGCTAAAGGTTCTTAAAGGGACCGCGTCGTTTAAACGGCTCGACAAATATTATATAAGCAAACACGATGTCTATGGCATTCACAATAAATACCAATGCTATTTGCTTTGAAAACAAATGTCATTAGAAGTACTAAACATCTCGGTCTCAAACGCAAAACTAATTTGAATTGACCTCGTCGCGGTCCGTACTTGATTTAAAACTGAAGTGACGTCATTTGTTGTCATGGCGGCGGTTTAAACTGCAGTCAAGCTCGTTTTTAGCACACAATATGGGCATACCGTCTCATATTTTACATTACTGTGTTTTTCATACGCTTACTTTTTAACCCTTTATACTGTATGTTTATTTTTTTTGTCAAGTGCAACTTTTATTGAATGAGCGTCGAACCGTTGCTAATGCTAACCGTCGTTTGAGGGTCTGCTTGGTTTTAGTTTGCGATATATGATTCATATATAGAGGAAGGAAATTACTGGTTGTTTTGAAATGAAGCCAATACTTTCCCGACCTCTGTGATTTTGCTACAATGATATCCCAAACAAAGGTAAACAACGGAATCAAAAGTCATTTCACATTGCACGGCCTGTCGAATTAATGATAGTATTTAGTTGGGATTGTTTAGCTGCTTCTAGTAGACGATTGTTTTTAGTTTAAAAGACTAGCTGGATTATACCTTAAATGGAAGCTGTGTCAACCTTCAGTCTCACTTTATGATTGCGAGAAAGCAGCAGAAGAAATGTTCTGTGATGTTAGCAACTGACCCTCATCACTTAGATCACTGTATAAGAAACACATCTATACTGGATTAATTACTCTTCTCTCAATTTTTATTGCCACAGCTTTTGTTCAATGAGGACATCCTGGCAAGAACCAGCAACAGAGCCACTCGTGTTGCCTCACCAAGCGTCATTGTAATTGAAAAACTGCTGCCAAACTCTCGGGAGCGTCAACACAATGTGGACAGCAACCAGAGCTCGTTCGGTTTTACTGTACTCTCTGAGGAGAGTGTTAACAATGCAGTCCTGCTCGCCAAGAGAGATCTGAGAAACATGCGCCTACATTCAAACGATCAACAAGACTCGGTACTTGTGACCAATGGTGTGACTGTGTATCAGGTAATACGTCTAAAATTTAAAAAAAAATGACTTGAAGGCATTCATTCTAAACATTGTCATTTTTAGGATTTGGAAGTGGACCAGGAAAAGTCTAAAGCAAAAAGTTCAGAAGTGAAACCAATTAGACCTATATCAAAACCTCTGCCCAAACCATCCAAGAAGTCATCTCAGAGAGCCCCAACTTCTGCTGTTCTTCCTGCTGGACCTAAAGCCAGAAATCCTGCCCTGAAACCATTAGGGGACAATCAGAAGTCTGTGTTAGGCCAAGAAATATGCAGGCTACAGAATGAGCTGGAGTTGTATGTCAGGAAAGTTGAAGATCTGGCTAATAAAGGTACACCACACAAGATAATTGTAATATACTGCACTACATTTAGTTGGCTGAAGCCCTTCTTTTGTCTTATGGTGATGTTTTTATATTATCAGAGGAGAAAGAGGAAGAACCACTGGATCCTGACGAGGAAAAGAAAATACAAATACGACGGGAGAAGCAGGCAGCTCGTTCATCACGCTTCATTTACGATCTGCAACACCAGGTAACTGCTGACAAAATGCCGTTCTTTGAAAGACTTAATATGTTTTGGTTAAATTGTTGCAGGTAAAAGAGATTCAAGATGATATCGTGAAGCTGCGCAGCCAGAATCTTTGGGACAGCAACAAGGTATGTCAGTTCTATCTGTTTTGTTGATAACTATTGATTTGTGGTATAATCATCACATTTACAGCACAAATGACTGGAAACAAATAATAATACATCATTCTTATTTGTCTATTATATATTGTTAAAATTCGTAGTCTTCTAAGTAACAAGGTTTTCTTTTGTGATCCAGTCCACAGCAGTGCATAGACTTGCTGCTGCCCACCGTGGTACACTCCGGGCGCTGCAACTTGTTGTCCAGCAGATTGAAGATCTATCCCGGGGCGTATTGCCGCCTCATCACAGAGAACTTGGCCAGCTGATCCGTCAGCTTTCTTTGTGCTCAGCCAAGATAGAAGTTGATCATGGTTCAGTTGTGCCTGAGGCAACGCTCGACATCCTACAGAAACTGGAGGTGAGCAATCATACAGTACTTCGAAAAGCAACACTCAACAGCACAATATTGTCTGTGAAGAGCAAACACTACTCACGAAAGCCTTTTATCTTCGGATGTATAACTGAAAATCCACATCACACTGAAATTCTGCTGTGTAAATTTTAGTATTCAGTGAAATCATCTTATGTTAAATGCTTTTTTAGATGTTAAATGTTTTCTTCTTGCAGAAGAAATGACCGTCACCGGGATAGAAATTATTACTATTATTTGTTTATAAATAATGAATGAAATGATCCAGTTCTCATTTGTCATGTTGGGGGAAAAAAACATTCTGCCATTCCTTTATTTCCTTCACATTGCCATTAAACTTAGGTGCAGCATGTGTGATCTGTTTTTGACATTCACTATAAAACTCTAATAACTTTAATCTACAATTCAGCATCAACAAGAATTAAAAAAAAAAGAACTGTGCTATTTTACATCTATCTTTGCCACACTTGGGAATATAGCCCTAACATTTGGTGTGATGTCAGTTATAAGATGATTTTTTTTAAAAATCTAACAAACTAACCTAAAAAGGGAGCGACTTCAGTGCTTTTAGCTGTTTAGGTACTAAAGCTTTATCTTTCTCTCATCATTGAAGACTCTAGATTCTGCTTGGAATAAACAAACGCTGCACAACACTCATGTATCGGCAAGTCCTCCACGCAGGCGGTCCCCTCATCACAGCATGTCCCCTCAGAGAGCACCCAGAGGAGCCAGCAAGACCCGAGGGCGATCTAAACCCACCAATCTAAAAAGAAATAATCATGGTGAGGCCTGTTTTCTAAAATACCATTTCTTTCCAATTGAAATCGACACCTTTTTCTGTCTTTATCATAAATAACCCTCTGCCTAACTCACTTGTGGTGCTCAATTCGGACTCCTGCTGTCTCCAGTTAGCCTGTGACCGGTGGAGAAACCACAAACGCCTCCAAGGAAACTCAAGGTGTAAATAAGATCTCCTTGGAAACAAATATTCCTATGGCGATGTTAAGTCCCGTAATTCACAAAATCCACAGGCACATTTGTTCCTGGCCGGTTTTGAACAGGATTTGACAATATCATCGTCATAGAAGTTCATCAGTGACATATGATACCTTTAATGAAAGGCAGTTCATTTTTTCTAGGCAAAAGGAAGCGATTGCAAAAACCCCAGGTTACGTTTTCCCAACCGTTGACGAGAGGAGACGTGCTGAGGGGCTGCTTGCAGCTTCTCGCCCAGCAGAGGGGGCTAGTCTTACACACAAACACTCCTCACGCTGAAGCGACAGCGCCTCAACCGTTGTGGAGAAAACCCAAACCAACGATGACGGTAATCTTCAGTTCTGATGCACGAGTGGGGGCGTTCAACTTTCTTACCTGCATGTGACACTTTTCAGGACAATCCGAAGCCAGATGTCAGCTTCCATCAGCCCACTGTTGCCTCCCGGCTGAGAGTCAATCAAATCCCCCAAAAAGAGCAGTCAGTGCCCTGGATGCCCACATCTCCTCACACGCCTTATCCCGCCCGGTAATCATAATCCGCTTGTATCACGCTTGCTATCTTTCATTCCCTGCTTTATTGGATGATCTTAAGTCTCCAGTTCCCTGCCCAAGAGTCAGAGCATTTCTAATCATTTGATATAGATCAGTTTTCATTTACACATTCATTTTTCATTCATTTGTTCCACACATCCATGAAGAAAAAATTAAATATGAATTATGTGGTTTGATTCACAACAATGCAGTTCAAATCACGCATTCATTTTTGAGTTTAATGTGTTTGTCTTACAAGTGTCTTCATAAGTTTGAACGGTTGCTTGCAGATCCCCTGAAAGGAGCCGACCAGCACCCCGTTGTCTATTCTCCACTGAAAAACCCCCACAGAGTCCCCCAAAGCAGGCGGCAGCATGCATTGGCAAAGAACCAGCTGTGAAAGCTTCTTCACAAAGGAAAATATATCAAGAAGAAGAAGCAGTAAGGTGAGGGCTCGAACAGAACTTGCATCGTAATGTTATGGTTTACTTGAGGTGACTGCTTGATTAAAATTGGACCTGCTGTCTCTGACATTGATTAATACTTTATTATTTTTGAGAGCGTGTAATTGTGTGTCCACCCTTTCTACTTTTTAATCAAACTGATGACTACAATTGTGCGTCCCGATAAATCAGTGGCCTGCCACCCCATGTTTAAAGTATTAGAACATAATTACTCATCAGAGGAAACTTGTTTTGTTCAGACGTGGCCGGCTGGAAACAGCGACAACGAGGCAACTGAAAGAAGATGGTGAACACATTCAGAGATTCAGGTAAAGAGGGAAGAGCAGTTTCAAGATTTAGTGTCCACATGGATCGCCAGAGAAGCAGTTGGAGCAAAGAGGCCCAGTCTTCCGTCTCCCCTGGAGCATTCTCACTTTGTGTCTCACCTAAACGTGGGTTGCTAAGGAAGAATCTTGCCCACCTGTGGAGACAGCCCTTGTTCTTTCAGTCAGTCAGTGCATTGCATGGGAGACTAGGAACATACAGGGGTTGGACAAAATAATGGAAACACCTGTTTCACCTGTGTTTAGTAGAGGACGCCTGAACACCTCTACTTGAGGAAGGATCGCAACACTTTTGTCGAAGTCAAAGTGTGAAAATAACCTGATCACTTTGGATTTGGGAAGACATATTGACTTTTATTAAACAAACTCCAGTATTTACTGTTCATAATCTGTAATTATTGTTTACAATGCTCTCTGATTAAGACACAAATTAGCTCTTGATAATGATGGATAACTGTGAAACATTCTGTCAATGCATACTGGAACCAGCAGTTTATTATTGGTTAATGTCTCCTCCCAAAATAACAAAAAACTGTTTTATAATTTCTTGAGCACAGCTCACAGAGAAGAAAGAGAAGTCCTTATAGCTTCTTCCGTTGAGAAAAATCTGTCTCTGTTACCGTGTTGTAAAACAAAAGTGAAGGTTAACTCTAATATCTGTCTCCCTGATATAAACCTAATCCCGTTTCCGTCTGGTGCATAACAAATAACATTGACCTTCTACACACTTTGTCTTAGCAGAGTGTGCCAACTCAAAGATGCCCTTCAGTTCAAACGCATCAGCTGGTCTCAACCTAGCAATCAGATCATTGAAATAAATGTTCCTGATCTGCTTTATATTGTCCAGAGTTTCATTTTTAAAGCAGGGTTTGGTTATTAAAGCTTGTTGTAAACTTCACAAACTTCAATATCACACTGTCCTGGCTGCTTAAAATGCTTAACACTGGTGGGAACAGGGTCACCTTGAGATGTGCAAACGTTATTGAAATTAGAAATTGCATTATTAGATAAGATTTCACTCAAACTTCACACTTCAGTGTTATCTAAAAGGTGGTTTTGCTTTACAGGCCTGACAACGTCTCACCGACTCAGAGGGCAGAGCAGGTCAGACAGAGAATGCAGCCGCTGCTTGATGAAGTGCAGGTATTTTTCTTAAACTGTGTTAGCAGTATTATCCTCAAAAAGCCTGCAGGGGATATTGACCCACTGTCCTTTCAATTTATTTGTTGTTTATGTGCGTTCTGCTGCTTGCTGTAGCAAATAAGAAAGGCCGGGAATGCAGCCACTTCTCCCCTGAGGAGTTTGTTGTCTGAGACTGCAGCTGAGACGGTGAGTCTTGTTACTGCTGCCAGCAGCTCACAGAAGATGGGCTTCTTTGACCACCTCTTGAATAATCCATGATTTGGAAAATGTTGCGTTCGGGTCAGTAAGTTTTCCTCTGTTCTGCTGTGCCCCTGCAGGCAGCAGAGAGTCCTGAACAGCTGAGCGAAGCCATTTTGGAAGATTTGTCTCAGGGCACGACCCAGAACTGCCTGGAGACCATGCTGCTTCGCATGGAGGCAATCCAGGTGAGGGGTACCCCACAGACAAGCTCATCAGAGAAAGGTCTCTGCTGCACCAGAAAGGTCACTCGGAATCGGCTTGTTATCTGTAGTGACAGCTCAGCTGCGGCGCTGTCTGCGGGACGTGGCTGTCTAAAGGCAGGTGGTTAACAAAAGATGTGTTTGTATTTGAGCAGAGGGACCAGGAGGAAGTGAGGCGGAGGTTTGCTTCAATCACCTACTCGGACCCACAACACTGGAGCCAAACAGGAGGAGCAGGTATGTCGATATTATTCGTTCTTGCCTGATCCTCTAGGTGGGGATAGTGCGGCAGGTTGGACGTAGGACACCTCATCTGTATTCTAACTGTGCTCTCCTCTTGTTTCATCTTTCTGCCCCTGCTTTGCCTCATCCCTCTGTGTACCCGACCACTACCGCCCCTCCTCATCCTCTTCTGGTACTGCCCAGGACGCTTTGGTTCAGGCACTCAGCCGGTTTCTCCTCTGCCAATTAGACTCACAAGGCCGGTTTTAAGACTCAACCCTGAAGCTGATATTCTCCTAGAGAAACCTGTGGATACTGGGTAGGTTACTGTGCCCTCGTTTCCCTTTTTTCTGTTTCTCTAGCGAACCATTTTTATTTGAACTTGCCTCTCCCTGCTGTTTAGTGCTGACAGCACTAATTCTATGTGTTCCCTGAATAATAATTTGTCTGTGCAGTACACCTTTCACTCTGCCCAGCTGAGATGATGCACGCTAGACACACAATTTAAACAAAAAGGTGATGTGAAATGAATTCATTAGACAGCTGGATGTACGTATTATATAACCTGGAAGTATTGGAATCAATGTTCACTTCAGCAACGTCATTAAGGAGACTCAAGATAAGCAGTGGAAATGGATAATGAGTATTTTTGTGGCTGTTTTTTCCACATGAATTGTCACTGGACTGTAATTGCTTTCCAACTGGTGGAGCTCAGTAATCCACAACACTCACTTCCTGGCAACCAGGTCACCAGGAACAGTCCACTCCTGACTGAGGCAGTTCTTCTACCTCCAGGTTCTGCCATTGATACTGGTCAAATGAATGGATGAAACTGTTGAAAGTGAGGGTGGAGAGACACATTGCAGAAGTCAACATGACGTAACAGTATTATCAGTCTTATAAAGAGGAGTACCAGTCATGTGCTGCAGCGGTTCACACACCTGTTAGTTTGTGATGGATGATCTGATTGAAAGCTGTAGGTGCTGTGTCATTAGGGAACCCCCTCAGTGATTTAAACTCCTCTGTGCACACCTGCCATATACTGATTTATTTCCTACCACTGTGAATATTATATTATACAAAAAAATATATATACTAAAATATAATATATAACTCTTGCTGAAAACTAAAATCTGGTTAAAACACCATGAGACTCCCTTCATGTTGAAAACATCAAACTGTATTGTGTCATAATATGGACACCATCACATCCTTTTAGATAAATGAAAATAAGCTTTTTTGTGTGTTGGAGCGATGGGTTTCATGACAGTCAAGTGACTATTAATGGCTCATAGCAAACAAGATACAGGAAGTATGAACTGTTATGAACAAATGCAAACTCGATGTGAAAGAAGCAGCGTTCATAACACTGTGTCTCACTCTGATACGACCACACTTGCAGTAACCCTTGTCAAAGTAACACCAGGCCATTGCTTCTGCTGCAGAAAAGGGCTTCCGGAGAAGCATCGAAGGTCAATTACAGAGCACACACGAACTTTACTTGATCAAGTGTGCTGAGATTTCTGATTCTATCGTGATTATGCTGCTGAAGTTTGTTTCAAAAGTAATGCTTTTGCATTTGAATCCACAAAAAAGCCACACCTTTCAATTCAATTTCCATTGTTTCCCACTAATAACTATGAATGTTGAGATTGACAGTGAAGTGTCTTTGTCAACATTTTCCACTCTGTTCTTCTCAGCCCTTTATTTATGCCAGTGTTATTATAAAGCATTACTTTCACAACATATTATGAAGGATCATTATCATCATTTGTGTGTGTCTGTCCTCTTCTTCAGAATTACTGACAGCGCTGCATTAGTCACACAATACAGGATCTCAAGTAGGCCGGCAGTAACAGTTGTGATCATACTCGCCTCCCCTCAGAACTCGCGTCCGAGTGGATTTATTATCAATAACTGTGTCAATAAATTTGATCTGTTGCTGTGGTAGATCATAACTTTAAAATACAACTCACTCTTAACTACGTATGAGGTTCCTTAGCTTTGAATGACTCGTGAAAAATAGGGGCCATTTTTTAGGAGTTAGGGGCAGCTGATGGTCAGTACTGCAGCTATGATGAGAAAGAATGCTTTATTATGGAGTTTTGTACTGTGCTGACAGTTATGATGAAGAAACTGTTTGGAAACACGACCCCCTGGACCTTCCCGCGGTGGAAACATTAGCAACGAAAGCACGATTGTGAAGTGGCTCTGTGCTGAGTCGACCGTTTATTGTACACTGTTTTCTTCAGGGGGACGAAAGGTTGCTTATTAAATATTGAATGCCAGATCCTTGTCAGCAACAAATGATTTTTCTTCTTTAATTATGGGGCGATTGTTGTGGAGGCTCTGCGGCGTAGCACACAGCACCAGGCTGTAGATCATAGATCTTTCACATCCCTGGAGCCTTTATTTAGGAAGTGTCAGAGTAATGGCCTTTAGTGGGGCTTAATAAGATTTGAGTGTGTGGCTGATCTTTCACTGAATGTTTGCCACCAACAGCCTGAAGAGACGAGGTGCCAGAACATATGAGGTTGATGTCTGAACTAACATCATTTCTGCTTAATTGTTTGTTGATAAGAAATGGATCGGTAGGATTGGTAGATGACTTAACACCGCCATCGATGTATCCTGTACCGTCACATGGAACATTTGACATAGAAACTACAAGATGTTAATGATTTTTCAAAGTCAGGGTAATAAATATCACAAATATCACAATCCGGTTTTACACTTCATTACTTTCAGTTACACTAGTTGTTTTGTTAGCAGTGTAGAGCAGAGCAGATTCAAAAGAACAAAAATATTGCCCATGCTGTGAGCTAAACAAGAGTCACATTTGGATTTCATCAAAATGCAGATTTGAATACCTTATGCCGCTGTAGTACTTTATGGGACCCGCAGAAAGGAGAGGATGGTGCTTTTATGTGCACTATTATTCATAATAAAGTTTGAGAGGAATTTGCCTGGGGCTTACTTATGTTAAAATGATGGCCTTATTTTGCCCACAGACCTTGATTTTGACATGCCTGTTTTAACTCAACTCACGTTGGCGATGTAATGGAATCATCCACCACTAACTCTAATGTCTTTATTCTTCCCACGATCTGTCTCCTCCACCCTGGTCATCAGCACCAAGCATCCATCTTCTAGTTTTGGTTCTAATGCCTGCGCTTGTAAAGTCCGGGTGGTGATATTTTTTAAACCAACTGCTTTCCCCTCTTTTTAGAAATGAATGTGGGAATTCGGTTTTATGAAAAATAACTCAAGGCACCAAGATCTGATTTTGTTGTTCTGTTGGCCTCCTGAGGGGGTTTCTTTGTACCAATATATATTTTTTGCTCACTGTTGCTGTTCTGACAGTTGTTTATTATTTGCTACACTCCACTCAAGCACCCCAGAGCCCAGCGCCATCATCTAATAGAGGGAGTGCTGCCCTGGTGCCACAGCCAGTGTGTGCAGCTCCTTTTCTAAAACAAATAACCTTCTGCGGGGTGATGTTGACAAAGATCAAATCCCAGCTTTTCACTAAAATAAAATACATTTTAGGGTCTAACATCAGTGGAAACAAATAGCCTTTGATTTGCATAAAAAAGTAGCAGAAATGTTGCTGATATCAGACGGATGAAACCCGAATAATAAACAGTAAACGGGTCAGACTATGTGTTGCCATCGATGAGCTGTCAAGAGAGGGCGAGTGCCTGTCGCAAAGACGACACTTGCAAGCCAGTTTATGCAGACAATTTACCAATGGGACGTAATGTGTCATTGTTTTCAGTCTGTTCTCATCGCATCGCCTTGTCACACTGCAGCATCCTTCAAGTTGCTAGGTCAAATGGCCGAAGAGATGCTCATAAAAAAAAAAAAAGTCGTATCCATGGTGAGGGGTGCAGACAGAGACCTCGATCGCCCCTCCATGCTTAGCTAATGTGACTGCTCCATCAGCCGGTCAAACAAATCGATGAAGATGAAAGAGCCACTCAGCGATATTCCCAACCTTTCATGTGTTGTCTCTGCCACCGAACTGGCCCCTTTTTGTTTGGGACTGCATGTATTTGAGATGAGCTGAGTCATCAAAGTCTGAGATGGGACAGAAGGCCCTTTGATTCATGGTCATTTTATTTGTGTTTGATAGTTTGTTTGAAGAGTACAATTCTGTGTCCTTTCTTTATGAAGTGCGTATGTTTTTTTTCTTGAGCTTGTTTGTGTTTTCTCCTTAAAGTCTGGTTTCCTCCCACCATCCAAAAACACATAGAGACCTTTTAATTTGTTGTCTTTAAACTGGAGGTGTGAGTGTAAGTGAGTGTGACTCAAAAGGTGATGGACAGGTTTTGTCTGAACTGAGCAGGAACGAGTGTTTTGCTTTTGAAGCTTATCATTCTAAAGCTTTTCCTCTTCATTTTGATTGCTTAGGGGCACATTACATGCTCTGTTTAAAAACCTGCTGTCTGTCTGTCACACTGGGAATATGTTTAACATAAATGAGCTATAGAATCAGTCTGGCTTGGTGGCGGTATGCACTGTCCCAGTGCCTTTCTTGTTTCGAGTCAGGATTTCTATTTATTTTATTGAGAAATTGGAATTGTATTATTTAAAAAAAAATGTCTGGAATGTGGAAAGAGTGAGCAGCATGTAGTCAGAACACTGTGATGGAAGACTGCATTCATTTCTTTTACTTGAAATTCCTTCATTTACTATTAATGTTCAAAATGCAGAGCACCATTTCTGAGAGGAGGGGCGCAGCAGGTTTTGAAATCAGACCCAGTTCAGTCCGGAATTATGACATATTGTGGAAGCTCTTTTATTGATTTATTTTTGCCTTCTGTGTGAAACCAGTTGCATAGAAACTGGGGTGCATGACGGAGACCCACTTTGGAAAGTGCTGCAACACTAAATATAGCACCGAGAGCCATGTAACCAGGCTGACATGTGAAAGCGGAACGACTCCAAACCCAGGCAGGACCCAGCTGAGCCCCAGCTTGCTCCAACTAGCAAGAGGCCGACAGATATGAGTTTTACACATATCTCGTAGTTGCACCTGCACCTCAAGTGTTGTTTTTCCGACAGGGCCAGCGTCCTCTCGGAGACCAGCGTGACAGAGGATGCTCCGCCAGACGCTCCGCCGTCTGGTACCAGCAAGTTCCCGGGTCCAGTGGCGAGAAGAACCGCGGCGACTGTTCTGTCTGTACCAGGAAGCATGCTGGGGAGAATCCGCAGATACCGGGAGGCGTATAGTTCTCACCTTTTTGGGTCTCGTGAGGATGTCATTGGCCTCAACCCTTGGGCCATCGCAGATAGGTATGACACCAATACAGCAAAAATCCTTCACAGAAATATGCCAATGAAACAAATTTGATTTCAGTGTTTCTCTCGGCTGAGTCAGGTGTACTAGAGTGAATTGTACTTGCCAACACCTGCCAGTGACAGCTGAGAATGAGATATTTTTTTCCCTCACCAAAGATGTCCTGAAAGCAGAAATGTGCCAAAAAAGGAAAATCTGTTTGGCTGTTCCTCATCACCCCACGGTGGCCTGGATGTTTGCACCTGCTATTTGTCTCCTGAGATGAACACGTGAAGTTGAGCAGCTTGCCCACCGTGCCGCCGCTGAATTTGCATACTAAACAGAATTCTTGAGTTGCTGCAATGCAGAAGACGCCCTCTCATCTGTGCCAGTTCAATTTTTCATACAGATGAATTTTGATCGAGTTTCAGCTGCCGGGTTGGCATGAGAAATGTTTAGTTGAAAAGACAAGCGTGGGATTTTCATCGTGTTCTGGAAAAACAAAAAGTCTTGTAACAAGACGTCCAATTACTCGGGGGATTTCGGGGGAGAGAGAGTGTAGAAATAACCAGCGCTGCTCCAGAAACTAACAAGCGGCCAGGTCCATCGCGACTCTCTCAGTGTCAGTTGAACTCATCAAAGAAGCTCGTCTGGTGAGCTCTTCATCTTGCCGTCGACTTTCAAGGTCTCAGGAGACCCAGATGAGAAGGTCAGTCTATTACCTCTTCTTGTAGGTTCACCACATGATTTTATTTGTATCTTCTCTGGACCTGGCCCATCAAACAATTTACCTGTTGAACTTGGGGCAAGATTTTGGGCTTGGTTTTGCTGACATGGCTGGCAACAATTGCAACACAGTGTGAATCACAATTTCACACTGAGCATTTATATAACGCTGCTTTACCCATGTAAAATAAATGTACAGTAATGTGAGTAGTTCAGACTGGGTGAAGTGAAAGCTGCTGCTGCTGCTGCTGATGAACAAATGATGCTTAGTAGGTTGATTTTCTCCCATCTGTGACCTTAATGAAGTAATTTTGAGTGTGTGCGAGTGTGACACTGTTAACCCGCTGCGGTCTCAGTGTGTGTTGACCCAGATAAAGATTATAAAATAGACTTTTAGCTGTGAACAGCGGCACTCTCTTTCCCAGCGAGTTGTTTCATCTCAGTAGCAGGTTTGTGGAGTAAATCTCTGAAAGTCCAAAAACTGCCTCGCCTGCGAAGTGTCCGCTGAAAAAGTGGTTGTTTAAAAGAGAATAACTGCGTAAGCTACATGTATCCGTGACACAAAATGCATCCCTTCATTTTCTTGGCCGTTCTGTCAATGGGGCAGCAGCCTGTGAAGAACCTGGACCCCAGGAAGTACAGGTATTTGGGTGGTCAAATAGGGATCTGCATTTAGCTAATGGTATATTTCATGTTTACCTTTTATTCTATTCTTAAAAACTAAGCATTTTCCCCTCTTTCCCTCTTCCACAGTCTGGCAGAGGAACTCCTGTCTGAGGTCATGGCCGACGTGGCAGCTGAATTCCAGGACGTAGCCGAGGAATATACGGAAGCCATCTTCACCTCTGAGTTCCTGAAGCCAGTTCCTGCCGCCTCTGCTGCAGCAATGATGGCCTGAGAGGACGTCAGTTATGTAGTTTACTAACCATCATGAACTCCGTGTTGTGTTTATAAATTGGGATTTTCATCTATTTATTTTTTCACATCTTTTTTTGTTACACTTACTTTTTGATTCCAGTAGTTTGATGCTTGCTGTGTAAAATACAAATCATGGGAAACTCTGATTGACGTATTTGCTGTCCTTATTTAAGCCAATTCACAACTTCATGGTCGATTCATGGTCCATGAAAAATGCATCTCCACAACCGTCATGGATCTGAGGCAGTACAGACCGGAGTTACTCAGCACATACTTGTGTACACATATATATATATATATATATATATATATATATATATATATAGGGAGTTACAACCAAAAAGTCATCTGGTCTTTCACTCTTTCAGCTTCTGTCTGTTTATTTTGCAATTTACACAGAAGTATATGATCACTGTATGACGTAAGCGAAGAAGGACACTATAATACCGAGACTGTGGCGTACACGATGGCAAGGTTTTGACCAAAAACACTGGAGGTCAGAAAAATTTGTTCAGGCAGACAATCTCACGGTGCTAATGACTACAGTGCATTGTTACAGATCCTACTTGATGTGGTTTGGTTTGACAGATTCTGAACAAATGCCAGTATATCGTTGCAGTGGCTTCATAGTTTTCCTCTCAGATGACATTTTTTCCAGATAACGTGCCTTCACTTTTTAAGGTGATGAGAAGTCTGGTTCTCCACATTCCATATTGCTACGAAGAATCATGACTTGGAGGAGGTCCTCATTCCATTCTGCAACAGGCTCTGTCAGATTTCTGAAGGCTGCTAGAAAAGCATGCTTGCTAAAAACCACATTTCAGAAACCACAGATAACTATTCCAATGCAACAGCGCTTTCTCTCGGACTTTCAGACCTTTGCTGTGGATTTGAGCACAAGTGAGCGATGACCTTCCTTGATCTGCCTCGGCTCAGAGCTCTCCGCCTCAGTCCAGCTGGTTCCAAACCCCTTCGCTTCTTTTCCTGTGTTTGGCCTCCAGCTGTTTTTAGGTCGGCCGGTCTTTCTTTTGCCCTGCGGGTTCTGGGTCAGCACTCTGCAAGTGGCGCTGGATGCTGAGCAATCCCGTCTCTTCTCATGATCGGTTTTCTCTCTGCCTTTTGCCAGAGCTCCTCATTAAAGATTCTGTTTGACCGCGAGTTGTCCAAAATAAGCCTCAGACCAGTGTCATGAAAGGTCTACTTCTGTGTTGACGGCTCCATTTAAACACTGCGAAGTGAGCCATTAAAGATGCTGTTTTCACACTTGACTCACATGAGTTCAAATCCCGTCCACTCCCTTTCTTCACTTTCCACCTGTGTTTGAATTCCTCTGGGTGTATTAGCTGGGTCTGGCTAAGATTTGCGAGACCATTAGGACGTCAGGGATTATAAGATTACCGCGCTGGTCTGACTCATTGTTTGAGTCCCGGGGGATTACTCACACCTTCCTAAATATTGAAATACATGAATTGCTTCTGGACACCGTCACAACATTTTGTTCTTAGCTAAATTAAAGGACATAATTGCCTTCGGCTTCATCCTTTTACAGCAGAACCTCGCTTTATCGACGAAAACGTGGGCGTGGAGATACTCAGCTCTTCCGCACGTTTTTCTATGACAGTTCACAGGAGATCATTGAAAGCCAGCCGACAAACGTCAGTCAAAAATAAACTCTCGCTATTTGAATTCATCGCTACCTTGAGACATCAGATGTCGTCTTGTGAACACTGAACCCTGATAAATTGTACAGCTTAACCAATCCAGTTGTTGAAGGGCAGCACCTGGAGGAAGATAGACCTCATCCTTTTTCATCGGATGTTGGTTTCGCCTTCAGTCTTCACGCCCTTTCTCCAGCACACAACTGTGTGCAGGCGGATTATTCAACACTTCATCATCATGAACGCTTGATGCTTCCAAATTTACATTCGTGTTTCAGCATTTTGAATGGTATGAGACGCCTCATTTGTTTTTGGCAAGTAGTTGGCAGTGGGGTGAAGAAGGGCTGACCGATGGCAACAGATCTGGTCGAAGACTCAGAGTGTCATTGGTCGATCACCTTCTGCTTTCAATTGTTGAATTGTTGAACACCGGAGGCTACAGATAGGTGGAGCACCTCCAGGGCAGTGATGCTTACTCTGAAGAACCTCAGAGTTTTCTGTCTGGATTGTGAGATAAACACCCAATGTTTTGAAACAAATCTCCTGCCTATGCATGGCAGTCAGGGTCTCCTCACCTGCCACCCTATCACACAAGGTCTCCTACCACAAGCTCCTTGGTCTGAGTGACGTTCAGTCTCTCACTATTCCACCATGTTGGAGAACTTCTGAAGGTCTTTTTTTTTTAAATAATCATAAGATACTAAGTGGCACCAGCAACTGACCCTTGAGGTACGCCATTTACGGACCCAATAGAGGGGGAACACATCACCAATTCGACAAAATTGATGGGAAATTGAACGTTTTTTGAGTAGCTTTGATTCTTCATGGTCCCTGAATAAATGTAAATGGTAATACAGTCTTGAAATAAAAAGTGACGTAAAGAGCAGTAGGCAGTAATATTACGACCAGAAATATTGGAACTCTTGTCGGTAAATTAGCTAGAAATCATTCGCACCTGAAGTCAGGAGTCTGTCCCTGACTGTCAGTCAGGGAACCTAGGAGAGAGTGTGGTGAACCTACACTACCAAGATGGCGCTCCCTCATGTAAGTGTTTATTTAAGTCACGTACTTTAGCAAAACATGCGTTTGCCTCATCAGCTCGCTCTCTTCTGTCCTGGACATGTCTGAGAAATCCCTGAGCGCAGCATCAAAGCTCTGCCGGCCGTGGAGAGGGGTCTTATCCAGATGCTGGTCACCCCCCGGGGGGACCAGCTCTTGACAGGGGAAGGGGAGCGGCTGACTGAATTACCTCGTATGGAGGCTTCTATTTTCTCTCGGGCGGGATTCCGAGTTGGCGGAGTTGAAGATGTGCAGGCTTCCATGAAATCCAGCACAGTGCCCCTTGTTCCTCCACCACACAAGACATTGGTGTTGGTGATTTTTCACACCAAAATTTGACACAGCTCCACGTTCAAATACACTTCTGTTGTGTTTCAGATTCATATTTATGAGGGAGCAAAAGCTGGGATAAGATGCTCCTGGATGGCCGATATTTGAAGCAGTTTATTTTTTTGTGATTGCACGGCAAAAGTCTTCTATTCTGCCGTGTGATTATAATTTCTAATATTTAGAGAGGCTTGACCTTGCCTCGGGCCCGCAGTGACTCACAAGCTCCGGGCTGCTCACTCAAGGCAGATCATGACTCGCTGGTGATATTTAAGCACAGAGCACTTTCAGCTGAGGCTCAGCGCTTCACACCAAGCCTTTGGTTTTACAGATGCTGCAACATTCCTCATGCAAATACTCTTGAGTTTTGGACTGCGCAACAACTTGTAATTACGTCCCGGCGTAATTTCCTGTTTGATTGCCGACCAGACTGCGCTGACCTTCAGCATTTTTGCTGCATGAAAATGCGGTTGTTACAGGGAGATTACATGCATGGATTCATCTGGAGACTTTAATGGATTATCTTCCCATCCTGCACCACAGGAGCGGGACAAGATGCAATCAGCCTGGCAAAATAAAGCTGTTTTTCCGTTATTATAATGGTTGCAGGAAATACGCCATGTAGACGGGACGATTTGCTCCAGCAGGAGCAGCGTGACCTTCATTTTGCTTTTCAATAATCACCAGTTTGAGAGAGAATTCTCCGACCGTTAAAGCTGCTCAGGCAGGTTTGTACTTTGTAATCGTTCACGTCCTCTTACGCTCCTCTACTGGCATCTAAACAGCTCGAGCCTGCATCCTTTGAATCCATTAAATACACTATTTTATGGATTTCAGTTCGTGTGAACATACATCAAAATCAGGGTTCAGCTGCCATATTTGTTCTTTTTTTTCTGCATCCAAGCTTAACTTCTTGATACATTTCTTTTGCGCTTCTGGTCACCGACTTGAGCCTCGACTAACTTAGCAGCCAGTTGCTAATGTGGTGGTCATGGCCCACGATCCCACAAATGACCCAAGGGGCAGAGTTTTCAAAGATAAAATCTGTTTTAGGTGGCCCTCTTGCTTGACAAACAACTGCTCTTCACTATACTGCCGTTGCCAAAATGTGCTTGTACTCATCACTGTATGTCAGACCGGGCCAACCTGCGGCTCCCGAGCTGCATGCGACTCTTTCCCCAATTTCATGCAGCTCTTCACCAAGTGAGCCGCCAATCTGGCTCAGATTTTGGTGAAGTTGCTATTGAGATGATGGTTCATACAGGAAACAAGATGAAAAAGTTAGAGCTATTACGGCGAAATGTCAAAATACTGACTTTGACTTGGGTTTAACTTTGAAACATAAACAATAAACCTCCGGCAGGTTCAGTGTCGATGTGAGTGGCGGACCTCAGACTTGGAGCGTCATCAGATCCACCATCAACACGACTGACATGACTCAGTTCCACGTGTCACTTTGTCCTTCCCTAAACTAAAGGTCTGGCATGTGTTTCACCTCTGATTCATTGTTGATGGTGGTGAAGTCCGTTGAATTCAGTGGAGTGAAGATGAGACGCTCCAGCCTGCAGCATGGCTCACTCACACACAGACCGGGGCCACGTTATTGGTGGCAGGAGCCACGTCCAAAAATAGAGAAGTCAAAGCAATGGTGCACACATTTCTATCTACGCTGCTTGATATTTCCACAAGGATCACGGTAAAATATATAAAATGGAAAAGTACATGCACAAGAGAAATAGGTCGGACCTGAACCAGCAACCGTGTGACACACAGGGATGTGCTTTAACCGCTATACTGCCGCTCAGTCACATGACCAGCTGTTCAGGTGAAGCCTCACAGCCTGACATGTTTGTAGCATGTGGCTCTTTTCAGCAACACAGTCAAACAATGGGGCTCTTAGCCTCTGACTGGCTGGCCGCCCCTGCTGTATATAAACTCTGAATGGGTTCATTTTTAGGTTGCCGCAACAAGAATGTTGAAAAAAACAAAACGCATGTGTCTTTCCCTGTTTTCTACCTACCCAAAATTGGAAGTCTTTAGCTCAACTCTGATGTTTTGCTCTCACTGACTGTGACTCTTTTCATACCAGTGCTCCAAATCATTATGTTTTGTGTGTGTTTTCTAGTGGCTGAGCCACGTTCAAAACATTGACCACAACCACGAGTGGAGGTCCAGTCTTTCCTTCGCTGGAGGGAGCACATAAAAACAGAGGAAATGACTTTCTTCACCATCTCTAAATGTTGCTCCCACTTCTGTTAAGTGTCGCCCACAACCTTATCTACTGTAGCCGCTCTATATCGAGCTGTTGATTGGGTCCACCCCAGGATCGGGTGTACCCTTCGATCCAGTCCCAGATGACCTCCTCTGTTACAGCATTGATCCCTACCTTGAATCTTCGCAGTCATTCCCCAACAGTACAGAGACAAACAAGACAGATCTGTGATGATGGAACTTCCCTTCATTTTCCACGAGTCAAGACTAATTGGAGCAATCGTGTCTACTTCCCGTCCTCGCCTGAATCAATGGAATCTTATGGTTTGGGGCCAGCAGGGTGTCGCCACGGTGTCATGATGAATGCTGTGTGTGAATTCCTGGCGGAGCCTGGTAATGGCAGTTCCAATTCCAGATGGATATTTTGGCTAGAGGCTCTTTGCTCTATCAATATTCATTTGTGTGGACGCCAAGTGATGCTGCAGCAACCAGGCCATGTGTGGTCGCCGATGTTGTCTGTGTGTGTGTGTGTGTGTGGAAGCAAGAGGTGCTCTGTCTTGTTCAGGATCAGCAGAATTGGGGAAAATTCAGAGAGGTATTGTGAGGTCAAGACGGCGCAGGAGAAGGACTGGGGAGGGAGTCATTAGTTTAAACACCTGCCTGATTAGATCAGACTGGATTAAAGGCGGCGAGGCAGGAAGGAATGTCGGACAAATCCCTGCAAACCAAGGTGAAGTAATAGAGTTCATGATCGCGCATAAGAATGTTTTGAGATGGTTTGGCTGTGCATGATTAGAATGGGAATGAACAATACGACACCCCAGCTCGACAGAAGCAACGACAAAACAGCTGTCGCTCTGACTCTTCCTGGATAGATGTGCGGGACATCCCAGTGACAAATGCAGCAGACGGTCCCAGTGCCTATTCCAGCTGCAGACACCACAGTGGATGAGTCCGTGAGACACGTCTTTTGGCTGTCCTCCTCCTTTTCCAGCCAAAAATATCAGCAAAAACTGCCAATCTATTTGACCCGCAAGGGTACTAAAGTTTAATCGAGGGGTGGAAAGTTGAGACCATTTCATTAGAGGCTTAGCGCTTGAGAGGGACTCAAGAAGGACTGAGGAAGTCTAAGTGAAAATGGCTCACTAAATCGTCCATAAAATAAAACAATTGTGAAATATTCAGCATTCTCTTTTAAACGTTTGGGTTTAAAAGGCAAAACGACAGTGATTTACACACCATGTTGCCTAGGGCTAGAATGTGCCACCTAGTGGTGAAATGTGAATATCCCAATATCCCCGGGTAAATGTCTGAAGATCAGGGTGTAAGTCACCAACAGATTAACCTATCACAATGGAGCTGTTAAATGTTCTAATCTTAACCTCATTCTTTTTAAAAAGCATTGCGATGCTGAAGTGAATAAATAGTGAGTCTTTCCCAAAACATGTGAGGAATTATTGAAGGCTAATATTAGCATCATGCTTCTGCGGATGCTTTCAAAACACATGAATGGTCCTTATTTGCTACTGACTCGCGACACACAAGTCAGTGTGGTTTTCTTGTGGAAGCAGCATCCATCCACATTCCCATCTTTCACCATATTCACTTTTATTTACGACTATCTTTAGGAAGTGTTTGGATTCACTCTCCATCTTCATCTCCACTGGGTAGCTTGTCGAAGAGCAAAGTTTGGAACTCTTTGTCCTGAAGGTCACGATTTCATCCTGCTTTGGTGCTGATGTCTTCCAAGGTGCAACCAAGTAGTTTGCATGTATGTATTGCTTTTGTCTGTCGTTGGCCCTCAAGTTTGACACGTGAGCTAGAAATCATCTGCACACATTTCAATCCTATCCATACAAGTGCCTGAGTTAGTAACAACTGAGGCGGAGGAAGGAATGGCTGAAGTGAGACGTTATCTGACCCTTTTCTCTTGTGCGTAAATGTAAACTTCATAAAGCGGAAGAGAGTCTTTTCAAAGACATGGTTTTATGATATGAATCATTCAAATGCTTCAAAGCACATCTTGATACAAAAAAACATTTTTATTTGTTTGTGATTCTAATCCTAAATACTCAATATACACTGTGTTTGCTTGAGTTCTGTTTTGCTTATTTTTATATTCTCATTTAGTCCCTCATTTCTAAAAAAACTCATCTGTTTTCATTCCCCAATTATCGGAAGGCTGTTACATAACTTGCTTTACTCAAGGATGAAATCCTCGCTCCACTTGTGCCGCACCGGAGAGTGGATGAGCAAGGCCTTTTTTTAAAAAACTGTGTTTACTTCCTCCCAACCCAAGTATATATTCCTCTGATAATCCCTTTCTGTCATCCCAGTCGTCGCACCCTGCATGACCCGGAAGGCTGTTCAAGCTTCCGCGCCATTTGAAAGGAGCATGTGTGCAGATGGAGACACTGTTTTTCTGGCTTCTTATGAACGTGGAAGTTAACTTATACGTGAAAAGCAGTTTCTTTAACAACATTCAGTTTGTAGTCAGGATGTCTCCTGCTGGCTTTTCTCTCTCTGACTTCACTGAATTGACGGCAACCATCTACAACGCTGTGGCAATAAATCCATCCACCGTATCACTGTTAGGGCTGTCGATAGACGCTATATTTTTAGACTCAATTAATCGCACTGAAGCTGAGTTAACTCGCGATTAATCGCAAATGAATCACTTATTTTGTATCTGTGCTAAATGTAACTTGAAGGAAGATTTAATCACCAGAGGAGTGGACAATAATGTTTACGTTGTTTTTATCCTCCGATATCATTCTAGAGAATGTCCTTGACTGAATGTTGGAGTGTTGTAGTAAACAAGTGTTTGCATCAGGAAAGCATTGTTGGCCACGCTGGTGTTGATGGTCTTCCAAGTTACATTATATTGAGTTACTGATACAAAATGTGTGATTATAAAGCGTCGATGTTACACGGAATTTATCGGATTTGATGGATAACTATTCAAGCCTTATTAAAAATAAGGTTATACTCATCCACAGTAGGTCCTTGACGCCATGATGGAGCTGACACACCAAGTTCCAGAATGGAACCCAGCCAAAGACCTCAAAAATGTCAAAACTTTTATGTTATCTCCAACACTTGAATAGAGTCAAAACATGACGAGATGTCACAATAGGGACTGGGAAGAAATCCCCAACCTATTTTTAATAAACGTTAACTGATGGGTGAATGACAAAACATGCCCTTGTGTTTTCACGCTCAAAAGCGCAATGTAGACCTGATCGTTTCCCGTTCTGAGGCGTTTGGAACTCACGCCGGGGACGCGTGCCCTTGAGCAGCCGCGGTCGCGAGCACCGCTGGAGGCAGCAGACCGTCCGCCCGACTCTTCAGCACCAGCTCGGACCGACAGACGGGAGCCAAGTCTGCGGCGCGGACCCCAAAACTGTAGCGACAGAAGCAGGGGCGGGTCCATGCCCAACTTGACTCAGGTGCACCAGAGCGCAGTGGCACAGTTCGCCGGAGAGAGGAGAGCCACGCGGCGGCCGCAGCTTCTTCTCCCGCTCTGGCTTCGCTCTCCGCCGGAGCGCCGCGCTGGAGACACCCGGAGGAGCCGCCGCCGCTGCTCCGCCGACTGTCACCCCTGAGGTTGAACGCTTTTTTGGAGACGCGGCGCCACCACCGGAGGACAGCGCCATGTCCAAAGAGGCGCGGGGGAAAGGTAAGAGAGCATGCTAACAGGTAGATGCACTCCGCTGGATGCTGGCGCGCGCAGCTGCGGGGACTCTGGAGGAATGTGTGGCGGTCACAGCGGACCGCTCCTGGTCCACATATCTCCTCTGGACCGCCCGCGCTGCTGCCTCTGCGAGCATGTCGCTTCCTCCACATGGGCCAATATGAACTCCAGCTGGTGGGCGACTAACCACAGACAGGCCTTTTTGGTCAGTGATTTGTGTTGTCATTGTCCAGCATGTGTATGCTGGAGCTATTTCTGGAGAGTCAAACTGCCACGACCAGGAGGAGAAATGGCTCCACAGCCTCCTCTGCGTGACTGGACCACCACTGGTGTGTTGTCGGTTTATATTGGTCTCCCGTGGAACAAGCCCAGCTCACATGTAAAGTTGGGGTGCCCTGGGCAGGTCAAGCAGAAGGAACTTTGGAGACGTCCGCTGTGTTTGCCAGCTTCAAACTGTTCTGCACTCAGCTTTCAGATGGGACGTTTTCCTTCAGAAATCATTTAAAAATCATTCCTTCAGCTCTCGACTGATTCATCTTTAAACCCCACCAATAATGCGACACACATTCTTCCTGAATGCTGCTCATTTTCTGTCCTGACACAGTCTTTTATGCCTCTGCTGGTAATGACTATGTTACGAGACATCCCTGACCAAAGTGATCGCCTCACCCAGTTTTACCACTTTCTCCCCCCCCCCCTTGTGTCGGCGCTGACCTTTTCCACCGCATGCTAAGGGTGGACGCAACCTGTGGGGATTCATAAAATATGATGCCATTATTACTCCCGGTTGAGAATTACAGTGTAAACATTTCTTATTCACCAGTGAACTCTGGGGTTTGAATGTCACTGCAGGGAATTCGTCGCATAATTCTGACCACCTTCTACCCGCCGTGACTTGATTTCAATATTCCAAGAGACAACATTACCTTTCCACAGCCTTGATCGTCTAACAATAACTAGCATTGCGTGTAGAGTGACGGTCTACAAGATGCGAAATGATCTGCTTCTGACAGTCATCAAACAATGGCCGTCCAGTTTTTCTGCAGGTTCTTACCTCCAGAGACAAGTTAAGAGCAAGGTTGGGTGCAGTTATCCTGTGACATGTTCCCCCAAATAAAATGGTTTGCAATGCAAAAGTTTCATTTAGTGTCAAATAGTGGGTTTTACTCATATAGTGTCAAATAGTGGGTTTTACTCAATAGTTACCTTCACATGGGCACTTTTTCCCCAGTCTGAATGCATAAAATCTGCCTTGTTTGCATGACCCAAAAAGATTCTGATGTAAGGAGCCGCGCTGTGAAGCCAACTGTAAATATATTGAAGCGCAGAACAAGAGACTTTTCCGTCAGACCGACTCATTCAGACTTTGAAGGTGTCAAATGGTGACTATTTTCAAGTGGATTTATCCGCCTCAGTGTGATGTTGAAGTCTACCTTTTGCATCACATGTTTACACAATAGATGCATAGAATGTTTTTCTAGTGATTTTATGTCTATTTTGTTTATTCATTATTATTATTGCTTTGAAATTAATGTTCACCAGGTGTTGCGATAGGTTTTGTTTGTGGCTCTGCAGCTGCGCATACAGCTTCAGTCGCCGAGTCGGATGGTGCCAGAGGTCTGGTGTTTGTCAAGAGAGCCTTCACTGGTCACATCAGGTGGAGTGAACATGCACAAAAATCCTCCCAGATGGGGAGAGCCAATGGGATGTGTACATGGACGCCGACCCGATCAACAATCTGCAGTGGGGTGGGAAGTGATGTGTATGAAGGCAAGTGTGATTAAACCTCTGTGAAGCATGAGGGCCTGTGATGGAGAAGTGTAGACTGTGTAAAGGTCACTTGATCGAATGAGGTGGGGGAGAAATTTGATGTACCGCAGGCTGACGTTCCAATAAGATAGCTCCGTGTTGAGGTCTCCAGGTTGGAAGCTTCTCTACTGTCGAGGCAAATGGTGTCAACGGTTGGTTGGGTGGCTTGGCGGGACCAAAGCAATCTTGACATGGTTTTACATAGATCTCTTCTGCTTCTCTTCTGGAAGTCTCAGTTTGTCCGAGACCATGCAGAGGTTTGGACCAACATTCTTTGGGCAGAGAGTGTTGTGATGAAGGAAGGCCAGGGGTGGGGTGACTCGGGAGTATGATCATGGCAGGTGAAGGCGGAGGACTGCGCAGAAAGAAGGGGAACATCTCAAGCTTTGTCTTGACAAAAACACGGTGAACACATTAACATATTAAAGCACCTGAACTAGAGTGAGATGCTAGAGTGAGTGAGTTAATTGCCTGCTTATGTAAATCACTTAAAGCAATGAGCTGTGCTTAAAAAAAAACTCATCTCACTACATTTTTAACATCAGCGGCGTCATAAAAAGCGGGCATATTTTGGATGTATCTGAAACGGGTTACCAACTACAAGTGAAATGAGGCGAGAGGTTGTTTCCTCTGAGGAAATTTGCTCCCGCACCAAAACCCATTTTCCCCTGCTCACATGGGGAGTCAGATATAGAGATAAACAAAATAGATTTTTTATTTCGGTGCTTTGCATTTACTTGATAAAATGCGCCACGCGCTCAGTTTCTCTCTTTGGTGATGACTTTCGCCTACAGATTCTATCGGGCTTGCTCAGTTTCTCATTCACATCTTCTTCCTCATTTGGTCGTGGCGATGAGTGTGTATATGTCAGATGAAGAATACGGCTGAAAGAATGCTAAGTGTGAAGCTGACAGTGTTTACGGTCAGAGTCAACGCCTGATGGTTCACAGCATCTTTTATAGTGAGTCCATCATCGTGGCACGGAGCCTGCTTTCTGCTGCTGCACAAGCCCAGCAGAGAAACACTGTAAATATTTAAAGATTGTTTAAATGGTTTCAAGGTTATGACGACTGAAGCAGTGGCTGAAAAATCTGACATTATTGGAACTCTTTGGAACGCTTCAAACAAATTGCTGTTTGATGGCTGACGTTTGGATCAATGTATTCATCGTGATGCCAATGCTCTTGGACTGTTGAAGATGATTTTGTCTCACTGTTGTACATGCCTTTGACTCTCATGCAGACTCAGATGTTGTGGGGTATTTTAGATCAAACCCGGTATTACATAAAAGGAACATAGGTGGGCAAAGTGCGGCCCGGGAGCCACATGCGTCCCACAGCCTGTATTTATGTGGTCCTCCTGAGGTCAGAGCAAAAATATAATTACAATTTGAAATCGTTTTATTATACTTAATAGTCTTAATAGTATAATAGTTTATACTAGTAGTAGTTTATAACATTATAGTCAAAATAAATAAATAAATGATTGAAGAAAATACCTAGTAATAAGGCATTTAAAAAAAATAATCCGACCATAATTCTGACACACATTTTCATTATTTGGAGAAAAATAGGTACAAAAACCTTGCAGTGACATCTATTCAGTCAAAAGGCCAAATGGAAAACATTTGACTCAGTGTGAGAGTACACAGTCTGTGGAGCTCTGGTTTATGTCAGTGAAATATTAACATGCTGGTAGCACGTAGTGAGGCTCCAAGTGAGAGAGGGAGAGCGCTCAGCTGTAGCCGCGGTCTTCCACCACTGAAAAAGACTGGTCATCTAGCCCGATGGAATATATTACGTTTAGGGTTATTTACATAGTTTTCCGACTGTCACGCTGGTATGGGAGAGTGTTGCTAAGCGTTGGCTGCTTTAGCTACCTCCTGACTGTTGCTGATGTACCAGCCGTCTTCTGTTCATTTACTGCCTTCAGACCCTAAAACTCACCACGCTCTGACAAATTCTTGTTCTTTAAATGGCAAATTCAGTGAATTGTGTTGCTGTTAAACAGGCTTCCCCCGTGAAGTGCTTTCTTCATGGCATGTATTGCAGTTCAAACTTAAGATCACAGACCGATAAACGCCGCCATGTTTGTTTCGGTCCGCTGCAGTGAGGAGACGGGTATGGGATCTGGTTTCATGATTGTCATAGAACGGCTGTGATCAGCATGTCCTGATTTTTCACGGATATTGGCCAATCATGATTTGAGGCCAATCGATCACAGCATCACGATTTTTACGAATATTTAAATTTTTCATCTGTCATTCTGACTTGAGGAAGGATGATGATATTAAGTTCTCATTGTTTACTGTGATGTGACTTGGTATATATTTGTACCTTATTTGACCATGGTGCCATATTTTCCGGACCATGAGTCAAGCTCATGATCGCAAGGTACTATAAATACCAAGGTGCTCAACCCTGCCTCAGGCATCAGGAAATATTCAATTCAATTGGAGTCCTGTGTCAACATGAAAAACCGAACGCTGACTTTTGCGTCAATATTGGTTGAAAAAATCCGCTTGACAGCTTACAGGATGTGACGCCTAAGGAGTGAGATGGTGTTCAGTAACAGGTTGAATGTAGATGTTTGTGGCGGCCCCAGATAAGTGTCTTTTTTTACAGTAGTAAGTCATATTTGTGGCTCTGCAGGGCTTCCGCCAGGATTTTCTTAGACCGTTGGCGAAGCCCCCACCCTCCAAAAAAAAAGAGACGTACCAATCCAGAGCCGTCCTCATGCGGTCCGTCTTTCCATATGTCTGGACAGAATATGCGATTTGAGTTCCGTGAGCAACAGACTTCAGTCATTATGATGTTTCTTTCGGGATTTTTCCTCGGATAACATGGGAAAAAAAACGGCATGTTTATGTCCGCCTCCATAATCTGTTATGTATTTGTTTCCGTTTTTCTACTTTGTTTTAATACATTTCGAAGATCATTTTTCTGACGGCGTAGCGGCTCTCAGTGAAGTCGTGGCAGCGAGCCACGCTAGTTCATATGTGGCGGAAACCCTGCTCTGTGTGTGGTCTGCTATGTACCCACAGTAGCTCTTGGTGCAACAAAACAAGGGATGGCTCATAAACAGCTTGACCTCTCTTGAGACTGGCATTTGTTAATAGCAGCATACATTGTCATTGTTGCGACGAAATGCGCCCAAAAACCTAATTTTCTTTGTGACCCGCTCCTTCAGTAGCTGTGCAGCTATTGTCTTGGTTTCATAACCACCCTTGACAAGGACTTGAACCAGCAGGTATTAACTGTTTATTGCAGTCAATACCATTTCTGTGTCTGAAAGACAAGGTAATTAAAAATACATATTCCTTCACATAAGCTGCCATCCTTATTCTCCCCCCTGGGGAGTGAGGTCTGACTGGAACCCCGCTGTTTGTCAGCTCAATAGATGGCCAGTCCTTCGCAGTGTGAGCGCAGCACCTCTCTCTGGATTTTATACTCTCTGAAATTGGATCAGTCATAAACCTTTCTTTTTTTCATTTACTGCTCAAATGAAATAAATGGGCAGCCTCTACCTGCTGTTTGGCTGAGAATCCAGCTAAAAATAGAGCCGGAGGATGCTGATGAATCGCCTCTCCCCTCCTCTGAGTTTCCTCCTCTTCCTCCCAGAAGAGTTGCTCGCCAATTTCTCTTTGGCTTAGATAATCTACCGGCCTGATTTGGTTTAATACCGATGCGCTTTCCGTCTTATCCCTTTTAGCGCCCTGTGAAGGCTTATTTGACGGACAAGTTTCCTGCGGCAGCTTTAATGCATTCAGCCTGTGACCCCTATTACTGTATTGGCTCATGGAAAACATTGTTAATTTAAATCTAATCAGTGTTTGTCATGAGGAGGCACACAGAGCCCGTGTCAGGGAGCAGAGCTTCAGAGAGCACACAGCAGCTGGCCTCTTGATATATAAGGTCAGAGATAAGACGATGACAGGGGAACAGCTCACCTGACCACCTCTTGTTTTCCTCATCCATTGGTCACAGACTGCCGACTTGACTGGAGTCATGGTTTTAAGCAGATTTAAAAATGTGGAAAAAGATTTAAAAAATAAAATGCAAAGGAAGATGTCTGTTTGTGCACGGGGATGTGAGCTAGCAGAACAGTTAACCATTTATTTAAAAAAGGTAGAAATACAAATCAGAAAGCTTTGTTTTATTCCATTGAGTTTGTTTCATCAGGTCGGGTCTTTCAAGGTGGAGACTCAAACTGTGCCTCACCATTTGTGTAGTGGCTTGGTGCTGGCAAATATTATTCTCGTGAATGTGATGTCATTTTTGTCAGCGGAAAAAATGTTGGTCGTGGCAAGATCTCACCACTCCTTTACTGGCACAACAAATATTGTTGAACCTGCCGTCCTACATTATTTGCACATTAGCGCGATGGTATTTTTAGACATCTGTATTCACAAAAATAATATTGCAATACTTGATTGTGTGATATTGTCTTGATATTTTATGTTGTCAATATTGATGTACAATACAGAGATACTTGGATATGCTATTGGTGACGTGTTTAATACTAATATTTTCTTATTTTACTTTGGAGATATTTTGTTGAATAAGGCAGCGAGTCAGTCTTCTTAACTGAAAATATTGTAATGCATTAACTGATATTCCCTATTAAAATGATGGTTTTTATTACAGTATATTGCATCACAATATATTGCAATGTATTGTACCACCACTCCTGTACCTGGATATGTATCCTATCGCAAGATACCTGCCAATACACAGCCCTGTAGGATAGACATCAGTGTGGTATCATCATTGGCCGAAACTAAGGCTAAAGGTCCAACACTGGTCTGCTGTCAGACTTGTAGTTGATGCTGCTGTGACCACAGCCGTCCCAGACAATGTTCTCTAAGTGAACAGTGAATCCTCCCTCTGCCTTGAGTTGCCGGTGTCATTGGTCCTCATATTGAATTCAGTTAGCTCACATTATACCAATGTGTGTCTGTAGTTCATGTGAATGACATGCCAGACGCACGCTTGGATCCCCATCAGCGCAGGTACATCTCACGTGTTCAGTTGAAGAGGTGGGCCACTTCTCATTTCCTCTTCTTTCTTCAACCGCGCAGGATTGGATTTCCTCTCGACATATTAGACATCGCTCTCAGTTGTTGTGGTATCTTCAATATCCTCGTGAATGTGAACAGCATCAAGCCCAGCGCTGCCTTTTTCAGCGCAGCTGCGCCGCAGGATGTGATCGGCTCTTCCTGCTCACTTCCTTTTTCACTAAATGCTGTTTGTGTCTGTAATTGGTCACTATTTGTCCCGTCTTGTCTGGAAGACAGATGTAAGCCGGTGTGCGCTAATATGAGAATACGTCTCTTCTGTGCTTCCTGAAGTCCATTTGAGGAGGACAATATTGCCTCATTCATTGTCTAACCTACTGTACTTTACTTTCCGCGCTCCAGCTTACTATGTTAGATCAAGAGAAGCCGCCATCTTGACTTCCACGTGGCTAACTGCCACCGTGAGATCGCTACAGATTGTTATAATCTCTGCGCAAGATTAACGGAACCCTCGAGTAGCGTAAAGAAGCGGAGTTGTTACACTGCCCTGATTTTTATCAGCGACTTACAATGCGGTTTCCTCTGGAGAAAATTCCCACTGGTGTGATTGTCAGTGCGCAAAAAAGGAAAATCAGGGATTATTTACTGGGCTCACGTGGCCCTGTTTAATGAAAAACATGAGGCGTCGTAACCATCTGCTGAGGAAGGCGATGAAGAATCCGATGTCTCTCGCTGCAGAAATGAGTTTTTTTGATACATGGATGTGCTTGAGCGCAGCTGTGTTGGATTTATTATCTGTTGTGTATCACACTTTTACGCTCTCCTGCAGCATCGCTTGTTGAATTCATGAAGGAACGACGCCCACTTGTGAATGAATTCCACCGCTAGATGAGACGGACAAGTGCAGTGGGAAACTTGGCAAGATAATGGAACGCGGTATTGGAAAGGCAGTCAACCTCTGAACTGTATAATTGTAAAACAGCGTTAGTTACCTTTGAGTCCCGCGGAGAGGCTCGCCAGTACCTACATTTAACACCATAATGAGCTTTGTTGCGATGAATTTGACTGAGCTGCTGCTGTAATTGTACAGTCCAAGGTCAGATGTTATCTGGATAACTGTGCGGCGGGGGAAATATATGTTCTCAGGCAGAGATTGATGAGTTCAATTATTCATCTCCACTCGAAATGCACCGTACTTCTTGCCTTTGACTTGGCACCCTGAATATTGCAACCCGATTTTCAGCTGCAACCTGAGCAGAATTAGATTTGAGATAAGAATCACCTGAGATGCTTCAATTCAGTCGTCCAGGGAAGGGACTCGTCGCCAACCTGGAGGGTCGACTGCACTGACAAGAGGTGATCCTCACAGAAGCGTTGATGGGAATTTGAAGGGAACAACAGAGATTGTGAACTGTGACAGCATATGAATTAGTGCGTGAACATTGTGGCAATGGCGTGAAGTTGTTTATCAGCTACGTAGGGTTCAGACCACGGTTACCAGTTCTGACCACTGACATATTTCCCGCTGACATGTGTTTTCAAAGGTTTAGTCACAGTATGTAGATAGATACAAGACCCAACAAACAAGTTATTTCTGGTATGGTCTTTATAGCTTGAATGTCTGGTGTCATAATAAGAATATTCGACTTCCCACCTCAATGATGAACGTCCACGCTGTCAAGTATCAGCTGATGTCGTCTTTCACTCTGGAGCCTCGCCGACCATGGCACCACCTTTCAGCGTATGCGATTCACTTTGAATTGAATCACATTTGGAAGTTCCTTCTTCCTTTTATATTCCGTTTGCTTGAGAATGTATTTATGGGTGGTGTTTAACACTGTAAAAAACTGTAGAGGTCACATCCCTATCTTGTGATACAATACATATCCCCATACAAGAATAGTGATACGATATATTGCTATATATTGTATTAAGAACCATAATTTTAATGGGGGGAAATCAGATAATGCAGTACGTACACTCTTATATGCATGAAAGCAAGTTTATTGTTATGACAATCGATTACAAAACTGGAAGCTGGAAACTGGAAGAAAATCTTAGTATCAAACATGTCACATGTGCACTAGCAAGTAGCTATGTATTAAAATGTAAATTAATTTTCTAGTATTTGAATTTAGAGGTTAATTAAATGAGTGCTTTTTTCCCTTCATTTCACATACTAAAGCAGATTAGCTGACTATTTCTGTTCTCAAACGGAGACTTTAAACCTTTATTCTGGACAGTTTGCTTTGGAATTCCCCTTTTGTCAGGTATATAGTCGCGCCTTCATTTTATGCAGATGAGTCATTTTAAGGAGTTGATCCCAGTCCCTCAGTTGAGAAACAATCCTGGTAAATACGCAACCATCACCCTCTCGAGATGACTAGCTACACATAGACTTTCACCGGATTAAAGATACTCACTGTGAGGGACTGTCAGCTACCTGTGAGCAAGTGTTGCTGCCCGGGGCTGATAAGGCTCTGTGAGACAAAGATCCTCTTTGCTTAGTTGTTGCTGTGGTTAGTGGGTTGATGGTGCTGTATCCCTTGTTTTGAAAATACAGTCAATATAGTGACGTTTCCTCCCGATATTCTCTCCCATTCTGTTTCATCTTCCTGGCCACAATCTGCTCCCTCCAGGTTGACTTCAATTTCTTTCCTAGACAATGTGGTTCTGTTGTCAATTGTTATCATCCTTTTTTTATGATGCCATCAGCCCTCTCAAGATCAGATCACTTTAAGTGTGAAGCCCTGGGAGTGGGATTTAGCGGCTCTTTAGTTTGGTTCCCAGTCGAATGACCACTCCAGGAAGAAAATGAGGCTTGTCTGCCAGTGAACAGGTCGCACTGATACATGGATTTCGGATTTAAGCGGCAGGGGAAAGATTGCCAGGGTTGTTTCGCAGTGTTATGAAAACAGAGCGAGCAGATGATGTGGCTTCTTGAGGCGATATTATGAGACACGGCATGTCCATCTCATGAGCTCTTGAACGTGCAAACGTTATGCAAATTGTCAAAAAACAAGTTTAATACATCTCGTCTAATACATTTCAATGTGAGCTGGAGTAGATATTATATGGTATACTTGATAAGTTGCTATCTTAGTGGCCAAATAACAACCCCATTATTTCTTGTATCAAATTGAGGAGGTGTTTATGACGGGAAAATATGTAGTGTTTTGAAATAGTCTGACATCTCAAATGGAGTGCTCCTTGTCCATCGGGGGGTAGCAAAGAGGGTTATATTACAAATAACATCCGACTTCTGACCTGCTTAACTTACGTCTACCTGTACGTACAAACACGGCCAGCAGCTTTTTTAAAAAATTTTTATTCAATGTCTGGCACCGCAGCATGTAGCAGCCCGGCATCAGTTACGGCAGCACAGTGTCCCAGCATCTCACTCTCACACAGCCATCTACAACTACAGTAGTGCCTATAACCCTCGCGTCGGCTATTTTGAATGGCATTCGACTTACGTCCAATTTGACTTACGACCGGTTGGTCAGAACCAATCCCGGTCGTAAATCGGATGTTACTTGTACAGTATCAGGGATTTTTGCCTGGTGTTGGGAAGGTGTTATTTTTTTGTAAGCCATATATGTTTTACATAATGTCAAATATTGGCACGTCCTAAATTACTTCTCGTGAATGTCCATAATAAAGTCAGTCTCAGCTATTGCTCAAACAGAACTAATATTAAATATTCATTTTCTGGAGCCAGATATGAAGCAAACATTGGGAATTGCCCCCTTGATCACTGTCTTTTCCCACATAGTCCTTCCTGGCATTGCTAACTCAGCTTTGAATTAAACATGCCGGAGATGATTTTTTTGAGGGAAAAGGAAACCACCTTGTTGTGAATAATTCCCACTGAATTGTCAGTTTAATTTACCAGCCTTTCAGGCGCAACAAGATTGGTTTTCCTGTCAGTTACCTGACCCGTTTTCACACCCTCATTCGTAGCGTTCCTACTCAAGTCCCGCAGGGTCCCGCTGTGGTCATGTCATCTACCCAGTGGGGCTGTCAGAAGCCTCAAGGGTTTGGTCAGTCCAGAGAACCATGTAAGAAAACAATGGCACTTAATCCACACATGCCCAAACCCCTCAGATGTTTGTAGAAACTGTTGGTCTTACGGGTTCTTTCACCACTCTTGGTCAGCTTTGCCACATTAAACAAGCTGCAGACCAACCACAATAAAATGGGTTAAAAAGTTTTGCGACTTTAACTCAGTAGAATTTAAATCTGTCACAGCAGGCTCTTTCACAAGGTGTGCAGCAAGTGCACACTTCACCGTGTTCACCTTCAAGTCGTTGCAAGCTGTTTTCTCAGTTAGCCCCAGGCTTTCAATAGAAGTGTTCCATTTCCAAAATACATGAGGTTTTCCCAAATGTCTTCTGCAGAGGGACTGTATATGATATTGAATTTGTGTAGCATGCTTACTTCATCCACTTCTGCTGTTGCAGCACCTCCAGCAGAATGTAATATTTCCTCCTACTCACAGCATCAGTGTCATGAAATAAATTTCCGGATTTCATTTACGTGTCTCTGTACCGTGTTAGTTTGTAAAGCCCTGTGAATACATACAATTCAAAGAACTTTTTCTAAATCTGCATTATTTATTCATCACAGGCAGATTTTCCGTCATGCTGTGTGGTCTGATATACTGTATCTGACGCCGAGTGTAAATCATAGATGAGGCAAAAAGTTTTGTGCCTTATTTTGCCGGCTGAAAACCTGTTGCTCATCCCCCCAGATACTCATTCCCGGGGCATGGAGTGCATGAAAAGAGGGGCGATCTGTTATAAAGCAACATTCCAGTATTGACTTCTGTGTGTGGAAAAAAAAACAATCCGTCAATTTGGGCTTTAAAAAAAATCTGCCACTGGCATAAAATATGTCGGTATATCGTTGTGTATCAACGTCGATATCAACATCGAGATACGAACCTTCAAGATATTAATATCCCAAAATGAACGACTCTGTTTTGCGCTTGCCTGTCAATAAACAGCTAAGACCAACCCACCAACGTTATTTCCTGCTTGTTACTGGTCGACAGCTAAAGCCAGCCAGGGGCAGACAGACAACTTTTTGCATCCTTTTGTATCATAAAAAACATGGTTTTCACTCAGCCCATTGTCTTATAGTATCACATCGTAGATTTCTGGCATGAGTATCATTTGAAATTGTCTCCACATTGTTCAGCCTTACATCCCAGTACTTGTAGTATAACCATAATCCAACACTGTCTGTAAGTATCAGAACCGTCTGTCCCCCTGTAGCTTTCACATGCAATCTTAAATGAGTCCAATCCAAGTTCTGCATCAACAGTGTTCTCTATTAAGCGGGCAGTACTTGGGTGTTGTGTCAGCATTGGCTGCTCAGGGTGTTTACTACATTGAAATGTCTAATTCTTGGCTCCAGAAATCTCTGTTGCTATAAATAATTCCGGGAACGGTTTGTTTCTTCGCTTGATTCTAAAACGCTCCGCTTTAATCCCGGCCACAAAATCGCTGCTTTTCAAAACAGCCCTCCGACTGATGGCCATTGTGTTATGCAGTTCTACGGCTATAAAAAAGTAATCAAGCACTTATGTGCCCTGTATTGCTGCAGTTACAAGAGCAATGTCAGCCTTGTTCGGAGGAAAAACTGGCACAGAAACATGTTGGTTTGGCTCTCCTTTTCAGGTGTCTAAAGTGGTGCAATCTTGATTCACCCTGCTGGGACGTCTAACAAAGATTAAGAAAAGGTCATCTGTGTTTTCATTTCCCTCTGGTTAAACTCAAAGTACAAACTGTGGAAATATCGAGAGAGCAGTTGTTGGTTAGACAGTTTATTGTCTCAGAATGGAACGTCTGAGTGCAGTAATGTTCTTACTCATCCCCTTTGAAGGGTGTTTGTTTTCAGCTTTATTATGCCCCAAGAAACAGGCAAGCAATGATGCTTGCCTGTTTCTTTTTAAAAGTGGCTGGTTAGACGAGGGTCTTGGGGAAAGCGGGAAAATGTTCTGCATTGCATGCTGGAAAAAAATAGGATAAGCTGAGGGGTGAAATTTTGAAGTGCGTGGTCAGCATTGGGCCCCAAGCTGCCACGGCGTGGGCAAGAACCCTGGCTACTGTCACCTTCTGCCACATTGAACTTGTTTTTGTTTTGTTGTTTTTAATGAAAGAAAGGGGAGTGTCGAGTGCATGTGTAGGAATAGCTTTTTAACTCACGGAGTTGTACAGCTTAGCTTGGTTTTCTCGGCATCTGGTGCGAAACAAGCATCTGCTGTCTTTGATTTTGCCCAAATCCCAATTTCAACCTTTGAATTGAACCGTCTCCAACAAGTCCACTTTTCTAAATCACCCTTCGAACCACGCTCTCGAATCAAACTCATTCAGAAACACAGCGACACAGTCCAGGTCCAGATACTCGTGTCCACTGACACCACTTTAAAGAAACGCCTGTTTGGGATTTCTCCTCTGCTGTGACACTTGAAAAGAGATCTACTCCCACCTGAGTCACCTGCACTCTGTCAACGCCGTTGCCAGTAAAGTCAGAAGTCACACTGAATATGAATCACTTTCCTGTGAGTAATGCTATCAACCTAGCTCCTCTCCTTCCTTCGCTCCTAACAGCTTGTCTCTCTCTCTCGCACTGACCTGCAGGTTCATCCCGGAAACACAGTGGAACTCATTGGTGTCTGCAAAATATCGCTCAAGAATCTGTCGACAGCTCCGATGAGGAGTTCTTTGACGCCAGAGGTTAGAATGCTGTTTATCTCTTTGTATCTTTTTTACTCTGACAGGCTTTCATTGCATCTTCTCCTGACTCCGCTCGGCTTTTGTTAACACACACGGCAGCTGGATTCTTGGACGTATTAAAAGGGTTTAGGGTGAAAAAACGTTTGATTTCCTTTTTTTTTTTTCTATAATTTACAGTGTAAATAATTTACAGTGTAAATTATAGATAAAAAGCTTTTCAACCTCTCTCAGGTGCCACTCGAGTTGTGCGTCTCTTGATCCAGATTTTCAGGCGGAGTTCAAGCTATAATCCATAAAAAGGTTAATCTTTTCAGTTGAAATCAAGCCCAGTAATCCTGCCAGGAACCCCGCAAACTCAACTGTCCACACCAGTGTGCCCTGATCCTCCTGACGTAGGAGGAGAGCCCTTAAATACTGCCATATCCGCACTGTATGAAAAGTGCACAACTTCAAAGTAATGAAGTGACGATGAATTTCTTTTGCCACATCTAACATTTATAATGTTCAGTTTGGAGCCACGGAAGGCTCCGGGCAATATAAGGAAAAGCTGAAAGTCACTTGCAGAGAATGAGCCACTGCTCTGTCTGTGCTTCTGGGCTTATACCCTGGGGAGCTGAAAAACAAGGTCACCAAAAGGGGCTTTTTAAACTGTATTTATGACGGTGAAATCCAGCTCTTCTTTGGGGAAGTACACAGCAAACATATCAAAACATCTATTATTCAGAGGGCAATAACATCTGTGACGGATGATTTGCTTTTCTGAATGACTCGACGCGGTTACTGAAATTGTCGTTGCCACTATTACCAGTAATACTACTGTCGTGATTCCCTCTGGTGCTACTACTTGACAACTGCTACCTACTTCCGCATCAACCTCTGCCATTGGTACCATAGCTGTTGCTTCTTCTGTTTCCTTCAGCATTTCACTGCAAGTCACTACCTTCATCATCATCATCCTCCCACCAATCACAGTGATACTCTTATTGTGCTCCTTATTCAGATTCACGAACCTCAGTCGTTGTATTCCTCTTCGTCTTTCACCTGGTACTTCTATTTCTACTTACTACAAAACATTAATTTTACCCCCACGACCACTGCTGTGCTTGTGACTACTAACTTGTCACTTCTACTACTTCTTTTACTCGTACTACTACTACCACTGCTACTCCCACCACTCATAGAAATTACTGCACTTGCGACTGAAACACTCTACAATTGTAATCTTGGCCGTTACTTTTACTTCTTCTACCATAACTACTGCTAAATATGCCTTAGTCATGACAACTACAACTGCCAGACAACGTCTATAACTACACGACTTATGATCATCGTCATTTCAACTCCTATTAAAAGTACTTCTATCACTACCACTCATGATAACTACTTTTATGTCTTCTAGAGAACTGCTGCTACTCCAACATGGTTACTTCTACAACTACTGCTACACCACTGTGACCAGTGAAAGTACTTTCACAGTTACCACCACTGCTTCTACAATCGCATTCATTAATTGAAATATTGAAACTACTGCCATTTCTACTTAGCACTATTACTGCTCCACTGTTACAGCTAACAAAATAATTTTAAATAACTGCTGCTGCTTACACATCCATCAGTACAATACCTTCCTATACCTTCGACAACTACAATTGCAGCTACTGTCACTACTCCTCTGTCTGAGGTCTGTTACTGCCAGACAGGAAGAGAAGAGAAAGACAAGTGAAGAGAGAAGGCGATGAGCCACTTCTCCCACTGTCATAAGTTTCTCGTACTTTACTTTACTGAGACACAAAGATAATTGTTTTGAAATGATTTCCGCCATTATCGAGTTAAACTGCTGATATTCATTCTTCTCATTCCGCCCTTTCTGCCTCCAAAAGTTTGTCTGTTGATGTGCTTTGTATGGAGATCTTGACGCTCTATTTTATTCTCTATAGTCGCTCTACTTCCATTCACCCCTAAACTTCCACCTCTGTGTATTATCTTCCCCGAGTATATTTCCAGAAGACATGAGATCTCTTTGAGAAAGCTGTGACAGGTTTCTTCAGCATCTCATGCTGCATCAAGGTCTGTCAGTGACAAAGAGTACATGAATATAAAACGAGAGCAATTCTCACGAAATGATTTGCTGATCCTTCTGTGCGTCACTAGAATTTAGAAGACAAATTTGAGGGAGAGGAAAGTGAGCGGAGAATGATTGTCAGCTCTGGATCTTCTGGCGGAGAACATTTGTGAGCTCTGTATGTGACAGAGACACTACGGCACACAGGAAGAACATGGAATGTACTGTCTAAATGGGCCTTATATTTCATTGTTGATTTTTCTGAGGGTGTCCGCCATGAGGCTCTGAAACTGTGTCTGTGAACTGGTGAGAATTCGAATGCTAGGTTTTAATCATGAGAGGTGACTCTTTCTCCAATCTGCAGCTGTCCTCACGTGGTCTGTCTCTTGTCTGTGTCCGGCCAGTATATGCAACTTTAGTTCTGCCAGCTACAGACTTCAGTTAATATGATGTTTCTTTCTGGGTTTTTCCATTAAAAATGGAGAAAGCTATATGATGCAATTGAAGCATCAAACGCTGAAGTTGAAAATCTAAAGAACAGCAACAAGGGTAAACCAATCAGAGCCCAGATTTAGACTTCTACATTAGATTCTGCCATTCCTCCTCCTTTGTTCCCAGCAGTTTGACCTACTTTTGAACACTGGCACTCACACTGTTTCTTCGTCCTATTATGACTATTACTTTTACAAGCAGCACTCTTGTGCTTGCATCCCAGAATGATCACGACTCGCGAGATTTCAAAGAACAAGGCAATGACAAAGCCTAGGAAAGACTAGGTCTTAAAAAGGCATTCAGTGAAGTTAGAGTGGAGAACAGCGGCAAACAAATAGGGCGCTCCCAAGTAGACCTCGCTCAAAGCATGGTGCCCCATTTTCTTTTTTCCCAAAAATCTCTACAAGACCATCTGCCTTTCCCAGAGTATATCCCTGCCCAGGTCTTGAAGTTGAACAAACCTTGTTGTTCCTCGGAACTTTGGGCTTGTCCCATATGGAAGTACATACAGTGGATTCTCATTTGCTCTTGGGTCATTTTCTGTCAGCACGACACTAGCGACAGACAAAAATAAAACGATTAAATTCAGGCTCTATAATGAGCTGCATCTCCGGCAACAAAACTGACGAAATAAAACTGTTCTGTTGCGGATGAATGTGAACGACTGGAATGGCCTTTAGAAAGCAAGCAAGCTGTTTTCACAATTATTTTCCAGCCCTCCGGCTTAAATCGAACCACTCGTTCTTTCCCAAAAATAGATCCCAACATGCTCATCCCTGTGTGTTATGCTCATCAATAATGCATCAATTCATCGGGCTTCTCTAGGAAAGAGTTTATTTTGTGCGACTCATAAGGCTATAATGAATAAATGAGTTTCTTCTGGGGCTTTTCTTGGACCATTCCAAATATGTACGTGATTGACCCAGAATGTTGGGAAATGACGAATACATCGTCTGGTTATCACATCAGTAATTGTATGTTTCACGGGCCCAACAGAAGCAACTGGTCCAGAAAAGTTCCTTAAACAAGAGCCCAAATATCAGGAGCATAACTAGCAGTTTAAGTAACTGACATTGTTCGAGTTAATGTGCATGTACTGGGCGACATTTGAGAGTGTTGCCATCAGTTGAAACGGGTGAGAAGTAGATTGCATGGAAACAGGTGGACCCAAATCATAACTTGCTCACGTGGCTCCAATGACTTCTGGATGGAACTCTAAAATCTCAAACCATATCCCCTCATCTTCTGTGCCTCCACACACACAGCCAGATGGGTCCTTTTTGTGGGGCACTTCAACTCTGAATGTGCAGTCATTGGAAATCAACCTTTTACTCACGAGTCTATGGAATACACAACTAATATGAAACACACTGAAGCAGAACTAAACTCAAAATGTATCATATTACATTTTAAAATAGGATAAGACACTCGCAGTAATGTGTGCGCACGTAGCATTGAAATGGATGTAGCAGTAGAGTACTACAATAGAAAAAAGATTATTGTTCTAAATCAACAATTATTTTTGTTGATTTACAATCATGTTTTGTTGATTTACAATCAACAATTAGTACAAAAATAAAGGGTGACAATTTGGTGAAATATGGGTGGTAACTATACACATGTGCTTCAGATAAAAAAGATACTGAAAGTATTAACCAACAGTTGAATAGGAATCCATCTGTTGTATCTTTATTTGTTGTGAAAGGGGTTGTTTCAACCGAACACTCTGGCTCTTGAGTTACTTTATAGTGAACAATCCAAAAGTATTCTTACATGTGATGTTAAAGTACATGGAAGAAAATATACCAAATACAAATAAAACACTACATAATCTGCAATGAAAAAATACATTACAAAAACAATGTTTTTTGTCATACATTGCACAGTAAAAAATGCTCCCCCTCTACTGAGGTCAAGGACAGATGCTCAAACACCTGAAATACAGATTTATCTGATGGTCAACTCTGGGAAACAGAAGCACATTGCCCAAATAAATGTTGAATTTCTGCTGATCATTTAAGATATTTACTTCTGTCTTACTTTTTCAATGTCTCTGGACTCCTTCAAAGCCCTCCTCTAGGTTTTTAATTAAAGTTGCTCTGAATCTTCACACCCTTGTTTAGATTGATTCAACTGCAGCCCGCCGGTAACTGCAATTATTGGGGGCCTTAAACTTATTGGCTGGCACGGAGTTATTGCCTGAGCGATGCGGCCAGAAATGGAGCGTGCAGATCAGCAGCTGAGGACCGCAGCTGAGGGAGTGAAATATCAGAATTCAAAACAGCTGCAGAACTTGGTGCTCATATTTGTAAGAGTTTGCTCTCAGTCACTCATCTCTTTATTTGAAATACATCTGGCTTATTAATTTTTATGCACCCATTCGTCTATTGTTGTCTAATGACGACCAAAATGTGCCCCAGGGTCCAGGTGAGAGCCCCTGACAGTAACTGCTCAGCGGCCCTTTATTCTATGAGGACCTATAAGTCTGTGACAGGTGGTCCTTAAACAGTGGGTCTGTTGAGAATGTATCCAACAAAATGTATATACGAATATACGTTCATCATCCAATGATCACTTGATATCTTCAATTCATGAGCACATTTGGAATTAAATTTTCATTTTAACATCAGGTTTTGCTCTTTTTGTCGAAGCATTGCAGTTGAGTAGAGATGTGCTGATGAGGCTTCATGAAACAGTGTCCCCATTTTAGAGCCCACTAGATGGCACTCTCTGCTCAAAAATCTTCAGATTTAAACTATCATTTCAATGAAAACCAACCATCATTTTTCAACCCAGAGCTCCACCGAATGAGCTCTGAAAATGAGGGCACTGTTTCATGAAGCACATCTCTGCAGTGAAGTACAACTTATCATCGCAGGGTATCCGCTACATGTGAACGATCGTGGCGCCCTGCCAGGACGTGAATGAGAATCACCATGCCTTGAGAATAGTGAACTCTTTTTAAAGATGAACTGTCACATGATCAAATGCATTAACAGGAAGTGGAAATATTGAAACAAGCGTCGTGTAGGTGGACAGCATGTTCAGAATGTTTTCTTAACTACATTGTATTCCGCTCAGCTGAGGTGATTCACCAGGATGTGTAGTTATTCATGGATTAGGTGTTGGCGGTATGTGGACGGTAGAAAAAAAGAACAGTTGATGGGTGAAAACCTGAACGCTGTCATCTTGTGATTAACAGGCTGCATCTGCTGCACACTCTGGTGGAGTCTGTTCCTCTAGCAAGAGTTTGATGTGTGGAAACGAATCACTTCTTAAAATATTAACTGTTGCTCGGGGGGTTAACCAACTTCCTTGTCATCTTCAAGGCCATCAAAGTCTGTTCCGGACAAAAGGCATGCAGATGTCCTGTCTGCGAGTGTTAGTGTGTGGCGGACCAGCTTGTGTGGGAGGCTGTCATCGCTGCAGATGAAATCCTTTTGAATCCCCCTGCAGTGGCGCCCAGTGGCCCTGAGAGCACTAGACTTACATCACAACGACACCGTCAGATGGATGTGATGATCTCAAGGGAGCCTTGTGATTTGTCCACCACCGTTGTCCACATTGATGTTTATTTTGCTCCAGCTAGCTGCACCAAGTGCGACAGTCTCCGCTCTCATGTCAGGATGGATATCATCAGGATTTAATCTGTGTCGATCTACGAATCGGTATAATACATGCAAAAAATATATGTAACGTCAAAAAGATGTCTGGTGGATTTACACTCTTAATGCAAGACAGTAACACTAGGGCTTTTGATGACATTGAAAACAGCAGTGGGTGCACAGTCACTTCCTGTGACCTGCCACCTGTAAGTCACAAGAAAAATAATTTTAAATAAAAATGATATTTCGTGACTCAAACAATACAAAATTAGAGATGCATACCGGTTCGGATACCGGTTCGATACCGGGCTTGAGTACCTGTACTTGTATTCATAGAATGGCCACTGATACCACGAAACTCGTACACGCAGTCCTTGAATGTCAGTTTATGACACTGTTGTAAAAGTTTGTACTGCAGTGAAACTTGTGACTGTCACCCATGTAGAGGACAAACATATCGAGGAATGTTTGAGAAACTCAAAGTAACGTGTAATGGTGTAAGTACTCTGTGTCTGTGTCAGTGAGTACTCAGGTGCAACTACTCATTTTGGGAAAAAACATTGTATCGGTACATTCCTGTATGAAATAACACTATTGACCTAAAATGTGTTTTTGGTTTATGCCTGGTTGCATTTTATTTTATTATTTTTTTCTCAATATAAATCATAAAGGATGGAAGCTCTTTCTAAGTGGTGAATCCCTTGGTGACTGAACTTAAGATAAAGAATTTAAGCATGATTTTACAAAGTCACTTTATTACTAGGTATTAAATTAAATTTTGATTGAGCATTACTCATTAAAATAGTGAAAATGAAAATGACAAAAAGAACACACCGACACACAGACGCTTCATTTCAGGGCCGATGGGCTCCGGTGAAAATAAAACTTTGCCTCACATATTTAACTGTTTTATTGGCTGCTGTGTTGAGCAGGCAACTTATCCGTGCTAAAATGTTCCGTCCTCCTATTCCAGCTCCTGTACTCTGATGTATGTTCTTATTCTAATTCTATGTACGTTGTTCCTTGACAAAACCTCATAACTCCTTCCTCTTCTGGGTATTCTGTCCATATTTCATGATGTTGACTCTGCCTGAGGTCTGTCTTTCCCTCCGCGCCCTTCAGAGTTTTACGTCTGCATTCTAAATTTTGTTTAACGAAACATTACTCTGACGCTGAACTGCGAGAGGATCTGAGACCTGAGCTCTTCCTGAGATGTGGAAACAATATTGATGAATCTCTGACGTCTCTCTCGCCCTGGTTTCCAGCTGATGTTCCTGATTGTTGAACCGTGATAATTGACTAGACTCTGGGGTGTGGTGAACGAGGCTTCCGGACCGAACGAAAAAGAGATTTTCTCCGCCGTTGGTAGCACAGAATGTTCTGTGTTGTGTCCCTCCGTTTGAATACATACAGTATGTTCTGAGGCTCAGCAGTAGGAGGTCAACAGCTTCTTCTTGATTTCTAAAGAATAATTTCACTCCCCTGGAGATTCAATTTTCACAAGTCAGTGTTATGAAACAAGACTGGAAGTCTCAAATGATCCAATGAAGCTACAAGACGGCTGGGACTTTTATTCTAAATGTAATCATAAACAGCACAAAAGGGGGTCTTTACAAGGTATTTGACATGTAAAGGTTTTTCTGCATAACCTTGACTGTCATGCAGACAATAAAATAATAGGACTAGTTTCTATCTTGAATATCTCACACGTTACAAACAGCGTTTCTTTACTCCATTGTACTCTTATTTCACAATTTGTCCTCCAAGGACATCCTTTACTTTTTGTATCTGAATAGTCATTTTGCTGCATTCATACCCTTTGTGTCTGTCCCAGCCAGCAGGGGTGAGGGTTCCGGGTACCGGACTGGTGCGCACCAGGCGCGTATTGACAGACAAATATGAATTGAATAATTGATACTTCAGCCTTGTATTGTAAAGGGTAGTTTAGCTGTGCTTGACTTACTAAGTCAATATTTAATGTTGAGAAAAGGAACAATGTACAGACAGCTATCCGACTCAGGAGGTCAAAACAAGTGCATTTATGTTCAACTGGATTCAACCTCGCCAGTTATTTTGCCCAACTTCGTGGTGTCAAAAACAGCTGATCTGACCTTTAAAAAGCTTTTCGTTTTCAACCCGAAAATGTGGTCTTTTTAACATTCTGTGGTTGACGGTGCAGGCTAACACGTTACATTTTATTTTCTGATGAAAGCTGCAGGCCAGATTGAATCTAACCATGCAACACTCGCCAGGCATCACCATTTGACTGATGTAGAGCTGGACTATAAGGATAAGCAAAATGATCACAATGTTTTTTTTTCCCTCACCATCTCCATTGCTTTCAAAATACCAGTTTTTGAGTTTTTTTCCAATGAGAACTATAGAATCTGCAATTATTTAGTCAGTCTGACATGAAATAAACAACAAACAGAGTTTACATAATAAAGGATATACAAGTAGTCAACAAATATAGAAGCATATAATATCGGTATAATAACTGGTTAGCTTGGTGGCTAATGCTAGTAAGAGACTCCATGATCCTGTGCAACAGTTAACAAAAACACTAAGAAACCGCCAGCCTTTGATATATTTGTTGAATAAATGTACTGAATTTTTAGTGTTAGTTTTTAGCGCTACATTTCCTGATGCTGCAACTACTTTGAAAAGAGAGGAATGGTTGTGGTAGGTGGTTAAGGCATGGGTCTCCTAAAGGTTCCAAGTGAAATTTGATGTTACGGTGCCACATTTGAAGTCTAGCTAAAGTCCCATAAGATACTCACATCACAAGTAATGCATCAATAGGAGGAGAGATTCTGATCATCATCCACGTGTGTCCTCATCCTAACCTCAATCGTTCTTTTTGAGTGTCAAGAAATACTGCTTTTGATCCAGTGGAAATGCCCAACTGGGAACGCAAAAGTCCTCTTGATGACCATCAATATGTGATGTGAAAATATGTTGGATCAAGGACCACAAATGTCCCCTGCTCCACACTTTGGAACTCAGCATTTTACGGCATATATAAGTACTTTTTATTATCAGCACAGAGCTTGAGAGACTGTATTTGCAGATCTTTCTGTGTATTTGGAAACAGAACATTCTTGAAACTGTGGCTGTGAGGAAGATAGATGTGACCAAGCAGGAAGATCGAGATAGGCTATTGTGGAGGGAGATGACTTTCTGTGGCAGCCCCTGATGAAAAATTCTTCTTCCTGTTGGCGTTATTTTTCTGCATGGATTCCCAGAAGCACGTTTTTAATCGTCTATTTGACTTGCTTTTCAATTTGCTTTCTGTCAAAAGGGTTGTAGAACGATTGTTCCAGTTCTCATCATGGTTTTGTAGCTGTATCAGTGAGACACAATTACACATATTTAAATCCTTTTTTTTTTAATCCTCGACTTTGCCTTCTGGCTAATGGAGCGCATTGGCAACTCATTTGTCACACTGTGTATTGATGAATGCAGCCGACAAAGTTTGCAGTGTGTTAATTCCAATTTGTGATTTGGTGACATGAATTCCAATAATGAGGGAAGGTGACAGACTGAGCTGAAAGGGAAGCAACTTAATGTTCTGATAAACCCAAGGGGGAGTGGAGATGTCTGGTGTGTTTATTCTTGACTATCAACTGAATCAAACCTGCTCCTAAAACACAGTTCTACTGTCCAAGCCAATACCCCTAATTGTGGTAGCTTCCAAGGCGGTTCCTTCTGTTTTTATTTTGTCGATAACATAATTCATTGCCGGCTTACGCATCCTGTTGTAGTCACCATGAAACGTCATCTGTCTGCGAGCTTAGGTGCTCGATGGATCGATTTGCATTTGCGAGTGCGGCGCGCAGATGAGGACGGACTCCCCAGGTCGTGGTTCTAGATGTACTCTTCACTTTCTGTAATTGGAATAGTTAGAGAGCGGCGCTAACGCCTGACTGCACAGAAGCAGCCGTCAAAAAGTGCCGAACTAAAAGGCTATATTTTCTGTTCGAGTTGATTCTGAGCTCTGGCAGCATGCTGGGCTTGTTAAGTGTCTGACACAACACTTTGTGATGAATTATTACCGACATTTCACTGGCGGAATTGTTCAATATTGAAAGCCTTAAAGCTTGAAGCCATTAGCTGAGTTGATGGCTACGACATTGACTGGCGTTTGAGCTTGTTTGTTCCACCTCGACAGGAATTAGCGCGCACTCAAGCAGCGACACTGTCTAGCCAGGTCGAGGATTTTTCTTTAGCATATGTGAAGTCTTGCTGAAATTTCTAGGTTAAAACTGGCGTAATGCTCTTGAAAGTGTAGCGAACACTTACCTCTTCTGTAGACGCGTGACAGAGCTGAAATATAGCCAGCAGAGCTTGTATGAAGCCATTTCAGCAGTGGTGTGTGACAGACAATCTCATCTGTCTTCTCTGGGGAAGACATTCATGCCACAAGCATTTTTTTGCATTCCTTTGAAAAACTGTGACATTGTCTCGGTGCATCAACCTGTCAGCTATCTGGGGTAACACAAGCGCTCACTCTCAACGCTGCCACACAAAGCCAGCTAAAAGGCTTCACAAAATCTCACCCAGCCTTTATTCTCTGTGTTGAATCGCTCTGCGTTTTTACTCCAAATCAGATACTGTCAATATTTGTAAGAAATGCTGTCATGCTGTTGTTTGCCCCTTAAATATGTATAACCCCTTACCCCTGACTGAGAAGCCAGTGGCTTTCCTTCCCAATTCTGTGTCATGTCAAACAAAAAATGGATTCTTTATTCCGTCCCTCCAGGAGACGGCGATGTTGCGATCACAACTATTTATATTTATCTATGAAATCCCTGTGAGTTCAGTAATTTTGTCCAATCACTGCGACTTTTCCATGCGTGTGCATCGTCACATTCCCTCCGTCCTTGTTGAGACGAAGTCACGTGCCACGCCAAACGCTCACACTTGCCCACAAACGTAGACAACAAGGGTCATGATTCGGACGTGAATGATTCTGAATCCATTCATAAAAGTCTAAATTCCCTTTGTTTAAATGCATAATAGATGGAACTAGACAGCAGAACTCACTAGTGCAGCGCGACATCACCTGAACACTATATGGGACGGACGTAAACAAACATGGCTGACCGCGAGATCCGTCTCTCTCCAGGCTATTTCTGACACTCTAGATCCTTATTTCCTGTTATGTTGTTCCAGAACCATAAATGATCGCAACTTTCACTCGTACAAAAATATGCTTCAATGGCCAAATTTGGCCACAACATTCAATGAAAAGGTGTGAAGTCTTGGAGGGTCTGTTCAATATCATGACCAGTTGCGTCAGAAGTTGCTTCCCACTGTCCTTGCAAGCTGCCAACACATAAGCCTGCTCGTACTCGCGGACTTTGCAGCCTTTTCTTTCCAAGTGCTGCCCCTTTCCCCTGTCTTTTTAAAGAACACTTGCATCTCTTACTCATAATTACCTTCGATCTTGTGAAGGGATGTTCAGCACAGATAAATGCTTCCCTCACCTTTTCTCCTTGACTTCAGAGCAAAGCTATTTGTGAGGACTGAGTTGAGGGCCATGGCTGTGTGTTCCTCACAATATCCACTTCAACCTCCTGTGGGTTTCACCTTGATTTGGAAATGAGGAAGTTCACCTGGACTTGATTTGTGTCGCTCAGCCGTACTCAGGAGCAGGACGTGTTTTGACCATACACTTTCTTTATATTTTCTCTATTTGCTTGGGCATCACCCAGAATGACCTGTGAAAAATGAAAGGTCTGTCTTTCCGAACAGTTTTGAAGTATGGGTTTCTGAGCCGCGGGCGTTTCCATGAAGAACGCAAGGTTGGCTGTTTTTCTCTCTCATTATTTCCATTGATGAGCTCAGATGAGTTTCCCCTTGAATTAGATTCCATTGAAGTCTTCTGTGATGCGGTGGAGTTTGGGAGGTCAGGATATGAATGTGCATTTATTTAATGATGGACCCACATGCCTCATGTGTGAGCAAGATTATTATTTTTTTCTTTGGAACTGAATCATATCGTGCTTAACCCACAGATTCACTCCCATGGCAACAGTGGAGGAGTATCTCAATGCGTCAGCTTTTATATTGCATTGTGTAGTGAATTCATAAATAATCATGACCTCACTGCAATAAAACTGCAATGTGACATTTTACCTTGTCACGTAAACATCCAGATGTGAATCACTGTACAGCTACATCCTGTATGATTAACAATTCAAACGTGTGGCTACTACAAGTGACTCGTCCAACTGTGGCGCTAAATCCAACCCACCTAGTCATGTGGTCCACAAGAATCTAAAATAGTAAAACGTAAAACAGAGTCATCTGACCTCGGGTAGTGAAGAAATGCAATTCATGGAAACCCAATCATCAATGTCTTCCTGCATCACACTTCATTCTTCAGTCCCTCTTGCTGTGATTTGATCTCCTTCTCGACCTTGTGGACAATATGAGTCTGTTGTTTTTCAAGATTTTATGAATACATATTTATTGCCCTGAGATTTCTTGTGCTGGCGCTAAGCATCAATTGAACTTGTCTCCATCGTGAATCAGTGAATCGTAAATTTCGGACCATAGAGCACACATAAGTCACAGTGGTCAGTGGTGCACCTGGCTTAAAAAAGCCTGAGGATCACTTCTAAACAAACTGGGAAATGTTCTGGACTTGAATCATACACTCCTCACATCTTTTATTGACAATGAAGTGCTCAAAATGCACTGTTTCTTCCGCCTGTCCAAAGCCCTGACACCACAACAGGTCTCAGCTGCTGCTTCTCATCTCTGGTTCTCCAGGAGATCAGCTATGTGGGCGGTGCTGCTGGCATTCGGTCGAAAACAGTGCATTTTGAGCACTTTAAGGTCAATAAAACGCCTGTGATTTCATCAGTTTGATGTGACAAGGCTCAATATTTTGCCAGGATGCCGCTCTTTAGCCTGTAAAAATCCCTGTATTCACTGTATAAGCCACGGCTTATAGTCTGGAAGTTACGGTATAAATCAATTGTGCTTTTCCTCTTTATTCTTTAAGAAAGCTGCTCCTAGTTTCTACACCATCTGTGTTGCGTTTCCCTAATATGCTCCCGGGCTTTAGAAGGGTCCTGGATTTGTCGATGGAGCTTGTAACCTGCTTACATAAATTTCCTAATCAGCAAGTCCATTAGCACAAATCAATTCAGTCACCAGCAACAATGTATAATTGCGTCAGTTTGTTTTGCACCTGTTTGGATTGATTCATGTTTTTATGCGGTTCACAAAACATGTTTTTCGCAACTTCATGCCCCACACAAACTGTTAACTGTCTGCACAGTTTTCCTGAGACAATGTGATGCACATTTCACACGTCTTTTAGCGACATTAGACTCGTATGATGCGCACTTCTTATCTCCTCAATTTAGCTGGCTTAGCCTATAAAATCCTCAGTGTGTGATCTAACGCAAAGTGAAGCCAGGAGAGGGATTTCGTAATTACCCTCCATCAAGCCTTGCATAATGACATACCTCAGCAACAAAGCTGCTGGGTGTCAGGTGAGGTGACTTCCTGGTTGTTTAAAAATCACAGCATCTATTCTGGTATTCAGCACCGACACCCACTCACCGTGCGCTGACAGGTTGAAGGATGTTTCTAAATCTCTTTTCCCTTCCCCAGAGGCCGAGAGCTGCCAGCGAATCTGACACCCACTCGTTCTGTCTTCACCTGTTGTTCAATTAAATCAGGTGCTTTGTAGAATATTCCTTGTTTGTGTTGAGCCAGAACCCCTGCGTCTGTGTTTTGAATGGAGGGATACTACCAAGGATGTATGCTGTGAGCGTCTCAGCTCAGCTCTTCCCGTGAAGATGATTGCTTTAAAAGGTTGTGTCACTATTCAGCGACATTCTGCCGATGCTCAATGCTCTCGCTGCACGACTTCTTTCAAGTCAAAGTATTTTCGGTTCTGCTCAGTATATTTATACCTGTGGGTGGATTTGTTTTGTTGCTTGAAAACAGGCGGTGGCATCTCAAGTAACAATAGTTATTTCTGAGACATAAAAGCTGTCTAACGTTCCGGAAAAATAAATCCCTAGGTTGTGTTTGATACCCACAATGGGCTTTCAGTACCGAACCTAGTCTGTGACTGTGTTCGTCCCAGAGGAAATCCCAAAACTTTGTTCTTAAACGCTCTTAAAAAGTCTTGAGGGACAATAATTTTACCATTTTGTTCACTTATGATATTGTCCTATTAATGATGACCTGGAGTTCATTGCTGTGGAAGAGAGGAGAAGTGAAAGTGACTTGATCAGAACTAGTCGATTTTTCCCAGCATAGGGGGTGTCTGTGCTCAGGGTGTGGGGCAGCAATGTGTCGCGTTTTGATGACAGGGAACACCAAAACAAGTTGCACTGTACGTCCTTCACGGTCCTCCCTCAGGTCCTACCTTAAAAGGTGGAGTGCTGCTCTACTGATGGTAAGGAGTCACTGACATGTTTCACCGCATGTTGACACTCATGAAGTGCTGGGGAGAACCCTGGACTGTCAGGCTCTTCTAGTTTTGCTAGGGTTGTCTAGAAATCAAGGGAAGGCCTTTTGCTCAGGCTGTCCGAACCAACCGAGAACCGAGTGGACATGAGTCGCTCGGACTGTTGACAGGGTTTCATTCATAAATGTGCCAACATAAGGACACCTTAAGTTGCTTTTTTGACTCCGGGAGCAAGTCCGCCACCTGTGCGAGTCTCACCTCTTCATGTCTTTAATGAGTTACATATATCTGAATATCTGAATGTTCGGCAGATGAGGCCTCGCCACTTTTCATTTCTGCTCCCCCCAATTTGCATGTGCTCGTCTGTTTGTGTTCCAATTTGCAAGTGTGTTCCGTCCTCGTCACCGCAGACAGCTTGATGGGTCTGTTTGTCGGAGGGAGATGACGGCCGAAAGGGGAGGGAGTCGGAGGAGATTGCCAATGACCAACTGTGACCAGTTGACCCTCGGCAGTGTGATCCAAACGGACAGGCTGAGAAGACGTAGTCACTCAGAGCTGCCAAGCAGAAAGGCAGGGAGAGTGTTTGAATAGCGGATGAGTCATTCTGCCTCAAAGTGTCTGTGAAGATTGTCGGCGATGACTATCTTTTTGACAGACTTGAAAAAGCGTCCCATGTTGCATGAGTGGCGGTATATCAGATTTGTGTTTCCATTCTGTCATGCTTTGTGAGCACACGCATTTCTCAGTGGAGTCTGCTTTCCTTGTGTTTACAAAACGCTGGTTAAATGGGGACGCCTGTGTGTGTGTGTGTGTGTGTGTGTGTGTGTGTGGCTGTCTATATGTCTTGTTAAGGGAATCTCCGAAGCTAATGAACGACTGAGTCAGACTTAAGTTAGTCGGCTGCTAATCTGGCCGTTGGCATTAGAAGTGCACAAATTTGTGTTTAGCTTTCTTCGACTGTCAACATCCCTCGACAGTACCACAGGTGGGAGTCAGTGATGCGGTTCTGAGTCAACCGTGTGGCTTGTTTGTGTTTGAAAGGAACAGGGTTAAATGGTTAAAAACTCTTGGTCCTTGCATGTGGCTCTGGTTTTACAAATTAAAATATGCGGTTGCACGTGTGCATCTTCTGTTCAGGTACAGATGAATTGGGTGAGTGGCGCTTTTGCAACCCTTTTAGCGCTAAATGAGGTGCAAAACCAATCTGTGATTCACACTTGCAGATTCAAGAGCTCATGATTGAAAGATTTATTCATTTCACATGTTATATTTTTGTTTTTCTTTTGAGACTATAAGTCTTCAATTCCACCTATTTGCCTCGCGGTTTACAGGTAAAAACATGCAGTTAGCATATGTGCCTATGCGCCACTTTTGCACCCATTTTACCTTCAAATTGACTCCTACTTTACCTTGTTGTTGTTGTCTCTTCTTTGTCCAAAACTTTATTTAAACTGGCGGTTAGCTTCAGTGCTAGTAAAGACGCACAATGTTTATCGGCCATCAACACACTTCGGTGCAGGGGAAGAAGCTGGTACAATCACATGTCCAACTGAAAAACATGAGACACTGAATGTGGAAATAGGCAGCTCATTGATGCTAACCTAACCAACCTGGATGCTACTACTCTGCTTTATTGTGAATTTCAATTGTATTGTAGTATATAGGGTTGAATTTACATTTTTTTTTTAAATTCATACTGCTTTTTTTATTGTTAAAATCTACAAAATAAAATAGAATCATTTTTACTTTGCTGTTTTTTTGGAGTAATAACATGCTGAAATGTTGTGTTGTGACATGTGTAAACAAAAAGCAAGATTCAGCCATCCAAGGCGACAGCTATTTCGACTGCACTCTAACCAAGCCTCGATGCAATGTGTGTGTGTCTCAGCAGATGTTATGGAGGGAAAAAGTGCCATTTTGCTCGGGATGAGTCAGTGGAACTCAAACGACCTGGTGGAGCAGATTGAAACTTTGGGACACATGGAGGACCAGTCACATGGTAGGTTTCACTCGTAAGCATTGAATGCCGCGCACGCACGCAGAGTTCCGGCTATTATTAGGCATGAAAAACGTGTCTTTCATAAGCGTTTCATAGAACCGGGACAATGATGACCAGACCGTAAGTGGGCTTTTATCTTCCTTCTTTAAAGTTGCATGAGACTCATGAAATTCAGATTCGTTTCATGGAACAAAATGTCGAGGTCAAGGCAGATAACAGGCCGGCGCTGCAGAGATGTCGCAGCTGAAATATAGATTGGAAAAGTTTGACTTCTGTCGATGTTAGTCAAACTTTAATGTCTGACTGGTGTCCTTCGCGAGATGTTGTCGACGAGCAGAAACACCTCAAGTTGCCCAAGGAAGAGTTTCATTTGTTGACCTCTGTCATATCATGTATATTATTAAGCTTGTTATACATTTCTGCATACAGTGTTAAACTTTAAAAATGATACAAGTTGGAGTATTAAATGTGTTTGTCCTCATAAATGTAGTTCAAACATGCATTTTTTTGAAACAATGCATACCGAGACTTGAACCCATGACTTCCTACCCACTCAGTGAGCGCACCGGCAGACCAGATGTTTCTCCAAAGAGCTGTGGGGTCTGAACAGACTAAACTGGTTTAATCGGAGATTACTGATAAATGACCATTTAAAACAGCACAATGTAGAAAAGTATTCTTTTCACATCCCAACCCAAACCATCGAGTGAATCATCCCTGATAAGAAACAGGAAATTGAAATGTTTCTGCATGTGTTTTGCTGTTGATGCTTTGGAATTATGCTTCACTGCGCACTGAAGAAAAGAATGGCACTGCGGGCTGAAGATGAACATAAGGATAGTCGAGATAACATGCAAATGTTGATGTGCAATCTGTTGGAGGCTCAGTGTTTTCGCTGTGTGCTGTGAAAAGCCTGAGGAGGAACGCTGAGGCGTCAGTGTGAATGATTTTCTGTGCCTTTAAATATTCCCTTGATCTGCTGTTTGCCTCTTTAAAGGTTATGAAATATACTTTAGCTTTACAGCTTTACTTTGGCGTACAAATACTGGAGGGAATATGACAAAACCAAAGTGATTATATAGAAGTCGTGAACATAATTCTGAGACTTTCATGAGTCAAAAATACTTTTATTATCCGTGTGGTTTCATGAGCCTCTGGAAGACATATTGAGCTGCAAAGAAAATTTGCCTACAAAGCAGTAATGAGCTGAAAAGCACCCTGGAAATGATCCAAACTGCAGTGATTACTTCTCATTTTAATGGTGCGTTGTATTTGACTTTTACGACTTTTTAAGTATTTCATGGTGACTCAGGACAGAGCTACAATATGCCATCTCATGCAACATTAAAGTAGATGCTTGTTTTCGAGCCTTTGCTTGAACATCCGCACAGAGGTGCATATTTTCTGATTCCATTGTTCGGCGGCTTTCAAAAAATTGCTTCATAAAAATGAAGCCCTTTCGGCGTCGAATACACTGAACACGATCTCAGACGGTGTTGATGTGATCTGCCTATATTGGGCGCTGTAGCACTCTACAAACAAAGACGTCTGCTCATGTACATAGGAATATTGTGCACCATACTTATATAAAAAACGTGGAACAACAATAAGGTTAAGATGTATGAGTCACCAATGAACTGCAAATCGATCATTGGCTGCTCATTGTAAGGAAAGTGTTGCAGTGAAGAATTTGCGTTAATCTTAATCTTATTTTCGGTCGACAGCCAAGACAGACGCTGCGGTCATGGTTTTCAAAAGGTTGCTGATCAGCTGTCTACCCTGGAGACATGGATCCAGTTTTCAACATTAATTCACTCTGGGGCTCAGTTTCATAAAGTGTCAGGTACGGGGACGGAAAACGCTGGATCCATGTGGATCAAAGGCATTTCCGACACACAAACAGACAAACAGTAAACGTTTCCTTTCACACTCTACCGGTGTAGAAAAGAGAAACCAGCGGGAACAGAGTGGAAATTAAGGTACAGAGTCCAATCAGTGGGCTTCACATCAAACGCTTCTCCTAAGGTCCTCTGCAGAGAAGGTAATTGTTTTATAGTCATTTATCAAAGTCTGTGGTGTGACCATCCAACCGAGCAAGTGAACTCCGCTCCAGGCTTTTAACAATATTTCACACACAGTGAAAAAGAAAATGAAATCAGAAAGCAGACCTGTGGTTTTAGAACACTCCGTTCGCTCGGATGAAGTTCACCATTAAAGAAAATTACTTTTAATGTCTTACATTTTAATCCTATACTCAAGACTGATGAAGAGCTAGATCAGCAATGGATGGTGCAATTGTTCTGTTCAGTCCGGCGATGCATGTTTTTTGTTGAACCAGCACACACACTGCCCCTTTGACATACCCCACCAAGAATCTTTGGAAAATTCTGTTGAACATACATGTGGTGTCCCTTTCTTTATCCATACCAGTTTCAATGGGGACAACAGTTGTGATGTCGGCTTCTTTGCCCAAGTAGCCTGAGCTGCTATAGGAAGGCCAGTGAAGGAGCTTCGTGTTGGAGACCAGATGAGCTGCTGCATGTATCTAAATGACATGGTAGCTCAAAGCTCATGGGCTCAGAGGACTTGTCACTATAGCTTTAATGTTCAGTTCTCCCATGTCTATTTGAAAACCTACCCTCTGGATCAGTGGTCTCCAACAGACGTCCATAATCGGATGCAGGACATGACTAGAGAAGATGCACTGGGTTGATTACAGTGGGGAGGCAACCTCTGATGGGGAAGTCTGAATTATAAAGAAGATAAAGAACAAGTTTTGGTTGATGTGATTGAGTGATTTGGCCGCACATTCCTGAGCATGGTATTTTTGGTTCCATTGTCATCTGGCTGTGAGAGCTCTTTGGCTCGAGGGAGGGTTTAATCGTGCATTATAAAAATGATCTCTCCTAATTTAAGATCATAGTTCTGAAGCACAAAGTGCGATTCAGAGCCACAGTTTACTGTCTGACAGCTGCTGCCACATATTGGTTTACTGCGGTCAGAAGATGAAGGCTGTGAATATGCTTCACAGTCATGTTAGGTCAACAGAATTGTTGCCATACATCTTGCCATATCAATAGAATAACATTTTATTTTACATGTTTTTCACCCGTTTGCCAGCAGCAAAGCATCTGTTATTGGTTTTGATGGCTGATAAATGGAGCAGCTCTTGTTGTAAAGGTCGACTGTGAGTCTGGGCGATCCGGGGCGGACGCTTAAAACCTCTCTGATTTGAGGAGATGTTCTGTGATCCTGCCGAGATAAAAGATGCCGCTCCTGCTGAGATGTTCTGCTTAGTCATGTGGGGATAGGGTGCGCTGAATATTTCACATCCTTCCGACAAAGTAATGACTTGAGAGGCGCTCGGCTGTTACGGTCCACTCTCTAAAGTTGTTGTCGTGCTTAAGAAAAGCCTTACATAAGCAGAGCGCTTTTGAGTCCTGCGCCTCAAAACTGACATCAACAGCACGACTCAGAATGAGTCACGGAGCACGAGTCGATGCGCCACGAGTCCAGTCATAATCCCGTTCTTAACAAAGCGTCTTTTGATCTGATTGTCCTGCGCCGTCTCTCGGAGGGTGGTCCATTGATTTGTGTAGAGTGCTATTTCAATTGCCTCTTTTATTGTCCTTTTGGTGAGCAGCGAGGGTATGCTAATATTTGGACTGCGTTTGTCAGCAAAATACCCGCCGGCTACCGTTCCACCGCCTCATGACTCACAGAACTTCTGTTGTATTTGAAAGGCTCAGATTTGCAAACCCCCTGTGTCCATCGGTAATAAAATCTTTTTGGATAACGGGGTGGATGTTTTGAAGCGGTGGTTGCACGGTGCATGGATCCTGGCCTCGCCACGGCTGTGAAACAGGGGAAATGATGGATATCTCTCTTGGCAGATTTAGATTATTCTGCAGAATGAAACCGTAACTGTACGAGCAGAATGTAAAGGTGAGTCACAGCCCTGGGAAATATTACCATGACCCCGGTGCTCTTCTCCTCGGATGACATTCTGCTTTTTTTCCCCCAACAACACGCTCTCACTTTTGCTTCTCTGGGATTCATTGTATTTTTTATTTCGTCTGGTTGTTTACCTGAGAGCAGACATCTTATCCGTCACCAGTCAGTCGCACGCCCCGAGCCCGTCTCTCCATCGGTACCATGCCACTGCAGCTGTGTCACACACAGCAGTACTTCTCGAGTCAAGTGCCCTCAGTGAACATTGAAAGCTCTGCTGCGGCTGCCTGTGGAAATGAGTCCCTGAAAGAGACCTGCGTCAGTGGACGGAGCACGGTTCCAAAAGTTGGAGTCATCTCAGTGTGGGGGGGTTGAGCTGCAGCATTATAATGGCGAGCACATACGCCGGCTGACTTATAAGAGCAGTGCTGATTGATTATTTAAAAATATTCCTTCTAGTAGTCTAAAATAGGGGAGAGCAAATTGGATGTTCCATTTTTAATATGAAATGCAGAGTCTGTCCACGGCAGGCTGCTTCTCACTGTGGTCACGTCTCCAGTATCACGTCATGATACGCCTGTGACAACACGCCATACACTTGAATCAGCTCTGCCCGCTCCTCCATACATCGGCCACTTAGTAAGATCATGTAGTGAGAACTCTAAAATACAGAGAGGAGCTCTGAGTCCAGGTCATTCCAGGGGAGGATAATAGTACACTTCTCCTGCAATATTGAATTTATTTAATAGTCAATTTAGGATTTATATGAAGATTTATTAGAGGGAGACAAAGGAAGACGGACACTTCCCGATTTCTCTCCTCCCCTGAGCTTGAGTGTTTCATGTGTCTGTCAGTGAAGACGAATGAGAGACAGAGTTCGATGTATAGCAGTGCTTCTTACTCAATCAATCATATTCTCTGCCCGGAAGGTTGCAGAGGCGGGGACGTCTCGTTCCTCTATCTTGTCTCTGACACTACGCTGCGAATGTCACCGCTCTCGAAGACCAGTGTCACTTTGAGCCTGGTGGGTGGAAGTCTAAACTTCCTGTGGTCTGATCAGTTTATGAACGAGTTGATGGGTGCAAAGACCTGTTCTGTGTTTATGTTGGATCTCAGTCCCTGATGCGCTGTCATTTTGAAAAGTGGATGGCCCAAGGTAACATCACTCAAGGTAATGTCTGTTGAGATAGCATCACACAAGGTAGCGTCACTCATAGTACCGTCACTCAAGATAACGTCACTTAACGTAGCATCACACAAGGTAGCATCACATAAGATAACGTCACTCAAAGTAACGTCACTTAACGTAGCATCACACAAGGTAGCGTCACACAAGGTAACGTCACTCGAGATAACGTCACTCATGGTAACGCCACTTAACATAGCATCACACAAGGTAGTGTCACACAAGGTAACGTCACTTGAGATAACGTCACACAAGGTAGCGTCATTTAACGTAGCATCACACAAGGTAGCGTCACACAGGGTAACGTCACACAAGGTAACGTCACACAAGGTAACGTCACACAACGTAGCGTCACTCATGGTAACGTCACTTAACGTAGCATCACACAAGGTAGCGTCACACAAGGTAACGTCACTCGAGATAACATCACTCATGGTAACGTCACTTCACATAGCGTCACACAAGGTAGCGTCACTCATGGTAACGTCACTTCACATAGCATCACACAAGGTAGCGTCACTTAACGTAGCGTCACACAAGGTAGCATCACACAAGGTGGCAACACACAAGGTAGCGTCACTTAACGTAGCATCACACAAGGTAGCGTCACACAAGGTAACGTCACTTGAGATAACGTCACACAAGGTAGCGTCACTTAACGTAGCATCACACAACGTAGCATCACACAATGTAGCATCACACAACGTAGCGTCACTCGAGGTAGCGTCACTTAACGTAGCATCACACAACGTAGCGTCACTCGAGGTAACGTCACTTAACGTAGCATCACACAAGGTAGCATCACTCAAAAGTAACACAATGCAATGTAACGTCATTCAAAACAGTAATAACAACATACAATGCAACAGTAATAGTGGAACAAGTTCCTGAACATTAACATAAATGACTAAATCTACGTCTCTGTCTGTTTCAAGTGACGAACTACTGTGTTGTTTGGCAGAGCAGACCAGAAGTAGAAGCTGTAGGTTGTTGCCCCGCAGTGATCTAAAAAACGCCTGTGTTTCGTCCCCACCTGATTTGTTCCAACAGATCTCCAGGGGTCCAGTTCAGGACTGCACTCTGGATTAGGTGCGTCTTGCTTCCCATCAGTTTTGCCTCATGAAAGGTTGAGAAGGTGTCCCATGACTGACGCTGACGCGTGCGGGAGCAGCAAAACAAACAGCCAAGTTATTAATTGGATTTGTGTTTACAACAGCAGCCGTGCCTTTGACTTGATTTTCTCAGGGTCTCTTCCTGAGGGAAATTCTTGGCTCATTACCTCTTCAATGCCGCTCTGTCTCTCAAATTTACTGGTGAATGAGATGTGTATGGTGGAGTTGGAGATTATTGTCCCCATAAAACTGAGAGCAACAATAACCGCGACGATGTGGAGCCCAAATTGCTCCTGTTTAATGAGGTTGTGTTGTTCACATTCCGCACCGCGGTACATGTCTGACAAACCTTTGTTTTTCATCTGTGTCACTTGACGCTGATGATTCTGTTGCTGGACAGATGGAGTTTCTGATGAGCGCGGTCCATCCAACTTTTCTGCACCAGCTCTTTCTTAATATGCAAATAGATATTGGAGTCCATCCACCACAGACCGCACAGTCGTTTCCATCTATTTATGATGCGCTTGCTCTCTGAAGTCCTTTTTCTTCCCTGTAATGTTCCAATTTTGGGAGGAAGTTCTCTCAATACCGAAATTAAATCAGTGTGGAAAGTGCCGCAGTCTCATAGCAAGGATGGTCACGGCTTAGAGGATCCTCTTGGAGTCTGCATATTCCAAATCAGACGCAAAAATAGAAAGAGGCTACTTGATGTTAGCTGTTAGCTGCCTGTAAGTGCTGTCCAGGGTGTCCTCTTTCTCTCACCCGATGTACTCGGGAAGGACTCCAGACCCCTGAATGGGATTCAGCGCTTCGTTTCATTTAAGTCTGATAAGTTATGTCAAAAGATTTCTCAATTTAATATATTGTATTCAGTGTAACTAAGAGAGACTCCAACGGAGCAAGGTCAAACAAAGTCCAGGGAGCATCAAAAGAGTCCAGAAAACACAATGACAACAGGTCGGGCACGAGTGACGAGGAACTAAGAAACAGGAAAACAAATAGTTAGAACAAACTTACGAAACCTCTCAGGCACAAAGGCAAAAAACAGGGCAAACCAGGAAGTAAAAATCCAAGGAAGTAAAAATCCAAAAATGTTCAGAATAGTAGTCCAAAGCGTACCACGGCGTAGAAGCGTTCACGATCTGGCGCTGCATCAACCTCCAGCTTCTCCTTAAAAAGAGGAGGCTCATCAGGGAAAATTAATTGCCGATCGTGCCTGACACTTTCAAGAGAGAAAAAGACACAGCAGCAGGAAGTAACTGACAAAATAAAAGCATGGTGGGAGGGGCCATGACACTGTATATTTATATCCTTCTAATCTATTCTAAAACACTGCACAAGTGGCCTAAGAGTTATGGACATTTCTGCGGAAAACCACTGCCCCCTTTGTGAAGTAGCAGACCTGCTAAATCAGGCTTTTAGCTAGCGAGGCGTCTTGGCATCCTGGGGATGCACTAAACTGAAAAACATGACAAATTGTACGCCCTGTTTCTTCAGCAGGACACCGTAAATTTCCCATCATTTGTGCCCATACAATGCCATCATACTCCCATTTGATTGGCTGCCGTGGCATGGATGCTGTTGGCAAAATTTTCCGGGGGGGCTCAAACTTCAAAATTTCTCGCCACGTATATAGTCACCTAATACAAAATTGCGACACCCTGTCTCAAACACCTAACTAAAACCCCCAAATGAATTAAGAGTGCCAGGAAGCTAGCCAGCTAGCCGTCACACCCCAAATTTGCCCAGACCCTGAATCACTCCCCACAATATGGAATATGAGTGTTAGTCGGGAGGCTAGCCAGGATAATGCAGACCAAAGCAAACCTCCGTCGATTTTGCCCGAATCTGTCTGTCTGCCCCATGCGTTCATGTTGACACTGAGCGCTCATTTATCTTGGCTGAACATGTGGTGGGTGAAAAATGAGCCGCCCCAAGCTGAAGAGGCAGAAACGCTCCATTTCTTTTTAGCGCTCTATTGTTTTAATGTTATGTAATAGATTGCTTTGGTCGAAAAGGAAACCGACTTTTGTCGTCTGTATTTTCGTTAGAAGTAATCTGTGAATTGTGGAAATTATACAAAAAAGAAACCACGGTCCCTTTCCAGGTTTCCTTCTCGCCGAGATCTCATCAGCTTAATGGCTTGAACCCAGCTGCTCATTACCTGCCACCTTTCTATTCCGACTGTGTTCATGTTTTCCTCATTAAAATCTGGTCCACAGTTTTCATCTGTCTTTCTCTCTGGAAGCCGTGAGCTGGTGTTACATGACTGAGAGTCATGAGGAAAATTTTAGACATTTTTTGAAGTGACTTTTAACTAACTGTTCTGTATAGAACAGATCCGTCTATAGTGTGGTCTGCTGAGAGCTGTGTGTTATTTTGAGTGACATTCAGGACCTTTTCACTCTTGTGTTTTCGGCTCAAATTTGTGTTCGTAATGATGAGAAATTAGATCTTTATTTGACAGAAAAAGTCAACTTTGCTGAATAGATGACGTACTATGACTGCAACTTTGCTAACTTAATCTTGAAAATAGAAAACCACAAGTTTATGGACTTAAATTATTTGTTGTTTACAGTGTGCTATTGCAGATGTGGATCCGTCCACCCACTATGCAACTGCTCGGGTTCTCTTTTCTTCTTCCACTGGTGTTGAGCAGCATATAGTTTCATGCATAGGTAAGAATGTAATGAGCTCAACACGGTGCAAGGTTGTGGATCTCACCGATCCAAGATCGGTTTGTGACGATATCCTGAGAAGGAACCTTCCAAGTTCTTCTGAAGCCGTAACCTAAGGCGGCTTTTGATCTGATTTTATTCCTGAAAATACGTTCTGTGTTTCATAACACAATCTCTGCTGCCATCATTGCTTCCTCTCCCCTTTTGTTCTCGCCAGCGAGTGCAGCGACCGTCTTTCTCAGCGCGGCTTCGGTCGCCTACCCTCCAATCAATTTATCATGCTCTCTATATTTCCCTGTGCTATCTTCATGCATTCATCACTGCTGGAGTCACTGGTGAATGTAAACACTTTGGCTTTCAATAGATGCCACTCACACAAATGGAAACCTCAGCGACTGAGGCGACACAAGTGAATGTTTCAACTGGGCTGACTGATCAAACGCTTGTCGCTATCTATATTTGATCTTGGCTCATCCATCTTTTCACACAAGGAGCCGATCTGGGGCTTTGTGTCTGCAGAATTATTATGTTGTAGTCCTATGAATCATAGGAACCAAAACGCATTTGATCCTCTCATGGAGCTCATTGTTTTCCTGTTTTGTGAATTGGTTTCTTCACTTGTGAGGCCAGGACCGGAGCGTGGTTGTGCACTTCAGTTACAATGTCATAGTTGGCAAATACAATTTTGGCATCAATAAGAAAGGGCTGCTGGTTTAATGATGGAAGCGGTGGTGGCCTGGTTCAATGTCTCCATTAATACCACCATCAGTGACAAGCCTTTGACTGGATGATAGCGGTGGCTGGATGTTGCTTCTCTTAAAAAGGTTTGGATTTCATAAAGAGAATATTTGACTGTATCAGCAGCAAAGCAAGGACACGACCTTGACTGACATCAGGAAGCTGCCCAAGGTCACTTAGCCTGCAGCCACACAATGACCATTGTGGGTCAGTGAGTAATTCGATGAGCATTAATGGTCCAAGATTAATATGACGTCAGGACAAATCGGAACCCAAGGAGTGGAATGAGAGTCACAAGACAATGAAAAAAACCCCCAACAAGAACGAATATATCATATAATCTCTTGGGAAAATCTAACAAAAACTGAGTGTAACATGACAATGTTATTTACGTGTAGATGCATATGTTGATTCTTCCCTTTATGTTCCAATGTGTGACGTGGTGGCTTAATGTTTCATAGTGAACACACTATGTCATTACTGCCTGGTTCCATTGGTAATAGTAATGACAGATGAAGAGGGGATTATAATCTAATATTGCCTCCCAGCGCCACAGAGATTCTTCTCCTGATCGTTAACACGTCCATTGATCCAGCAAAGATGTTTATTGAGCGTTTATGTGCGGCAGGAACGACTCGTAGCAGCTCAGGTTGTTCTCAACACAAGACCCGTGTCAATAGCACCTTAAGTGTTGGCCCATTAAGTCTGATGTCATTACAGTGATGTGGGTCTGTTGCTCCGGCTGAGTCTCAGAAGGGTTCATTACACCTCCTGTGCACACGCCACTATTACCAGGACAGAGATGCAACGGTCGGCGTAGATTCTCTCGAGTAGATTAAGTCAAGAGAATTGGTTAACAAAAATACTGGCGCGAAAAAGCCAACATGAGGAAGGTTGTTTAAAAGTTCAAATGAGCCCGATTTAAAAAGGAGCTCGACAGCAGCTGGGTTTTTTTTTTGTCACGGTAGAAATTATACTTCAGTTGCCTGTATTTCTCCCTTTTTTAGTATCAGAAAATGGCCGCCTTCCTCAGAAGAGAAAGCACAACCTCTGGCATCATTTGTCTGTTGATCGAGTGGAACCTTGCTCTTCTGCTCCGCCCGCAATTGCTCTCACTTTTGTCCACTCACTTCAAATTATTGGGACAAAAAAATTCAGTCTTATTCACCCTCTACCATCGGCAGCTGAAATGTGCTCGGCTAATTCCCAGTTGTTGTTGATGTGTGTGGGAGTGTTTGTTGTGGTGCAGTGTATAGACAGCCATCAGCGAGGATGGTGAGAAACACAACATATGTGTCTCCTCGTGTGTTGGTGGAGCCGTAACGGTGTGCGTTAACGTGTTCGAGGTCAAGAAGTTTGTCTTGTAGTGAGGTGCTGGGCCTCCAGGGAGGCTTTTAATCATATTCGATCAACACGGCGACCAATCGTGGCATCAGTATCGCACAGATGGCAGAGTGTGTTAGCATGCAGGTACTGTAGCAGGGGTCGAAGGTTTCACTGCATCGGGAGGGAGCATACCTTCTGTGAGCTCTGGTACTCCAGGCTGACTAACAAGAGGACACGAGCTCCTACACACACGTGCTCGCAGAAACCGATGAAAGTGTCGCGCTAGCTTGTCAAAGCTAGTGGGTTCAACAGTGATGGAATTGCTGTATTCTTTTCTTACTTCCAGTGAGTCAGGTGCATGAAGCCGATGTACAAAAAATAATGATAATATTGCTGACTTTTTGAATGTATGGCATCCGAACTGTTTTTGCATGTTTTTAGAAGTAATTGCCAAACACACATTTTTGTATACACCTGGATTTTTTTAAACTGTGGTGGAGCCGTCACACAATCCCCTCTCCATAAACAGAACAATACAAAACAAAGGAATTTTTTGTCATTTATAGAATTGATGACAGTAAAAACGCTACTTTTTTTTATCCTCCCATGGTCCGTCTCTGCATATTTGGCTGGAATATGAGTCCTCCGAGCAACAGACTTGAGTCATTGTGATGTGTCTTTTGGGATTTTTCTGCGAATAACATGGTGAAAACTGTCATGTTCATCATTTTTCTGATGCCGTGGCTCCCATTTAAGCAGAAACACGATTTCAATGGTCGACTAGTCTTAACAATTTGTAAACTTAACACGTAAAGGTTGACGAACACTTATATAAATTGTGTTAATTGGAAAACAGAAAAAAAAATGTGTCATATACAGTGGATATGTGTTACATTACAACCACACTGACTTTCGACTAGTCACTACTAGCTTCATGATTAGTCGTCTTGTCAGCATATGATGTGTACTCGTATTCAGTTGGCAAGTTTTTAGGATAACTTTCATCTCTGAAAGAATTTTGAACAAGAAGTCTTGTTCACGAGTGCATGTTTTGGGTGCGTTCTGTAATGCAGAGATCTTTGAAGTGCTGCTGCGCAGTGACTCGGGGCAGGTGTTGGCTATTTTGCTATAATAAACGGCTTAGTAAGAGTCAAATTCTCCAACTCTTCTTTAGGCAGTGTCTATAAATGCTGTCTCAGTTTATAACTGAGGCCAATTCTGCCGTTTTCAATTGTCCACGGGGGGAACAATGAATACTGTTTTATGTGGGAGGCAATCTTCTGCTCGACTGGGGATGATAAATGTGAAATGGGGACCTAAGTGCGTGAAACCTAAGAGCTAAACATCCTGGCAAACAAAAAAAAAGCTGATGGAGTTGGGAAATGATGCGGCATCTCTTCTTCCCGGAGAATCTGGGAGAATGGCGCTGTACATCATCGCGAGCTCCGGAGACAGATTGACTCGCAGGGTGGATCTAAACATGGATCGATAGATCTATATTTCATACTTCCTCTATCAGCTGCGTAGGTCTTTCATCTTCTCTGTCACTGTGGTCAATTTGTTCTTACCTCCTCTCCGGATGATCCAACAGAGACATTTGTGTGTCAGCGTGGCTGACTGGGCTTTAAGCAAGTGGATGTGTGGTGTTCCTCCTTCCCTCAGAGGAATGCTGAGGTTAGGTTTGGCATTGGCAATAAATACCACTTCATAAAAACCTTAAGTGGCTCCGACTGGACCTTGGAGATGAAATAAAAGTACTGACACAGTAAAGGTAACCCAACAGTTTTCCTCCGATTCAAGACAGTAAGCTTATTTCAGAGCAAGCATGGCGTGCGCATGATGAAGAGAGGTGAGCCTTGCGATGTCGCTGTCTTCTCTTCTTGGTGCTGAACGCAGCAGTTCACTGCTGATCGACAGCCAACACATTTTCTCTCACAATGAGGCGGCGTGTTATCTCGGGCTGTTTTATCGTCCAAGGCTTGACTGACTATTGCCTGGTAATTTTATTCATTGAAGGGAAAGTTGAGATTTTTTTTCCATCAACTCAAAAGGATTTCTCCAATTTGGACGTGTAAGAGGATTTAAAACGATACGGTTTGATGGTAAATAAGCGATTTATATTTTGGACTTTAACCTCATCATGTGGCACCAAAAACAGCTTGTTGGGTTCCAGGAGATTTGCTGCCAAATACATGACAAACCCATTCATCCAACTCTTTGGTGCTCTTACAGGACACATTTCGTGACCTGATCGTCCTGGTTTGGCTCCTGGACCTTGTTTGTGTCACTGACTTGATTGTTGTCAGACATTCATCAGGTTATCTGTGTCCAGATTTCCAGCGAGAAAACTCATTTCTGCTACTTGTATTTAGTTTACTTCCCAAAACCCGCAGACAAAGGTTGGAACGTAGCGCTGTCAATTGAGATCTTTGTCTTTTGAATTAACTCTGTGTCCACCAGGACGGACCGATGCAGCGTCCTCATTACTGGAGACACCGCAGTGATCTGTCTGTCAATTTCTCGCTCCGTCCCTCTCTTCCTTCTAAAAAAAAAGTCGACTGAAACCGTAGCAACTGTGAACTACAAACATGGGGGTTTGTTCATTTTACACCAGTGTCCGTGCCCACTCATGCTCCCATAGCAACTGCCTTACTTCTGTTAGCCTGACCTGCTACGGCTAACAGGCGAATGTGCCGAGGACTTGACAAACGTGGTAAATAGGAAAATGGCGGTCGTTTATATAGCGCTTTCGCTAACCGTAACGGCAGTGGTTTAAGTGTATTGCAGGGACACAATGACTGTTGCACGCCTGGAGCTGGGGTCAAACCGGCAACCTCTTGGACACAGGTCGACCACTCTACCATCTTGCACTACACCCCCATAGTCAGGCGGTATTAGAGTAAACAGTGTGCGTGCTGAGTGCCGGCAGCAGCTCTAAGTTATTAGCATGCAAAACTGTTAAATAGAGTTGACACCTCAAAAACAGGCTTCAGCAAAGAATCAAGTGCCTCTGTTTTTTTTTTTTCCTGTTGACTTGCTGTTACTTGGCGACCAAAATAGTGCAGTATGTTGCGTCCCTTGTGTGTGTGGGTATGTTTTAGACAAGCAGGCGGTTTGTGGGCAGGGAGCACAGAAGAACGGAGCCGACAGTGCGTGAGTCTGTGAGATCCTCCCTTGACAGCCAGTCCCAGACAGGAAGGCCAAAAAAACAACAAGCCAGCCAAACTCAGAGCCACGCCAGGAGAGACAACACAGAGCGGGAGACACGCAGGAATAAGATGACACTGCTTTCAGAGGATTCTGCAGAATTTGGCCCGGGCCTGTGATGGCTGCACTGTTGCGGAACTAGTGTTGCTTTTGGGAATGTCCAGAATAAAATTCAAATTCTTAAGCTACGCTGCATTGGAGAATGGATTGTATATTGAATCGTTTTCCAAATGCCGCTCAATCAAATGTGATATTCATGTGGCTGGGTATTGTCGTCCAACATTAATCTCTCGTCCCACAGAGGGTCTGTACCAACTGGGGGGTCAGCGTTGCGTCCCACAGAGCAGCATCGAAGGATTGGAGGACACCGAGGTGAGTCTCGTTTTACCTCTCTCTCATTTCTAACACGGATTAAAAATACTTTCGGTTATTTTCAAATCTACCTGCATTTTCCCCTCGACAAGAAGTGTTAAGCATCTCGACAATAACTGTGCTCCTCCATCTAATGCAAGTGTTGTGACGTGAGATTTTACTCGAAAGCAAATATGGCGCCTGCGATGGCAAAGCTTTGAATCTGCGAATTCCAGTATAATTCGGGGTAATTCACCCTTTTCATGGGAACCAGTATGGTGGCGCTACGATTACGGCACAATTCAGGCACGATTGATCTGAAATTTAAAGCCTCCTGCTGAAAGAACACGGCGCCCAATTTCTCCTGTTTTTCAGTTTAGGGCATCCCCAGGACGCCCAGACCCCCCTCTAGCTAAAAGTTCATGCGTATCCTCTTTCACCCTCTATTGACAAGCTTGTCACCAACAACATTTGCGTTTCAAGTTACTGTAGCTTCCTGACAGTATATCCCATCAAGATGATTCACAAAGTGTCTGAAGAGAGTGAGAGCAGGCATCTGCACGGTCATAGCTGTTCTTAGGGTACCCCCTGCCTTTCAGCAGTAGGACCACCCTGGTGCTTCCGTACCTGTCTCATGAAACCTTCCTACAACAGTCACTCTATTGGACAGTTATTGCGAGTGATCCGGAGTGATTGTTTTCAAACTAAGAAATGAGAACTTACTCATTATATATATATATATATATGATGTCAGGACGGGAAGAATGAAGACGAAATCGCTGAAAGGGAGGAAGCAGTGTTGGAGCGCAGTGTCATTGAGAGTGTATTACATTAGAAAGTAGGTCAGAATGTGTTAGTTAGAAGACTGTTTTAACACTCAAAGCCATGCTGTGGCAGCAAGTGAGAGTGGGGAGACTGTCCAGGCTGCTCTGTGCTATTCCACCAGCTAAAAACACATGGAGGTTAAAATAATTCACAGCTCGAATTCAGTGTCTCGGTTTGCTTACCATAATTTCTGGACTAAGAGATGCTACTTTTTTGCACACTCTGAGCCCTGCGGCTTCAGCAATGCTCTGGCTTTATGCTGCCAAAATATTGAGCTTCACTACATGAGACCAATGAAATTAGTAGTGTTTTATTTGCATTTAACTGCTTAAAGTTACAGTCATAAAAGGGTTCATATAAGTCTTGATTTTTTTTTTTGTGCAGCGCAAATGTCAGACCCATGTGCTGCTGTTGGTGGTTCATGGGGGCAACATCCTGGACACAGCTGTGGGAGACCCAAGCACGAAGGCGGGCGATGTGGCCACCCTGGCATCGGTGCTGGACAAGGTCACTCGGGCCCACTTCCAGGCGGCCGCTGAGCATGTGATGATCAAACTGGTGCCATGTCCAGCTGTGTGTGCCGAAGCCTTCTCTCTGGTGTCCAAGTGAGTGCCAGAACCAAGTGTCTCATTAGCTTCTTTGACGCCCATCATTTGTGGTTATTGTGCCGCATCTAGCTGTGGAGGAGTGAAGATGATTCCTGACAATCAGAGCTGTCCTTCTTTCTTTCTTTCAATGGGATACTCAATGATCACAATGAACCTCACATCACCTAAACCACCTCTCACACAGTGGAGTAAAAGTAAAAGTTAAAGCATGTTATTCAAAGCAGCAACAAAAAGAAATCACAAGTCTACATATACTGTACTGTACATATATATATATATATATATATATATATATATATATATATATATATATATATATATATATATATATGTATATATATATATATATACATATATATATATATATATATATATGAGAGAGAGAGAGATAGACTGATAGATGGACAGACAGATAGATATATAGATAGATAGATAAACTGACAGACAGACAGACAGATAGATAGATAAACAGATAGATAGATAGATAGATAGATAGATAGATAGATAGATATTTTTAATCCTGATTCTTCGGAGTCATATGATATTTAGATGACAAGTGAATTGAAATGAAATTATGAATTTCCCGTAATGGGTTTTATTTTAGAAACTATTTTAGATTTAATGCCATAATAAGATCGAATTAATGTGAGCGTTTAATGAAACTGAGCCTTGTGGTAGCTTGTCAACATCTAATGTATCTTCTGTAAAGCTTCTAACAGTGATGCTGCACTTCTCTGACGTGACCCTTGCTAACCATTGTCATTATCTTCAAGACCCATCATTGTTTATTCTGGCAGGTGGCCTCATCTGAGTCATGCTATGATTATTCCTGCTCTATTACTATGCACTTACCCAAGAAAATCTTTTCGGAGTTCAAGTACAGTGTTTGATAAAAGGAAGCTGCAGGAGGAAGATGTGCTTAAGAGGATTAAAATAAGAGCCAGTGAGAGACGTTGTACCGAACCCTCTCAGAGTTTGCTGATGTCATTCGTGAAGTGGTGAGTCGCGCACCGTAAACTAAAACCAACCATCCATTCGGTTTCCAGCCTCCTCCGGTCGGGCTGTTGTTTCTCTTGAAGACTCGACCGAGTCACGCACTCGAAGATAAGAGGAGAGGAACACTGTTCTTGTTCTTCCCCAACCACTCATTTCATTTCCACCATCTGCTGCCATCGATTGCTTTTAGGAAATTGTTTGTTGGACAGCTCAGATTACTGATCTAGAATATCAAACAAAGCTTAGCAGACGGCCGTTAATAGGAATAGAAGGCAGCCCCAATCGGAGTTCGAAGGTGGCATCTGAGAGTGAGGTGGCTAGTAACAGGACGATTGTGAGAATGTTAGCATCGATTTGTTCACATTATTGCTTTGGAGTACCAAGAGAGTGAGACTTTCTGTTGTGTGATGAAGAAAATAGGCTGTTTCTTTTCTACCAGTGACCCCCTGGGATGGGTTATGGGGACTCCCATCTATCCCTGGGACTTGAGGTGGAAGGAGGGGGACACCCTGGAAAGGTCACCAGTCCTTTAAAGGGCAACACTCAACTTCCGACCCTAGAAGGAAGCAGGGACAGTGGCCCAAAATTCTCAAGGATTTGAAGTGTATTTGACTGAAAGCAGGAGTCGGGTGCATTTTTTAGATCAGGACAGTGTTGGAAAAGTTGTTGCTGTCTCTTCAAACTTGCATTCATGATACTCTCTTGTCATGTGTTCACTAGCAGCTTTCATGTGAGGAATAGTCAAAGGCCTTTTTAATTGGTTTTGCTGAGTTCAGTCCTGCCGGCAGCCCTCAGACGAGGGAAGAATACATAAAAGAGGGAGTTATTTATCTAAAATAACCACACATTAATTACATATTTCGTCACATAGTCGACACTCATTGGCTGCTAATCTAAATTAAAGGCGACCCTTCTTTCATTGCAAGTCTTTGGTCGCATTAAAATAAGGAACTTCTTTTATTCAGCTGCCGAAGTGGAACTGATGATTTCTTTTTATTTTTTTTTACGCACCAGGCTTTCGTATTTGACAGCATTACTTAGTTATAACTGTCACTAATGTGCACGGATGAATGAGCACGTGCGGCAGTCAAGGTGAGACCACACCGTCTGGCTGCCTGCGAGAGTGACGTGAACAGATGTGAGGAGGAAACAAACTGGTGTGAGAGCTGGGTGTCTCCAAAGCGTTCAGCTCATTTTGATGTAAATTATTAAACATAACAAGCTCCAATGGAACTGTAGTTATGACGACAGACACGGCGGTCCGCAGACACCAGAGCACACAATAGCATGAGCGTGTTGAGAAAAGTGTAGTAATAAGTCATAGTAATAATGTATGCACAGAATATCAGTGTAGCTTTCCTTTTTTTTCAGTACAGTCATTTGTCACGGTTTGGGTATTATTATTTTATTATATGTATAAATTTGTACATCTGGGGGTCAGTTTTTTTATCACGCCAAAAATTGAAATTTTTCAATTAGTAAATTTTTGCAACCTTATGTAGAAAACTCCAATACATTTAAATGAGGCTTTTAGATATGGGTCACGTCTAGGCCAAAATTTCCCTTTATTATTGCCTGTATAACACCCTACTAGTGACTAAGTATTCACTTGTTGTTAAAATGAGTCTGCTCTCATTTTACTAAAAATATTTTCATTACTTTTTACCACCAAGAGGATAATGTTTTCATGGCGTGGCAACAGCCTTTTTTTCATTTTTTTTTTTTTTAATCTGCTGTGAAAGAAATAAAATTGGGATGTTTTTTTAAATGGTCCTTTAAAAAGGCGATAGTAATTTATTTATTTATATTTCGAATTTGAATAAAAATTTTAAGAGTAACATTGAAAACATTATTGTTCTGCTTTGTTATGAAAAATTATAATATTCCTCGTGGTCGAGTCAGATGGCATTTGGAGGAAATAAATCTAGAATGAACAGTCCAAACTGCTATATCATTCAGATCTAAATACTCATTTCAACCACCACTGGCCTCAGGTTTGAGATATCCAGCTGAGCTTGTTCGTTGCTGGACGGTTTCAGGTGCTTCACATCCCATCCCATAATACACACTCCCACACCGGCAGCTCCACTTTAGTGGTTATGCAGCTCTAATGATGCTGTTGGACGTGTGGGCGTGTGACGATTTTTGTGTCAACATAAGCACACGGGCAGGAATAGCTGCTCCTTTGGTTGGAGGGAAGGACAAAGCAGCGCCGCCTCTCACCTGTGAGCGGCTCACGAACCAAAAGAGCTTTCGTACACACAAACCTCTCAGGGCCTGTTGTCCATGTGCTCAAGGATTTCCCCGCAGAGATCCTTGTTTTCCACTGTCCTGCTTGTTGTGTTCCCTCAGAGACTCTGGTGCTCATTATTAGCTCGCTCTGCTAATGAAGGAAACTGTCAGGGGTGTTTGTCGCGTCCGAATGGACGCAAACTGAACACGCTCAGGCTGTTCAACATCAGTCATGATGGCTTCGGATCGGGTTCGCTCTTTATTCACCAACATTCCGTCGCAGGAATCCATTTCATAGGTCCAACCTTTACAGTCAAAAAAGTGAAAAATCTCACCCTGTACCGTCCAGGCTTTTGTTTCCCTCTCTGGCTCAGCAGTTTAAAGTGACAGGATACATCTGTGTACAAAAGAAAAAAAAAGTTTTGTCAACATTTAACTGGATGTCTTTACAGTGGTGCGTCAGATACAGTCATTTGTCGCAGTTTGGTTTTACTGAACCTTGAAGGTTGTGCCTCGCGGCGATCACTCACCTGCAATCCTCGCTGTCCTCTCCTGGGAATAACGGCGGAGTTGTCTTGGGAGTAGCATATGTCAGAAACCAAGTGTTGTCTTCCTCCTCTTCTGTGACCTCTGCTCTTGCACTCCTTTTAATCCTCAAATTGAAGCTTGGATAGTGTTGTCCGTCCCATATGGTCCTCACAAAGGCATAAGGTCCTCACTAGGAGGTATAAATTGGTCCCCACAAGTGAGGCTAAACCAGGTGCAGACACCCACACAGACACGCATTTGTCTTTCTATCTTAGTGAGGACTGTCATTGCCATCATGTTTCCCCCAGCCTCTCCCCCAAACCTAACCAAAACAAATGGATAACCTGAACCAGAACTCTAAGCCAAACTTCAACCCCATGATAATGACCCTGTTATTTTACAGTTTTAATGCTCAAATTCACGATTCATTCATTCATGATGTACCCACAAAGTAATATGTCCTCACAAGCCGGTGTGTTCCCAAGAATTGGTCCTTATAAGTATAGCTAAACCAGGCACACACGCACCAAAGTCATGTCCATATCAATGTCGGTTGGACTTCGTCTCTAACATCCAACTTTCTTTCATCATCCAAAACAAGTTCACTGCAGAACTAAGGAAGCCAGTGACTCTAAAATGAGAAGCAGAAACACTCACTCTCACAGAGCACTTAACACACAGCACCAGGGATGAAAACAAGAAACACACAAACCCAGAGGAGAGACAGAGGGAAGACACGAGGGAGAATATCCAGGCAGAGGAGCGGACCAATGCAGACCACGTGGTTTGTCCATTCAGTGGAGGAGGAGGGGAAACTGGAAAGTGATGTGTTAAAAATAAAGCAAAAGCAGATTGGAATTTTAAATGAATGAATTAGCATTTTAAGGCCCATGATAATCCAGAAGAGGAAATTGAAATGCCCTGCCTTACTTAGCTTAACTGAATTTAACTTTTGCCTCCGTCATGTGGCCAAACAGCGTTTGTTCTTCCAGGGAACTTGAAGGTTCCACGCACAATCTTGCTGCCAACTTTTTCAAAGCCATTATCCTAAATCGGTTTTTGGTGAAGTGGAGGTTGTCTAGTGCCAGTGAAGATATCATCTGATTCCTGTAATCCCATTCATCCATCTGAGCATGAAGTGACCCGCGTCTGGCCCTTAAGAGCCATTACTCTGCACTATTTAGATGAGAAGACCGACGAAGCGCCGCTGGTGAATCGCGCGGCCATTAAGACGTGCGAGAAGCAATTAAACAGGAATCTGACAGACTTCAGGCTTTCTGCTTGACATTATATGGTGGAGGGCAGAATAATAGTCTCTCTCAAGGTTATGCTGCGTGACATGAGGCTGATTCCAGAATTAATTGGCTCATTCAGGCTCGCCCCCCCCTCAACCCCCGACATCGTCCTTAATGGATTTCTTCATCATGGAATTATCGGGGAAAAAAAAGAGGCTCAGCGATGTACATCTGTAGTGGTCAGCCACGGACATTAGGAGCCGCTACAAGCGCGTTACGTCATGTAACCATCAACGCCGGGATACGTGTCGCCTTTGTTGAGCAGCGCTCTCGTCGGAGACTTGAGGACACTCAGGTGTCTGTTAATGCATCTCTTCAGGTCCAACAGAAACCTGCAGTCTTTGCCGTGGATCAGCTGAAGAGGAAACAAGGCGACGTGGTCTTTAATAAAGAAATAAATAAAATGAAAGCAACTACAGTCCATGATGTAGCAACAGAAGATGCCGTCGAGGTGTCAAAGTAGGTTTGAGCTCAGCTCTGAAAACAAGTGGTGACTAGAACACCAAACAGGAAGCACTGGACAAAAAAAACAAGTGTAAAAAGGAGCGAAAGCACAGGACCAGATAGGGCAAGATTTTTTTTTTACATTTTTGAGTCAAGAAAGCTTTGCCATCTGAAGCCGTAACATTCCCAAGACATTAAAGAGGCACAGCAAACGTCAAAGATGTACACAAAGCATCACCATACATAAAAACACAAGCAACAAAAAAACCCCACAGTGAAGACAAATAAATACCTATAATATACAACTATCATAACATAAATAAATAAGTAAAAATAAGAAGTGTGACGTGTCAGTGAGGAGTAGGATTCAGATGTGGCCTCATAGACGGAGGAAAGTTCGCATTTAACATTTACCGCACTTCACAAACTGAATGAGCACTTTTATAAACTAATTTTGAGCTATTCAACTATTTTAAAATCATTGGCTCTTGTCTTGAGCATCATCGCTCAAGCTTTGCTTCTAACTGAGCTGCTGGTCTACATCCCATTCCCTCATCACGTTTACTGATATTTTCTTTAAGAGCTTGGATTCTTTGTCTAGAAAGCATCTAAGATGAGGTTCAATGAGGTCTTTTGAGTTGAACTCTCCCACAAACAGAGGGCAGAGGTTTGTTTATATCACGCAGATAAGGTTGGTGTTTGTCTAGATATGTGCAGACCTGTATAAAAAAATGAATGTAAACAACTGATTCCATTCCAGATGGACTGATATGAGGACAAAATGAGCTAAGTTGTACTGTATGTCTTGAATAGGGTGCAGCATCACCTCTCCATAGCTGCTGGTGCATGAGGGAATATCAACCCACTCAACAGATTTGCAAGTTTTTATTCTTCATACTTGTGTGTTTCTCACTGTGGATTCAGCAGGTACTATGGTAATGCAGTGATCACATTGGGTCTGGTTTATCAAGCAAGAATGAAGCTGGGCTGCTCTGCAAGAGTTCAGTTGGTGGTCAAGTAGCTCCTCTTAAAGTGGAGGTTGAGTTGGGGTGCGCTACCTGGCGTCTGAGCTCTGTGGCTGTGTTTTCCACTGCATTGGTTTGTCTGTTTTCAAAATAGCAAGAAAAGTTATGGACAGGTTTGAATGTGGAAATATACATGAAGCAAGGAACCAATGAGTCAACTTTGAGAGTGATCCAGGTCACCATCTGGATCCAAGAATTATGTTGGTGGAGGTCTGCGCTCTCTGAGTGCATTTCTTGTCTTAATTTTGCCTTTATAGTTTTGAAATGAATAAGTCAGAGTGGTGCCATGAGAAGAGTATTTACAACCACTTTAGCCCACCGATTTAAAGTTGTATTTCTTTGGAAGGAGCTTCATTTACAGCAACATTTCAGGTTCGCCACCCTGTGCTACTTGCTGCGTCCTTTGGTGGAGTCTGTATAGAACCTCCACTTTATTCAGCTGCAAAAAATAAATTGCCTCGCTCTTCTCCAGATGCAGCAGTGACCTCTAGAGAAGGTTCTTGCTGCCACCCAATCACTCCAGACACAGACAGGGCAGCTTTATTTAGCCTCGAATCTCTCTCACTGTGTAGTTCTAATGTGGCGCATCTCTTGGAAGCCCTGACGTGAATGCATCAAGGTGATGAGACCTCTCCAGACCGTCTTGATCCTCAACCACGTCATCACCTTACACAACAGTCTGCTAGTGATCCTGAAACACACCACCGTTTCTCTGCACTCCTCGACAGGACGAGCTGCTTCTCCGAGACCTATGAAGGGTGATAGCTGTCTGGTGGCTCTTCTGTGTTATTACGTTTGACCCCGGATCATGAATGAATGGGCGTTTGAGCATTTTGGAGACGGAAGTATGGCGGAGTGCAGGGCTGCGAGAGATGGCAAATTTGATCTGCATCAGTGTGTGGATCGGGGACATCTGCGAGTGACTAAATACATCGTACGGTAGTAGAGCTTCAGTCCATGGTTAGCTACTGGTAGTGCGCCAAAAACTGATGACGGAGCGTGACGCTATTACAGGAGGCCTGGAGTCTCTTCAAGACATTTAGACTCAAATATCATCAATCAAAAGTGAAACATGACGCTGAATCACGTCGCTTTGCTGCAGCATGGTTTGTCTTGTAATGTTGTGTCCCTTCACAGCCGTTTGAATATTTGAAACATAAACACAATTCAAAAGGGTGTTTCACCAAACAAGAAGCATTAAACAAAGCAGAAGTTGTGTACGCTTTGTGCAAACACTGTAGATTAAATCAAGAATATGGACTTTTCAAACTTCTGGTTTCATTTCATTTTAGTTCACTACTGTTACAGCTGGGTTTTTTTGAGTATTTATTGCCGTGGAAAATGAAGACAAACAACTGCCGCGGACCGTCATCGCTTATGTCGGAGCAACATATAACGCAAGTGTTCACTGTCTATGTTGATGGAGGTGGTCAGTATTTTTTTGGATCATTGGCTATTAATGGGTCTATGGGGAGCCTAGGTCACGCCCATCTACTTCCGTCTCAAGGGACCTAAGTTAACAAAAAACATGAACGGGAGTCAATGGCGAGATAAAAGAGATTTTTTGATCGAGCTAGAAATATGCCATTGATCTCACATATGATGTCTGTGAATTTGAAAGATACATTCTGAGGGCACTGCTTTTCCATCGACATCACAAGTTACTTTAGGTTTTGTGTGGTAGCGACCTACAGTGCTGGTCACACTTGATAGTGGACGAGTGAGAGCCAGCAGGCGGGAGAAGCTCTACAGGGTCATGTGTAGCTTCAGCCTGTGATAGTTTGGTACCTCTTTAGTTTAGTACTGGAGCAGTCGCCCTCTGCTGTGACGTCATACACGCGACGTTTGAGTTGTAGTCCAAATAAGTTTGTGTTTTCACGAACAAATAAATAAGAAAGTCGATACCTAATTATTTATCATTTAAATTGAGGTGCAATTGTGTGCGATCCAGGGCATGAGGCAAAGAGGACCAGGAAACAACTGTGATCTCCCCATACACTTCCATTCATTCTTTTTCCGATCTTAGGTCAGAGGGACCGACTTCCAACAGTGGAGCAGACTTTTCAAACAAGTGTAGATCTTACTTTTTTTTAAAGACAAAATGTTGAAAACCAGAGTTTGGATGTTATTCAGGAGAAAAGGAAACCAATGTCTGAAACTAGTAAGATTAGCTCCCACAGCAGCAGGAGTCTAAAATAGTATCCGCGGGAGAGTCAATCCGAAATAGGAACAGAAGGAACAGTACGGCCGGTGCTGAGTCTGAAGACATGATATTCCGCTCATGTGTTCAGGGACGCCTTGCTCCTTAAGAACACTGAGACCTTCTCAGATCACCTCCAGCCTCCGTGATGAAACGGAGAACAAGTCCAGGGTTGGTTAGTAAATCTTCATATTGGCCTGGTAAGCACTCGACGCAAGCGACCGATTTGCTATCATCTCAATAGCAGTGGGACTTTTACAAGATTAATTCATTACAACATTATTATGATTAATTAATTTGAAAAATTAATGTAATATTATAACGTTAAAATTATTGTACAGATATTTTCGTGACATTGAAAGAGCTTTAGTTTCAACAAGGTGAAATAAAAACTTGAATACAGCCACCATCAATTTATTGTGCTGTTGTCAAACTGATGCAAAATAAACACTATTGTGTTGTTTAAATGTATGTATTGCTCCATCATTTGGTTCAGTAGTATACCACATTCATTCAAACTGTATAATGTGGCTTCTTGTGGCAAATATTCTTCTACTATTAAACTGCGATTAATTGAGATGAATTCATCACAAATTCTCTAATAAACTAGATTGATTTTTTTCTCGAATCCCACCCCAACAACTGGGACATAGTGAGAGATGAGAACACAAACCAGTCTCCCATCACGCTCAGCATTGTAAACACAGCTCTCGGGGTGTAAACCTCTGGCTCCCTGTGAACACTTAACACACAACTGAGAGTTATGCAGTGTAAATAATTACCTGCCGTGTCGAACAGTGAAGCAGGTGTCGACTTTCTGTTCCTGTCTCGTGACTTGTGAAGCCTCCAGGTCGCGAGGACTCGACTGAATATTTATGAAGCTTCTTAGTTGGGGATTGTGGTAATACTGTCGCATGTGGGGTTGACATGTGACTCTCTGGTGCCAGGAACATGGGATGGAGAATTGGAAGTTTGGTTCTTAGTCAGAGGCAAAGCTGCTGTGGCTATAATGTTTAGTTGGGAGAATTGTTGTTGACACCATTATTTGGAAGATGCTTTTTTTTAAGCAATTGTTTGCCGCCTGAACTCCCATAAGCTTGTGATGCAATATGGCCTGAAGGAGGATGCAGTGGGGGAGGACAGGGAGAGGATCAGTGAGAGCAGGGAGGACAATAAAGGTGGGTTACAATGGAGTGGGCACATAGCGGGATGAACGACAGCATTTGGTACAATATCCTGCTTTTTTCTGAATTGTTTTTTTCAACACAAAGTATTTGCTGAACCACTTCCAGTATTTATGTGTATCTTTAATGCCCCACTTCTTGACAACTACTGTACTAACACCCGTGTTGAATTATGTTATATTCTTTGAAGAGATGATGCTTTTTCAGCTTCAGGATTGAGTGAATATTTCTCCTCCAGCATTTCTGTGATGTGTATTTGCGTCATATTCGTGAGTTTTCAGCATCAATCCTATAGTTTATTTATATAGTTAGGATTTATTTTGAGAATATTGATTGAAAATCTATAGAAAATGTGAAGTCAAACAACTTTTTAGCATATATTTATGACACAGGGCATCATTTTTTCAATCTTATTTTCTTTTTCGTTCCTTGTTCCTTAGTATTTTTCCTAGTTTTCCCACTGTTCTTATATTTATTTCACGTCTTTCAGCTCGAGGGCCCCTCATTGCCGTCTAGCAAATCAAGTTGCCAGCCCTGCCGTGATATTTGTGACCTCAAATTTATATATAAAGTCCTGGAAAATCTGCATCATAGGCGAACAGAACTGAAACAGTGCCCTTGAGGAACCACTCCTGAGCACCGCCGAGATGATGTTGTGTATAGCTGCTCAAGAGGATTCAGGTGCTCTTGACATAATGTTCCTGCCGCTAGAAATCAGAGCGACGTCCCTGGACTCCCCCCCTCCGTCACCACTGCTACTTTAATAACAGCAGCTCTGAAAAAAAAGGACGATTGGGATTGTTTCAGCTTGGAGAGGACACTCGGTTCTGTTTACACACATGCGGTCCTGGAACACTGAGAACTGGAGGAGGCTGACTTTATTGGCTGGCTAAGTTTGAGACCTGTCGTTTCGCATGTCTTCTTTTTCAAATGTTCGTTTTGTCCATCTGCTGAATCGTATGGAAGACAGTCTGGTTTTAAAAATAAAGAATTATCTGAGTGTTTTAAATAGATGTTGTGGTCATGAAAATAGTTTGTTTTAATGTGGATAATTTAAAATTGATATATGATAAATGGTGTCACCTAAATCTGTGTGGAAAGTAAGAAAAAGAGGAAATATTTCTGCTTAATATTAAATATCAGTCATATGAGAGGGAATAGAATGGAAGAAAAAAATGTATGCAGTAATAAATGATTCCTCTCATTTCAAAGTTTTTCTCTCCGCCAAAGCCAAATGAGATTTTTCAAGTGGTGTGTTTTGCAAACAGGATTTGCATGTCCTTCAAGCGTCTAACAAAAACTCACAGTGCCTTTCTGACCCATTGATACAAGAACATTTGGAATACATAATGATGCTTTTGTCAAAGTTTTCATCGCTCCCCACTGGCAGAACACACTGAGTATTTGTTAACATCAAGCAGGACCATGCTTGGATTTGTAAAAAAGAAACTGTCCTAACTTAAGACTTCACTCGAAAAGAAAGGATACAAACTAACATGGAACTAACAGGAACCTTGTGTAGTCTATACTGCTATATCTATTGGCAAAAGTGACCGTGTTTCAAACCGAGCTTCACATGATCCAGGGTCCTGAGGGTGAGGCACTAACCAAGATAATTCTCCCGAAACACCCTTGCTCTCCTCACAAGGAGGAAATAACTGGCTCTTAATGAGTCGGCTTGCTGCCCACGTTCAAGGAGGACTTCCCATCAATTGCACAAAATAAGAAGAAATTGTGTTACTCTGAATTAAAATCCCCGTGATTGCCTCTGTTCTCTGCAAACCCATGTCGCAGTTGTGAGCAATACGGGGGAATATAATGGGGCCTGTAATGGGACTGAAGCAATGAAAGGCGGCGTCGTAATGTTTCGATAATGATCACTCTCGTGGCAAATAATGTTGCATTGGCCCCTCTGGAGCCTCTCATCGTGTAGAAATGCTTTAGTATTGGACAACATATTGTTATTTAAGCTTCAGTGTGATGGGATTAGAGGGAGTCGCCTTGCTAACCAAGCTAGCTTGTCAGCTGACTGGTGTTTTTAGCCGTGAAACGAGCATTTACTTGATATCACGCTGCAGTTGAGGTGACCTGTAGAAGATGACACTGTCCTTGCCACAGCTCGATACCACCACGGTGACTCAATTGGTCCACTAATAACATCTCTGTCGAGGAGAGCGCTGAGACCAGATCGATGGTTGACCTTCCCAAGTCTCGCTTCAATGTCACGGTGAACAAAGGTTGTTAGGTGGCTAGATCCTGGTTGTACTTCCCCTGTATGTACTTCACACTTCACAGGAATTGAATCCATGTTTGTTTTGTTCATTAGCTGAGTTGCAATAAGCTGCCAGAATCAATAGCAAACTTGATCAGGCACTCGCTCAATAATGCCACTCCTGTCTTGCCGCCAAACTTTATTTTAGCCACATCGAGCCAAGTTTCCTAAGAGCTGTTGCACTGTTCTGCTACTCCTCTTGCATGAGTTTGTAATGCCAGAAATCCAGTGAGGGTTAGGGTTAAAAACGATCCTCTGTTTTTTGAAGAAGTTGGAGGCTGGTGATGTGGGAAGTTGGGTAACTCGGTTATTAAATCTTGACGTGTGAACATGCTGTTACTATTCAAGCTCCCACATCAGAACACCTAAAGCTGACAGTCTGTCGGGGGGAGAAAATACATGAAACATATTTGTTTTTCTCGCTGCTCCCCCTTGATCCCAGAAACCCCATCAACATGGGAGAGTCGTCGGATATCTGATGTTGAAATAAACCTTCATCTATCCTTTTCTAGCTGTGAGGCAGAATGATCTTCTTTTTCCTTTGGCATTTCCCATCAGGGCTTCTCATCCTCTGCTCCTCCTTCACTTTACACCCCGATCTCCACCCTGTTTTCCCTATCTGCAGTGGTCCTCCTGCCTCTCTTCCATTTACTCATGTCTGTTTTGGTCTCAAATTCCTCTTCACTCCAGCTCAGCTGTACTCTCACAGCAGCTCACTATAATATCGAAAACATCATGGTCCATGGGCACTCCTCACTTACCTCATTGGTCAGTCAGTCCATAACATTAGCAGACAGGAAGGGGCTGGGGATAGGGGTGGAGCCCTGGTGTAATCCTGCTCACAGCTACTCTCCTTTCAAATTCTGAGTATGATCATTGTCAACTCTGACCATCAGCCGACGACCAGCCGATTATACGATGGATGAAGGTCATGTCCTTCCACGTCTCACCCACTGAAAACCTCAGTGTCTCCATCTCTGACTCTTCCGACCCAGTCTTTTAGAGAATCTGTGCTTCATGGCTAGACTCTCTGCTCTCTCTCTCGTGTTTTAATTTTGAGGCCATTCTGTTCTTTTAGAGACTACATTTGAGCAGCTATTTTTGCAGAAACCTTCTCCTCAGCACATGAGACAGGAGGTGGTGTTTGTGCGAGGATGACTGGAAAAGTAGACTCTTCGGTGATGCTCCTGCCTTCTGTAAATTGGGAGGAAAATCCTGGAGGATTTTGGCCGGCTCCTAAGTGTTATTTAACTCTGTAATCCAATAAGACATGGAGTCATTCTTCCATTGACTCAGCAGACGGTGACTTCCGTCTCACTCACACATTGACTATTCAGTGTAGGAAAGTCTCATCCGGTCCTCGTGTGACCCGATAATGCGCATTATCATCCAATATTTTGTCACTAGTTTTCTGACATTTTTCAACATTCTGAGAGGAAATGCATCCTCTTTCTTGATAGACTGATGGGTGTCAACATGGCTGCAGCTCCAGGAGAGAATGCAGGGCGCTGACATCCTTCACTGTTTCCCGGCTGTCACATGAAGTGTTTGTTCCGTACTCCGCTCCGGCACTGGCATGCACATCCATTAAAGTCGGACGGAGAGGAAGTGACATGACCTGCAGTTACTACATGTGGAGATTCCGCTTTCTCTCTGTCTCAGATAGCATTGTCCCTGCTGTCTCTCTGGTGCAGGTTTGATCAGAAATGTCCAGCTTCAGAAGGCTGTCCTTCATTGGTGGGTCAGTGTCTCACACACAATTGGATGTGTCCTGAAGAAAGTCACCAGTCTTTCGGTCTCCTGCTAAAAAATGAGGCGGCAAGACTGGTTTTCTTCTGTTGCTGTGCATTATGGGGATAGCAGTGGTGAAGACTTGTCTTTGACCTTGAGCTGACATTGAACATTGAGAACTGTCTCACAAAATTCATTTTTAGAGTATTTGGATTATGTTTTGGGATATTTATGCGTTGTGTTACCAACTATAAATGGAAGAATTTTATCTAATTTTATTTAATGTCATTTATTTTTTTTATTGTCATTCATTTAGGGCAGATTGGAGAGAGAGTGATGAATGGATGGATTTGGATGGAAGGAGGGAGGTATGGAAACATAGATAGATGCAGAGAGGGAGGGATGGAGGTAGGTAGGTATGGTTGGATGGGCAGAGAGAGGGATGGTAGAAGGGTGGATGGATGGCGAGAGGACGATAGGGACGCATGGATGGATGCAGAGAGGGAGGTATGGATGGAGGGAGGAAGGTATGGATGGATGGGCAGAGAGAGGGATGAGTAGTTGGGTGGGTGGATGGCGAGAGGAAGGTAGGGAAGCATGGATGGATACAGAGAGGGAGGGATGGAGGGAAGAAGGTATAGATGGATGGGCAGAGAGAGGGATGAGTAGTTGGGTGGATGGATGGAGGGAGCGGGGAACGAAGGTAGAGAGGATTGGGTGGATTAGGAGAGAGTGGATGGATGGATGGAGAGGGGGAGGTCGGTTGACATTGATGAATGGGAGAGAGAGGGATGAATGGATGGTTGCATGGATGGATGGATGGATGGATGGAGAGGGGGAGGTCGGTTGACATTGATGAATGGGAGAGAGAGGGATGGATGGATGGGTGGATGGATGGAAAGAGGGATGGATGGATGGATGGATGGGTGGATGGATGGAAAGAGGGATGGATGGATGGATGGAGAGGGGTGAGGTCGGTTGACATTGATGAATGGGAGAGAGAGGGATGGATGGATGGGTGGATGGATGGAAAGAGGGATGGATGGATGGATGGATGGGTGGATGGATGGAAAGAGGGATGGATGGATGGGTGGTTAGGTGGATGGATGGAAAGAGGGATGGATGGATGGGTGGTTAGGTGGATGGAGGAAGGCATGGATGGGAGAGAGGGATAGATTGATGGTTGGATGGATGGATGGAGAGAGGGATGGATGGCTGATTACCAAATTTCAGCCTCCCTGAAATAGTCATTAGGGAAACATTTTGTTCTGTTTGAAGCACAAACATTCATCCGCTTTCCCATCTGCTTTCAAAGTCTGATCCATCTGCACCAACATTTTAGTTTGTGGGAGATTTAGTTGTCGACATTTTATAATCTCTCGACGCGCCTGTTTTTCTAGCTCTTAAAATTAGACTCATCTTGAATGTACATATTTGCAGTGATGTTATTGCAGGCCTCATGAAGTGAAGTAGCTGGCACGAAATGAGAAGTTTGACATGTGAGCTCTGTGTAAACACACCAAAATTCTCTTCCTCATCCAGCTCTTTCCCTCTGTCTTCTCCTCTGTGCAGTTTGAATCCCTACAGCTATGATGAGAGCTGCGTCTCCAGCAGTGTGGACCACCTGCCCTTGGCCGCGCTCCCTCTCCTCGCCATCGTGTCGCCACGCTACCAGGACGCGGTGGCCACCGTCATCGCCCGAGCTAACCAAGTCTATCACAGCTTCCTGCACTCAGAAGAAGGACAGGGATTCAACGGACAGGTCTGTCTCTAAAGCCTGTAGTGACCTCGGTCTTCCTGAAGAGCCACAACAAGCATTTAATACCTCAGTTGGTCAGTCAGCGTCCGACGAGTCTGGCCTCCGAACCTTCAACCCGAATAGAAGTTCATATTTTGGCAATACACACTTCTTAGTTTGTGCTGACTTCACTGTAGCATCAGATTTCTGAAGGATCAGATTGTGTTTTCATTCATAAAAAATTCATTTTTTTTTTCTTTTGAACTATGTGGCAGAGATCCTTAAAATTTCTTTTGCCAAGCTTTCAACTCACCCCATGTGTGTCTCTGTGTTTATTATATATTTATATGGCCTTATGTCTTGATAGTATCCCATTGGAAAGTGTTAAGTTTTTATTTGAAAAAATGTTTAAAAATAAAATAAAATAAATCTGCCTCCTCTTATGGAGGTTTGGTTTTATTTAGGAGCAATAACTTCAGCTGAATAGTCTTTTGTGTGTCATCTCCAGATCAGGCTTTGAATCAGACCAGTTTCTTTCCGACCTTATTTCTTTTATAGAAAACCACTACACCAATCAACAACGCATACAAACGTCTGCCAACCTTTCTAGTGTGAATATCTGAGTTGCATTCAAGACACCTCGACATCGGGAGCAAATCAAGTTTGGTTGCTATTCAATATGGGACTTTGATTGACATGCAGATATCAGATTCAGTATTCCAACATGGCAACTCTAGGACCATCCTTTGCCAAGATGCTTCTTCCTTTTCTTCCGGCTTCTCCCTTCAGGGTTGACCACAGCGGATCGCTTCCGCCGCCTCCATCTCACCCTGTCCTCTGCTTCCTCTTCTCTCCAACCTCCTAACTTCATGTCCTCCTTCACCACCTCCATCAATCTCCTCTTTGGCCTTCCTCTCCACCTTCTGCCTGGCAGTTCCAACCTCAACATCTTCATCTACCAATGTACTGGCTCTCTCTCTCTCCTCTGTACATGTCCAAACCATCTCCATCTCTCTGACTTGGTCTCCTAAACACCTGAGCACATGTGCTGTCCCTCTGATCCTATCATCATCCTGCTCACTCCCAGAGAGAAGCTCAGCATCTTCATCTCTGCTACCTCCAGCTCTGCCTCCTGTCTTTCCCTCAGTGCCACTGTTTCCTTTCCCTTTCATCCTTTTGTCACACATCACACCTGACACTTTTCTCCAATGATTCCATCCTGCCTGCACCCACTTCTTCACCTCCTTCTCACACACTCCATCACCAGTTTAAGTACTGAGGCTCAACTGTCCAGGACGATGGAATCCTTTGCCAATATAAAACAATTGGATTTCTTGTTTGTTCTTCCTGCCACCAAAACCTGTCCACTTAAGGAACCTCTATCTTGCTATTTTTCCTCCCAGATTTTAAGACCAGTTACAAAATGGTATTTTTTTGACTTTGCAAAACTCTTATTCTGTTTACTTTTCTTTTCCCTAAGTTTTACACAAGATTTCTTCCTCCTCTTTGTTTTTATCTTCGGTTGAAGAGGTGGTGTCTTTTAGGTTTTATGCATCGATGATGTGATTCCTCTGCAGGTTTGCCTGATGGGCGACTGTGTAGGAGGTGTTCTTTGCTTCGACGCGTTATGCTTCAGCAACCACCAAAGACCCGGCAGCCCGAACACCAGCAGCCGGAACAACAGCACCGAGAGCCTGAAGGTGCGACTGTCAGAGGAAATGTTACTTGGTGAACATGATTAAAGAGCGAAGCTGAGCTGCAGTCGCTGATATCCAGGAAAGTCATTTCACTCATGCTGCTTATATAAGGGTTGCTTTTCTGCAATTACATCATAATAGAGTAGTTACACATAGAAGTTGTCTAATGTGGTAATCAAAACACAAAAGTGACGTTTGACTTTGAAAGTCTTCTGAGTTCCACGCCAGAGAAAAGTAGGTTCAAGTGTGGTGCTTTTGGCTTATTGATTCTTCTGCTTCTGCAAATGCAGCTGAAGCTGCAGGTGATGAGTTGCTATGGCAATGACACGGCCAAAGACTAACTGGCCCATTCAAACTCATTTTTTCCTCTCTTCATCATCGGCTGCCCGTACTGACAATGTGCAAATGTTCTCGGAGCAGGGACTGTCTTCGCTTTTTAGCTCCCACGTTTCGACGTTCACTCCAGAGAGCTCGTGTAATTCACTCAGAGTAGCTTGTCACTCTGTTCTGTCCTCTCACGCAGGATAACTCGGGTCTGCTCAAAGAGTCCAGTCCGAGTCTGAGCTCCAGCAAGCGACTCAGCAAGAGCAACATCGACATCTCCGTCCCCAACGAGGGGCAGAGTCAAGGCGGACCCCCGCTGAGTCGAAAGCAAAGTGACTCATATGATGGCGACAGTTCATCGACAGGCCAGCACGGTTTTTTCTCCAGGTGAGACGCCGCTCATGTCAGCTGGGATGGAGGACGTGTCAGACACTGTCCTGTGAAGAACTGGTGTGGCACGAATGGCCTGCTGTCATTGTCTTCCACTGCCGACCCGGAACCTTTCCCTATATGCTTCGCTCGGGCCCCCGAATGGGGCCTATTAGGGCTACAGACACCTGTGGAGTCATTGCCGATTGGTTAGGAGTATAGTATATATATATATATATATATATATATATATATATATATATATATATACAGTGGTACCTTGGTTTTCGAACACCTCGGAATTCGAACAAATTGGAGTTCGTACAAAAATTTCAAGATTTTTTTGCTTCGGATTTCGAACGAAAATCCAGAACTTGAACGCCCCCGAAAAAAAGCCGGAAAAACATAACGTGCGCGGACTGATCAGCTGACCCACGACACGCTTTGTTATTGTGTATAACGCAGCCTCTCTATGCAGACGTGTCCCGTTAGCTCCATTTACTGACTGTTTTTTCTTCATATTGAGGTGTAAAACCTTTCCTGTCTCTGCACTGGACCTTGGTAGAGTGTCACAGGGGAGGTGCTGGAGCGCTCACTCCAGGGTTTGATGTCCTGTTGTGGGCTGGAGCTGGGACAGGGATGAGGCGAGTCTGGGACAGAGCGTGACTTGGTTTATGACTTTGTCACAGCCAAACTGCACAGAAGCGCACATTCAGAGCTGGACACGCACCGGGCACCTCTTCACTTCTGGAGAGACCTCACTCACTCGGCAACCCCTCCCACATGCAGCGGCCACACACATAGAGGAACAGCCACCTGCAGCAGACACTCTACATTCACTCCTACAAAAGACTATTTTAAGGCTTGGAATGCATGATCTCTTTTTCCATTCATTGTAATGGGAAAAATCAATTCAGATTTCGAACAAATCGCTTCTGGAACGGATTGTGGTCGAGAACCGAGGTTCCACTGTATAGATATTTGTGAACAAACCCCAAAACTTTCATTGACATGTGAGTCAGGTGAGTTTTCATCGTCTGCTTCTCAAACGCAGTGTTATTAGCATCATTAAATCAGTCATGTTGAAACCTCAGGCATTTTGCCTCCGTTAATTAGCACTGGAACAAACCAGCATGTCAAGAAGGTCAATCATTCATTTCATGAGTATTTCACGTGTCTCACTGCTCCTGACTTCGGTGACTCAGGATCGTGCGTCTTTGCGCTGCTAATTTGCAGCACCATGTCTTTACGTCTTCTGTAAACACTGGGTCGAGGCACTGCCTGGCACTGCTCACCTGGCATGACACTGGACAGTTGCGTGCACTTCCTGGGACCAAACATTGAGTTCTTAATAGTCAGACTCTGGACCAGAATGCATTGCTTTGGTGGCAGTTTGTAATGAAACATATCCCTTTTGTCCTTTGATGTGAGCAGGAGCCCCTTGGTGTCATCGTGACTGAGCTGAGTGAACGTGTCCTCCTGTGTTGACAAATGTTTGATTCTCCAGAACGATCCAGGTGTTACACTCCAGCTATCATCAAGTGTGTCCTGTCACCTTGCCTCGCCCGTCTCTTTATCAATATTTGCAGCCCGACTGCCCCGCCTGCCTCCCCTCCTCTGCGCCTCTATAAATAGCCTGTTTGTGTCTGTGCCAGCCAGTTTGTCTGGAAGAGCCGCCCTGTCGGGGAATTTATTTGGCTGGAGGGGCCGTGGCTGTTATGTAGCCCAGCGCTGATGCAGCGTCGCCCTCGGCTCACATCAATCCGCCGTCCAGCCTGGTTGTCTTCATTAGGATGCGCCGCACGCCGTTCATTCGTTACACCGATGGAGACAGATCGGGACCGACCTCTGCTCCTTTGTTTCCTCGGTGTCCCAGTGGTCGTTCCTCGTCACAAAGACCTGCCCATTAAAGGTCCTTTTTCCACGCACGTTAGCCCTCGTATTAGACTCCTGCCTCGCAGGGTTTCACTCAATAGCAGGTATTTGCGTCTGCCCTCGCCTCACGTTGACTGTGAGATGATGAGCAAACCATGCCAGAAGCAGTGTGGAGATGGTAGTGACTGAGCAGAAGGCCACATTCTTCTCTCCTGCTGCCACAACATGCCTCCTGTCCTGGCAACAGTTGATCTCAAAGCTGGTGCGTCTGTTGCATCCTAAAAGTTGCCCTCCTCTTCGTTCCATCGCTCTTTGTTTTTATCATTCCATCGCGCTCCATACAAAGTCTTTTGATCAAAATGTGTTTTTATTTTGGTTCACTGAATCTCATCGCAGTGTGAAGTGGGCTGTTTCTCAGCCATTTTAAATGTTGTGGTGGAGAAAGGACACATTCATGGCAGAAATAGAACTGTCGCTTCAAAATGTCGCCAGAGAAACCGGTTGGATTTTGACTTCATGCATATTGAACCGTAAACCTTCCACATTTTGTGGGCTGAAACTATCCTGAACCACACTGTACTTTTTCAGCTTTTTAATCTTGCTTCCTGACTTTTTATGAACTCTGTGTCGACTGGAGTGTTATTCTGCGGCTCACAGTCGCCGTCCTCGATCCAGTGGTTTTCACATTCAACCTTGTGAGTGGTGACTCACACAGGAAATGATTCTTGATGTCTGCCTCAGACACCATTGACTCCTGCTGTATAACATGTAACATAACAGGTCAAACTGTCTGGTGTTTTTACTGGGGCTGCGACTGTGACACGGTCATTTCATCAATGAATTGCTTATATTTACAGACTCAACATCAGTTTCATCATTCTGGTATCAGATATAAAAATCACAATTAATAATCAATAATAATTATTTAACTGCATTTATGTATTATGTATTATTGCTTTTAAAATGTGATTTTAAGGCTTTTTTTTTTTCAAACAAACAAAAAAATGTAAAATAAAATAAAAAAAATCTAACAATAGAATAACATAAGAACAAGACACTGCGTTCCAGTTGTACTTGGAACTGGGAAATTTCCAGCTCCGTCCCTGGCACATGACATTGGATTTCCCCAGTCAGACGTGGTCACCCCCTTCCTTTGTCTCCTTGGCGCTGGGCTCCTTATTTCTCCTGGTGCTTCAGCTACGTCCCAGCCTCCTGCCAGCGCTGACCGTGAAGTGCTTTGGATGCTGAGGAAGCACAGAAAAGTGCAACCTAAGTAAGAGCCATTTACCACTTAAACGTGGAGGTGAGCGTTTTTCCAGTTCAGCCGAGCCCATTTTAAAACGCTCTGGAGCCTGTCGGGTCAGAACTTTGAGCTGAGACACAAACACAATGTACATCCAGACAGTTTTGATCTAATGTCTCCTGCAGTCTGGAAAAGTCTTTCCACAGCCCAAGTGGATACAAACAAAGCTGAGAAATCGATCCTGGTGGAGTTTCTTCAATGGAGAGACGACGCTGTCTCTGCAGCGCCAGGGGAAAACAATTGGCTGGAGACCTGTCACATGACCCTCACATGAGAACTACTCTCTCACTCTGAGTTGGTTATTGATCCTAGAATGGTTTCCAATCTTCACCACCTTCAACCAAGCCTTGTCAGTTGTTTAGCATTTTGTTGTTATTTGAAACGCTAATATCATTATGACCAGATTTTGATTGACAATTTCATGCAGATCAAATGGGTTTCATGACTGATCTGACTTTTCTTAGTCTATTTATCTGCCTTGAAAAGTGAATGCTCTTATTAATAACATGCACCTCATGTGTGTTTCATGATATTTTTCAACGCGAGTGCGTCGTTTTGAACATCAAATCTTCTTCACACCATTGCTTTTTGTAATATTTCTAAATATAACTTTCATATGTCTGAATCCCATCTCAAAATCAAATATGGAGCTGAGAAGATGAATATATTTGAGTGCAAAGGCAGGCAGTTTAGGCTTAAGATGGCTGTTTGCTGGACAGAATAAGTCCAGTGCCACTCAGGATCGGGTCACGACCAGAAACCAGCTCATCTGCTGGAACAGCCTGAAGCCACGTGTGCAGGCTGCGTGAAAATCTGCTCGCACTCCGTCATGGAAGCTGAAAACAAACCCTGAATGTTGAAGCAGCGTGTGTTGACTGATGTAATACTCCACGGTGCCCTCCCCAAGTCTGCCATCACGTGCGAGCTCATTTTTCAAGACCGAAATGAGATGAACTGTGTCAGAGTCCGGCTGTTGTTTATGTTCTCCGCAGCCTGATGAAGGAGGGCGTGGAGGTGCGCGGGGGCAGCAGCACCAGTCTGCTCCTGAATCCAGGCCGGTTTGACTTTGAGGTGTCCGACTGCTTCCTGCTGGGATGCCCACTGGGCTTGGTGCTCGCCATGAGGCGCACGGTTCTGCCGGCCGTCCAAGGTGGGCCGTGAAGCTCATCTCCACTTTGGTTCACATCGTACTCTAAATGATAACATCCTCTCTCCCTCCACTCCTCAGTCAGCCATCTCCATCCTGCCTGCTCGCAGATCTTCAACCTCTTCTACCCGTCCGACCCCTCGGCCTCCAGACTGGAGCCTCTGCTGCAGCCCCTCTTCCACAAGCTGCCTCCGTTCGCCGTGCCGCGGTACCAGCGCTACCCTCTGGGAGACGGACGCTCTTTGCTCATAGGTAATAAAAAAAAAAAGATCCATTTAGCAGCCGCGCTCCTGTTGAATATTTTATTAGTCAATATATTATACGTACCTCCATAAGAATAACCTTTCGGGTTTGCCCTTTGGAGGTGTGTGACCTTTCTGGAGCGTGAGTTAATCGCACTGAAAGTTCTTCCCACATTGTTACACTAAATTTGAATCTTTCTGGTGGCTGCACAAAATCTCTGGGAGAGAAGCCATTCTTCATTTCCTTCAGGTGAAAGCCGTGTGAGGTCCTCGTCTGCCTCCCGCGGCGACGCCTGCAGGGAGTCTTTAGCGTCACACAGATTCATTTGAAGCATGTTTTTAGCCGACTGTTGTGGCAGATATCGCTCCCTCCTCCTGGCTATATTCAGGAAAGATGAAGAAGGTCCTCTCATCGGTTCAGATGATTCTTCGTGACTGTTGACAATGTGATTGTCAAGATAAGATAAGATTTACGTCTCTGTAGTCGATCACGTGACAGCATCGACGGTGTTGGTGTGCACCAGACAAAGTCTCAAAGCAGAGGTGTCAGACTGACGAATAGTGAGTCACAATACCAGTCAGTACCGAGTGGAGCTTTTAACCCCCTACGTTCCTCCGCGGTCCTTGAGGTCAGCTGACCAGCTGCTCCTGGTGATACCTAGTCTGTGGCCCACGGCTATGGAATGCCCTCCCTTACCATCAGGTACCGTCACTCTTCACTTTTAAAACACTGCTTAAAACACACTTTTACTCTTTGGCTTTTATAAGACTGCACATTTTTACTGTATCTGCCCCGTTTTAATTTTATGTATTTATTGTTTTTAATGTCTGTTTTATCTCGATTTTACAGTTGTACAGCACTTAGTGACAATCTTGTATTGCTTTTTAAGTGCTTTATAAATAAATATTGGTCCAATATTTATGGCAAAAGGCATAATCTGACACTGCTTCATTGGAATTCTTAGTAAACCTGCTGGAAGAGTTTGAACTGTTGCAGTGCGTTATGTGAGAGGAGGGGGTCCTGCCTCCTGGTGACCCATTAATAACGCAGCCCTGGCTTCACTTAGTTATTCACAAGATCATATAAACTGTTTACGCGCCGGGCCCCTGCTGATCCGCTAATGAAATCATGCTCAGCCAATAGCAAGGCAGCATGCTGAAATCCTTTCGCAGGCGTTAGTGCCACTAAAGCTGATGGAGTGTGAACGTCGAGGCAGAAAGTGGACTCGCAGCTAGAGCGGGATTTAATTAGCCGGCCGCTTTCCGCTTCCATTGATCAGGCCTGGATGCTGTCAAATTATAGCTTCAGTTAGGAAGCACGGCTGGAGTCAAAGCCCCCACACCAACACGGCGGGGAAACGCTGCCATTGTTTCCTCACTGTCACTTGATAGTCAGCTGTTATGATGGCCGCAGCCCAATGAGACTTGCGTTTGGATAAGTGTTTTCATACAGGAGAGGAGTCGGCTTCATTGATCTGAGCTTCAGATCCGCGGGAGAGCTGATGCGCTGCGTGGGTAGCTGTCCCTCAGATGAGTATAGATGGGCCACTTTCATGGTCTCCTATTCCATATCACAGGATATACATGGCAGTATATTCAAGAAATATCGCATGAATCAATGTTTTGCTTGTTTTTTTTATTTTTATCATACACTATGTTTTCTTCAATTGTTTTAGTGTTAATTTATTTTTATTTTTATATATGTTTTTTTATTTTGGTTATTTAAAAAATGTAAAATTCTATGTATAGTTTCTTATATTGTTTTCACGAATCACGAACCAAATGAATGGTTTAAAGTGCTTGGGTTAAGTTCTGACCTCTGAACTACCAGTTCAACTGTCTGGAAAATTGCTCCTTCATTTGGTTGAGCAGACGGGTGAAAGGTTAAAAGTTTCTCATGCTCTTCATCAGCTCTTTATCTCTGAGGGAAAAAAAAAAGTTAAATCTCTTTTAAAAAAATGACTACCATAAATCTCGGACTATAGAGCGCACTGTTAGCCACACCCACTAAATTTAAGAAGAAAATATCTTGTTCGTACATAAGCCGCAGCGGTCTATAAGCCGCGGGTGCAGTGGTGCTGTCTGCACTGTAGAGGCTTCAAAATGCATGAGGATCACTCCTAAACTAGTTTTAAAAACGGGCTCCAGCATGGAGACTGACTCATGAAACCAACTGGGCAATGTTCTGAACCCGAATCATGAACCCCTCACATCTTTATTGACATTAAAGCACTCAAAATGCTCTGTTTTTGACCACATGTCCGAAGTTCTGACACCAGGAGATCGGCTCTGTGGGCGGAGCTGCGGACACGTGTGTGAAAACAGCGCATTTTGAGCACTTTAATGTCAATAAAACACCTGTGATTTCATTGATGTGATGATATTTTGGCAGCATGACGCTCCATATCCAAATCCATATATTACTCACGTCATTGCATAAGCTGCAGGGTTCAGATAGCGAAAAAAAAAGTAGCCTTTTTTATTCTGGAATCTGGTGGTATCTTTCCATAAATCACTGAATCAATTGCCCTTGTCTTTATGTGACCTCTCACCCCAAAGGTCACCCCCTCAGTGCCCGCTGGGTCTGGCACTCACCTTGACCTTTACTGTGAAAGGTTTTGTGATGAGCACAGCTGGTCAGTACAAGAGTGGAAGCAAGTTAACAGCAGTGTCTTCACGACTTAAACAAAGCGTGATCCACCATGTCAACAAAAGTACCAGCAAATATCCCTAAATATGAGTCTGAAGAGTGCTAAAAAAAAGAGTAGCCAGAATCTAAGAGCATCTTCAGGCAGAAATCTGTGGACCAAAAACAAAACGTAAATGGACAAAAGTATGGCCGCTGGACGTGATGGCTCATGACCATGTTGGGCAGTGGTAAAACTGCGCCTGAAATCTGTAACTGTATCAAAGAGAGCATGGTCTGACACGTATGTTCTTGTCTCGATCTTTAATGTCAGGCTTTTAGAAACCCTCGCCATCTTGGATCAAGCTACCACCAGCTCCAATGCCTTGAGTCCTTCTTTTGCTGAAAGTCTTTTTCTTGCTCATTCAAGCAGCTCTCTCGTTCAGCGTTTACTGCCTGAATAATTGAGCTTATAATTTCAGCGTTTCCTCAGCAGTACGACAGGCCATGCCACAAATACACTTACTGTCACACTAGTCTCGTGCACAGCAGGATTTGACAGCCACGCACGCTGTTTTAAACGTCTTCTCCCTCATAACATTTCAAGGACACCCTGCTATCAACTTTAAAATCCCCCCTCCCCCGTCCCGCCGTTTACAGCCGTCAGAAGCTACGCTCTCCGTCCTTCTGAATCATATCTCTCTCTTCCCTCACCGTGAGACAGTCACGCCTTTTTCCAGCAGGTATTCAGTGCTACATTCGTATTCCGGCTCCTGCGACAGCCGCGACCTTTCCTCCCAGCCCTCTCCTACTCCGGCAAAAAACGCAAGGAAAATAGAAATGCAAAAGCAGGATTTTTCACCGAGTTTTGTGCTTTGTCAGATTATCATCAATTCATAATAAATATTCATCCGCTCCGACTCGCTGCCTGCAGAGAAGGCTGATCCCCTCATAAATGGCTTCATTATATTTGCTTATAAACCAGATTAGGTCTGCATTAACCAAGGAGTCATTCCAGAGATCCCACCTCACGTCTAGGACTCAGGATCTGCATTCTGCTGCTGAAGCCAGGATGTTATTCATGACAAGTGCAGCAGGGTTAATCGGCCAATAACAGGGCTGGGTGAGGAAAAATGCTCCCTTTTTTTTGAGTGTGAAAGGACGTGTAGAGTGAGCGCGGCGTGCATGGATTCAGGAGGAGCTGGTGAGCAGGTCATGTGGGACTCGCAAAGTTCTCGCCCTGAACTTCAAAAAAACAACTCACCTGAATATTTCAAGCAGAAAGGTTGTCTTTCTGTTTCTAAAAGTTTCATGAAATAAAGAGAGGCGCTGTAAAGCCGGACTATATTTAGCATCCCCCGGCTGAGGAGCTGAGAACCGAGCTCCTAATGAAAGTGAAAAAGCTCCGGTGGGTCTGATGATAACTCACTCTTCTTTTTTGTTGAGTCTTTCAAAGTGAGTGGATTGAACAGTGCGGCGAGAAGAAGCCATTGTTTTGCTTCCGACCACTTTCTGCACACAAAGCAAGTCGATGCCCGGCGAGAGGCTTTTATTAGGCAAAATAACAGCCTTGATTCAGCGATCGATGACTGTACAGTCACAGCGCTTTCCTCGTCCCTCTTCCTCCTCAGCCGAGAGCATCCAAGGCCACCCCAGCGTGTTTCTGGACGGCGAGCAGACGCCTGGGGTTTTTCACTTCTCCTCCGAGGCCTGCGCTGAGGGAGCGGCGCAGGAGAGGGGCCGGCGGAGCAGCGCAGAGAGTGAAGTGTCCGTCTGGTCCATTGGCCAGCTCGGAAACGCCATCGCTAACGGTGAGTGGGAGGAGCCTGTTTCCGTTCGCTGTTCACCGATGAGTGTAAAAACTGAGGCCATCATTTCTGTAAACGTACACTGCAGTAATGGGTGACTGAGGCATCATGAAGCAGCTCTTTCAGGGTTGATGAAACAGTGTCTAGAGTGTCTAGAGCGCCGTCTAGAGGCCACTAGACGGCGCTCTTGATTTAGACATGATGTGAGGTGTCATTGGATTAGCTGTCCAAACATTTTACAGCAGACAGCGCCGCCTGGTGGCCTCTGAAAACCAGGACTCTAGTGATGGGCTGATGAGGCTTCATGAAACAGTATAACTCGAATATCTTTAGATTTGAACAACCATTTCCACTAAATCTCCCATCATTTTAAACACAGAGCTCCACCTTCTGAGCTCTGAAAATAAGGACACTGTTTCATGAAGCCTCATCATCGTCCTAGTGAAAGTCATTGGTCAGCACGTTGAACCCACTCTACCAAGGACAGGCAGTTCTGAACAAGTGAAGATAAGTGACTTGAGACACTTTTTGTTGATAAAATAAGTGAAACTAGCTTTTTAAAAAATATACAATAAAATAATCAGTCACCAGTGTCAAGTTTTGTTGTATTCAGTGTTGCAGGAAGACGAAAAGGTTTGACTTATGGCAAATGTGTCAAAGACGTCGGTGGTCAAATCCAGCCTGCTAAATCTGTTATTGTGGCCCACAAGAGCTTTAAACATGTCATTTTAAGATCTAGTGAAATCTGGATCACCAGCAAAGCTCTCGGCAGGGAACATTAATGCTTAAACTATCCATCCACTGTTCAACATGTGGGAGTATTGTGCAGCCCACGACTTGCATTATTGCATTGCAGAGTTTGAATTCAAATCTGTTGGGTTCATGACAGCTTTTACTTGTGATGTCAAACATTTGAAAAATTAAAATAGCTATGCTACATATTGTTTAAAAAAATGAAAGTCGGTTCCCCTGGCAGCTATTAAATCTCGTGTTACTTTCTTGGGTAAATAACTGGTGTAAAGAAAACGAACATGTAACAACAACAAAAAGACTTATAATAAATGAAGAAATATGGTGGCAGTTTTCAGCTCATTTTAAGTGGAGGCAAGACATTGTAGCGTCGCCAGGAGGGGCTGGAATCTGCTGGAAAACTTCTCGCTGCAAAAAGCAGAGCAACTACTACTCAGGTCCATCATTCGCACCACAGTCTCACAGAAGTTCTATGTTATGGTATAGCTATCTTATGGTGAGAATGCCTTTGCAAACCGTGTTTTAGTTTTGATCGTAAAATAACAAAAAATTTGTGTTTATGTGTTCCAGTCTCCAGCAGGTGGTGGGGTTCCAAGAGGCTGGACTACGCCCTCTACTGCCCCGACGTGCTGACAGCGTTCCCCACGGTCGCTCTGCCGCACCTTTTCCACGCCTCCTACTGGGAGTCGACTGATGTCGCTGCGTTTGTTCTTCGACAGGTAAACTCACCTGCCTTTTTCTGCCTCAACAAGTGAGAGGCATTCAACCACAACAGGCTGAACCAGACTTTTATGTGTTAGTGTGGTATAAAGTTATTTTCCATTCCATATAACGTAAAGCTCCATGAGGCGTGCCTGAATATCCCCCGCTCGTGGGCAGTACTAACTCACTGCTCCTTGTTTTAGTGTACCCCAAATCTAAATCCCCCCCGCCCGCGCACAGGTATCTGCAAGCGAACCGCTGTTTACAGAGGCTGAGAGAAAAGACAATTAATGGGCTACTTAATGGCCAAACAAACAGAACATCTCCAGTCCCTTTCACATCCTTATAAAAACTGAAGGTCACCGCCTCATGCCTCCATCTTTGTTTGCAGAATTCTCTCTTTATTATTCCTGTGCACTCATTTTCTTTTAGACATGAGTTAGGAGAAGTTACGACCTCTGCAGTGAATGATTCTTCTGACATTGCATTGTCATTGCAGTTGATTCAGCGTATATTTGCTACCTGTAGGCACAGAAAGGTTCATCTTCCTGTTCACCACATTCCTGAACCTTTGTTTCTCCTTCGTCCTGGTATCTCCAACCACAAAGCCTCCTTAACTAACTCAATGACAACCTTTGGATTTTCAACTCTATGTCCCGTCTACATCCCAGCGTCTCTTCTCTTCATGGCTCACTACTGCTCTACCCTTTGACTCCAGCTGCTCCTCCGGTTCCTCAACACTATGCTTAATCTCTGTCCATTAATCTGGAGGACTGACCTTGAACTGGTTCACCACCTCTGCTCTCATCTTCTTTTCAACTAAAACAGTCTTCCTCTTCTGACCTCTTGTCTTCAACTGATACCTCCACCACTCCTCACCCTCCTCTTCCTCACTCTTTCTCCAGATCGCTATATCATCAGCAAACATCACCATCGTCGGTCAGTCTGTCCATCACTGGAGCAAGACGAGGCAGACAGCCTGACCTCATCCTTCTCTCACCTCCGTCACTTCAAACTACACACGGATGACCTCATCGTCCAGTCCTCATTTTTAGTTGTGATGAATGGAGTGATCCATCAGAAGCACAAACACGTATCACAGGAAGTCAGAATCCAGCCCTGATCCAGACTCAGAAACCTCCCGTCATATCACACCTCAGTCGCAGTTCGGCCTGGAGCACATCTCATTGGCAGGAAGTGAGCCAGTGCACGCCGCACACAGCCAAACAAAGAAAAGGTCACCCGAGTGATTTGGTGGAGTTAACGGACGTCGGGGTGTTTAGGATTCACCTCACACATCACAGCGGAGCCGGTGGCCTGCAGGTGTCATCACAATTATATCGCGCATGTTAGATTCTGTGACAGCGATTCCGGAGCAAACACTCCGGCCCGGGCTTCTGGATGGTTTATTGACAAAAGAAAAGGGCAAGGCTGAAAGCTGCGAAAGTCCGATCGAAAACATAAAGCGGGCTTCAATTCTGCTGAAGGGCTCGACTTTGCCTCATTGAACATCCGCTTCGGTGGAGGCTTCCTGTATGACCCGTCCTTCAGAATGAGCCTTTTAGTCTCTCGAAGTTTTAAACTCGAGTTTAAACCAGATGTCCAGAACAGCTAACTAACTAGTGGAGCTTTGTCTTGTCCTCAGCTGATGCGATGTGACTTTGTGAAGACGCAGGAAGCCGACAACCTGGACTCAGCCCCGTTCTCTCCCTCCAGTCCGAGAGAAAAGTGGCTTAGACGACGGACGCACGTCAAACTGAGGGTGAGGAACGTTGTATTCTGACTTTACGAGCAGCTTCCCTGGACTCTCAATGTGTCCTTCGAAGAAATGAATTGGTTGTGCATTCGTGGAGGAGAAGAAGGTTTACGTTATATGAACATGTTGAGACGATAAAAAAAACTACTCCGCTCTTCACCTTGAAAACGAAAGCCATCAGACATTCTCAGTTATTTGATTCTTCTGAGACCTTCAGTGCTGGAAAGTCGTCACTTTCAAACCTCTGAAAGCCTCTCTTTCATCTCCTGCTCTCTAAAGACCAGAAGTTAGCGTTTGTGTTGCTGCTAAAAATAGAGCCGTACAACCACAGCGCCATGGAAACATCTTTATTTTTCTCCTCCTCCTGTGTCACATTATTCATCCGTCCTTGGCCAAGTCATGCATTTGTGATGCAAGCGCTTAATGAAAGTCGCTCTCAAAGTTCCCCCAGCAGGAACATGATTCAGAATGTGAAGGTTTATAGCGCTGATTCAACGTGAGGTCAAACAGCTGATCGGCTGCTGAGGGTCGGCTTCTATTTCAGGTCTCTCCCGGCTGGTGAGAGGTCTCTGTCGGCTGGAGACGGTTCATGTGGAGTTTGTTTTTTTTTCATGGTTTTGCTCTCCTGCACAGGGATCTCAAAAAAAGAGTGAGCCACTTTTTTAATTTGTGAGCCAGGGACTGGTTGGGTGCGAGTTGGGCGACTAGCTTCTGGTGGGAACGGACCTTTACATTGCAAGAGAGCAGGCAAAATAGTGTGTGCACTACGAGAGGACCTCTGGCCTGTGTTGACCCAATGTTGGGATGCAGCGAATACTCGACATGGTCGACTAGAATCGAGTAATCGTTCATCGACAAGTCACAACGTCATTGTTCTCCTAGCACAATCCAGAGTACAATGGGAAATAGCTAAGGCTGCGGGACCGTCGCGTCCCAAAACATTGGAAGTATAGGATCATTTCACAAACAACACTTCAAAGGACACATCAAAGGACGCTTATTTTTTAATACATTTTGAGCAATTAGAGTTCAAATATTAACGTTCAAAACATTTTTTTGTTGCCGTGTTTCTCACCATGGACACGCTGTATGCCGACTAGTCGACTATAAAAATTCTAATCTAATCATTCATAGCAGCCCAAAGCTGATGCAACATTTTCTGAAGAGCATTTGTGTTTGGGACAAGTGTTAAAACAGGTCAGGGATTTTCAGTTTTTGCAACAATGGAGGGGAAACTGGAGGTTGCTAACCTTTAAGACACGACAGGAGTCAACTGCGGTGAGACTCAAAGGTAGGGGATAAATGTGCTCGAGCAGAGACGGCTCTCTCACCTCCGAGCTTTGGTTTCTGCTCCTTAAACTGCCTGTTATATTATATTCTGAAGTTGCCTTGGATGGATTGAGGCTTCATTTGGAACCTAGGGGATTTTCCAGCTCTTTAAAAACAGCAACCTTTCTTTTTTAGTTAATGTAGATAATACTAATTCAGTTGCATATATATATATATTGTATTCCTGACTAAGCCAGTGTTTTAGTAAATATGTCGGCGTATTAGAGAGATTATCCGTAATATGCTATTTAAATGCAGCGTTAGCATAAAGCACAGATTTAAGGATTTGTGTTTTTTCTGACGGCTTAACTCCGAGGTGTTTACGCAATGATGGAATATTGGGAGAAAGCGTGAGACAATGGAGCGTGAGGAAATGTTGGTGTTGTTGTGGAAAGTTCATTTACTGCTCCAGTAAAGAAAAGCAGTTTAACATGTTTTTCACATTTTTTTGTTGGTATAGAATGTAACGTCCAACCACAGGGTGAATGATGTCATCGCTACGGAGGACGGCCCGCAGACTCTCGTGGGTCGATTCATGTATGGACCGTTGGACATGGTCACTTTAACTGGGGAGAAGGTAAATATCCGCGGTGCTGCAGAACCAAACAGTCTGGACGGTAACCCGAGCCGATCTTACGCAGGTCGACATCTTGCTGATGACTCAACCGCAGTCCGGCCGCTGGGTGCATTTCGACACGGAGGTGACAAACAGCAGCGGTCGAGTCACCTACACCATCCCGAAGAGCAAGAAGCTCGGCCTTGGAGTGTACCCCATTAAAATGGTGGTCAAGTAAGTTCGTGCCGCCACAGAAATGAAGGGCTTTCTCAAAGTTGGCATGGAGCTGTCTGGAAAATCTATATGAAGAAGACATACAAAGGCCGACCTTGAAAAGAACCATGTGAGGCGGGAGTTCACGCTGCTTTCTGTCTGGCTCTTTCTTCCTCCTCCTCGCTCCTTTCATCCCTAGAGGGGATCAAACAAGTGCAGAGGCCTACCTGACTGTGTTGCCACGGGCCATGGAGTGTGTGGTCTTCAGCATCGACGGCTCCTTTGCTGCCAGCGTGTCAATCATGGGCAGCGATCCCAAGGTTCGCCCCGGGGCTGTGGACGTCGTCAGGTCAGACTCAGTCTCAGTCTCACTCCAGCTGGTGCTACGGTTTCTATAAAGAAGAGTAGTGCGGGTGTGAGTGATTAAAACGCTGTGCGCTCCCCGCAGACACTGGCAGGACCTGGGCTACCTGATTATCTACATCACAGGACGTCCTGATATGCAGAAGCAGCGTGTGGTGTCCTGGCTGTCGCAGCATAATTTCCCTCACGGGATGATCTTCTTTTCTGAAGGATTAGTTCATGATCCGCTGCGACAGAAGACCATCTTCCTGAGAAACCTCATACAGGAGGTGAGTGCTACCTAAGTACTGCACTGAAGTTAGTACTCAAGGTGTTCAAATTTTTTAGAGGATGACATCATTTAGAGTAAAAAAAACAACAACAAAAAACACAGTAGAACCCATCAGAACTCACTGGTGTGATACATAAACAAAAATGTAAATAAAACATTTAGAAGTTTGCTCACAGTTATATACCCTGATTATTCTCACACTATTTATTCTATTCTCTATTTATTCTTTAGTTGATCAAACACTTTCAAACCATCTCAGCACCTCACCTGCGGTATCTGAGAACGTAAATAACATGTTCACTAATGTCAATATTAGCTGCCTGTTCAATACGAATCATATTGTAAATAGTTTTGCAATACCACTTTATGTGACTGGAAAAGCAGTCCGTCATTACCCATAACTTCTAAATGTTTCATTTACATTTCTGTGTATATTACACAGTAGGCATCAAAGGTGAGTTGCAACACGTGGGTTTGGACCATTTGTGACACAAATTTAAGTAGGAGCTACACCATATTGTTTCGTTTCGTGGCTCCAGATGGTATTTCTGAACACCTCGAACATCATCTATTCCTTTCGCCATTATAGCTATTTCCCATATATCGTTTTGAGTTATTTTGTTGATGGACAAACGCGGAAGATTAACTGAACTCTGAGGGAGAAGTAGCAATGAGGTAAGAATACTTGCTTAAATGTGGCCTCATATCAAACAAGGGTGACCATTACTGAGCTAGTAGCATTTCTAGCATTACGCCAAAACTCTCTCGCTAACTGCTAATGCTAGCAGCGCCTTCTTCAATCGACTGAACAGAAGACTTAAAATCTTCTGAGCAAACAGAATGTTCATCAAGCATCAATGCTTTTATACTTATGCTTCTCCTCTATAAAGTTTCCGATAAGTCACTTGGTCTCTTTTGTTAAAGACATCAAGAGTGTGGACTGAGGATTTGGGTCGAGTGGGTGGAAAAGCACAAACCATTGGTGGCTGTGTCAGGACTGAGCAGCCACTGGCACCAGGGAAGCTGAACTGTTCCCATGGGGGCAGTAAAAAAGGCTTTCGTATCATATATCTTCCTATCAGTGTGGGAGAGTGGATAGACGGAGGGGAATGTTGCCCTTTAGAACAGGAGCCCAGACTGTTTCCCGGACTCTCACGACCCAAGTGATGGCGGTGGTTCTGCTTCTGGAGGTCAGCAGTGCTGTCAGAGGCCACTGACCTCTCTCTCTTGTTCCACCCTCAGTGTCACATCAAGATCAACTCTGCCTACGGCTCCATGAAAGACATCTCGGTCTACAACATGCTGGGCCTCAGTCCCACACAGATCTACATTGTCGGGAGACCTTCTAAGAAGCACCAAAACCAGTGCCAGGTACTTGAGCGATCATTTCCTTCCTCTGTTTCTCCAGCTGAGGCCTCTGTGTCATTTCAGTTCCTGAGCGAGGGCTACGCCGCGCACCTGTCCACGCTGCAGTTTGGCCACAGAGCCAGACCCAAGAAGTCCCCGTCCGTCCGCATGGTCCTCAGGAAAGGCTCCTTCGGTTTGTCGGCCAAGTCGGACTTCCTGTGTAAGCGCACCCACCTGCGCAGGACCATGTCCGTGCAGCAGCCGGACCCACCCTGCACGCCCAACCCCAAACCCGAGCGAGCCCAGAGTCAGCCGGAGTCAGACAAGGACCACGGAGGAGGGGGCGGGGGCGGGCATGGCGTGTGGGGAAGGGCGGCCATGCACCGAGGAGACACCACCCCATGACCCCCAGCAGGGCGACGACTGGATTGTACAACAACAGAGGAGGAGGAGGATGAGGTCTCCGTGTCTCGGTGAGTCTCTCGGTTTCAACCAGCGTCTCCACAACAAGCGCCGTCGCTCCAAATTCATCTTGAAACACCGTTAACATTCGACTGGACTCTGCTGTGTGACGTGACTCCAGGCTTGAAAGACTCACCGCTGCGTTTTTAGCTGCAGACGTGACGGACGTGCTGTCACTTCAGAATGACGCAGCATGGACACGGTTGTCGCTTGAGCTTTTAAAAGCTGGAGGTTGCACAAAGGTTGACACCATTGATTTTCCTCAGGGCTGTCCAGCTCCCGCAGAGTCAATAAACATCCATCTTGATTAGATTATGTGCTGTAGTGTAGCCAATCCATTGTTGGAGACTCTCACAGAGGCATGATTACTTTTATAAATAAACCTGTGTGTGAGAGTCCGACCCCACGACAGAGGCTGACACACATGAATGCAAGTGGTTGTCTTCCCACAAGTATGTGCTGTTGTTAGCATGCAGAGAACTAACAGCTGATGAGAGGGATTATACAGTGAAGCATCGTCTTTGTTGTTATAAATGGCCTGCAACAAACCGTCACGCTCGCCGAACAACATAACCACATTAGCATGTCTGCTAGCATTGCAGCCCACATTCACGATCGAAAGGTGTCAGACAAGTGCTTACAAGCTAAATTGGTTTGTCAACCACTTGTGAATTTAAAGCAATGTACAGTGGAACCTCGGTTTTCAGACGTCCCGGACTTTGAACAAATCGGAGTTTGAACAAAAATTTTGAGATTTTTTTGCTTCGGATTTGGAACGAAATCCAGAACTTGAACGCCCCCGAAAAAAAGCCGGAAAAACATAACGTGCGCGGACTGATCAGCTGACCCACGACACGCTTTGTTATTGTGTATAACGCAGCCTCTGTATGCAGACGTGTCCCGTTAGCTACATTTACTGACTGTTTTTTCTTCATATTGAGGTGTAAAACCTTTCCTGTCTCTGCACTGGACCGTGGTAGAGTGTCACGGGGGAGGTGCTGGAGCGCTCACTCCAGGGTTTGATGTCCTGTTGTGGGCTGGAGCTGGGACAGGGATGAGGCGAGTCTGGGACAGAGCGTGACTTGGTTTATGACTTTGTCACAGCCAAACTGCACAGAAGCGCACATTCAGAGCTGGACACGCACCGGGCACCTCTTCACTTCTGGAGAGACCTCACTCACTCGGCAACCCCTCCCACATGCAGCGGCCACACACATAGAGGAACAGCCACCTGCAGCAGACACTCTACATTCACTCCTACAAAAGTCTATTTTAAGGCTTGGAACGCATTGTTTCTTTTTCCATTCATTGTAATGGGAAAAATCGATTCAGATTTCAAACAATTCGCTTCTCAAACGGCTGGAACGGATTGTGGTCAAGAACCAAGGTACCACTGTATTTTTCCCTGTATTAGCTCTAACTTTGTTGAATGCTACAATTAACATCGTAGATGTGAAATAGTCCCCAAAATAAAGTGTATTGATTCAGGTGGCGGCTCATCATGCTCTTTAGCAGTGTTGCTGTCTTGCATTGCATGCACCAATGCCGCATTCCAAGAGGGAAGTCGGAATTATGTCACAGCTCAGAGTTCCAATTATCCAAGTCGGAGAAGACGATAGTGACGTCCATGAAAGCCATTTTCTCGTCTGCCTCGTCCAAATATAAGATGCCTCTTGTTTAATACATGCTTCGTTTGCAACTAGAAAAGCCACAGAATAAGTTTGATTCTTCCGCCATATTTCATGGATTCAAAATTTCTACTTCCTGTTTATGCTTGGGGAAGCCATCTTGGATTACGCTCACTGAGTGTCAAGGCCAGATCTGGTCTGCCTGCCTTGTGTGGTCCCCTGGAAATTCCGGTGCTGGAACTGGAAATTGTGCATGTTTTACCAACTGACGTTTAAGCACGTGCGTACATGTTATATCGCACAAAAGGTGATGAGTTTTTTTTTAACTTATTTAAATCGTTTTTTACTTAATTTACTTAATAATGTATATTTAGAAATTGTATGTTTTTATCTGATATTCTATTTTTTTTTTCAATCCAACAACATAAATGGACTCAAGCACTGCAGCACCGGAGACACAAACCGGGTTCAGGAGCAGAAGTGCTCACTCTTGCTCCTGTAAGTAGAGATGTTTCCCATATAATAATGATCACGTATCAGAAGCAATGTAGCAGGTCAAATGTGTTGGAGAAGCTTGAAATAGTTATTGATTCAATAATGAAAATGGAATATCAGATTAAAACAAATTTTAAATATAGACTATTTTAAGTTAAAAAAATAAATAAATAAACTTCATCACCTTTGTGTGATACAAATAAATCCAGCGATATTGAATCAATAAACATTTCAAGCTCCTACAGTGAGCACTTCTGCCCCTGAACCAGGTTTATGTATTAAACATAGACTACTTTAAGTAAAAAAAACTATTGTAATAAGTAAAAAAACTTGCGCGATATAACCATGTACGCATGTGTCAGTTGGTAAAACATGGCAATTTCCGGTTCCAGCACCAGGATTTCCGGCGGACAATATCAGGCGGACGGACCAGATCAAGGCAGTGACAGTGAGAAAGCTCACACCTTCTTTACATCGAGTGACGTCACCTGAGAGAGTGAATAATCTGGTCCACAGATGGTTAGTTTGGTTAGTTTGGAGGTAGAAGAAGCCAACATACAGACGCAGCATTACCAGCGGCTGCATCATGAAAATGAATGAAAGTGCAACACAAAAACCTATATGAATATGCAAGTCATGACTCCTCGCTGCCTCACTGCGGATTGATTTATTCGCTGGATTGAAGTACAGTGTTGGTGAAAAACAAGAGTTTGACTGGCATGAAAAGTGCTGTGTCAGCGTCTGGCTGCAGTGGCTGCTCAGTATGCGCACGCTTCAGTGTGATTTGCATTTTCTCCTCCAGGAAACCCAAGTGGGATCAACATTGGTGCTCACACAAATCACTGCATGCTGTTTTGACTCATAGTTTGTATTTTATTCATCATTTTAGTACTCATATGGTGGAAATGGTAAAAGGTTCTTGGCGGCAGTAGGCTGCGACGCAGCTGGGGTGGAACCGGCAACCTCTCACTCACAGGCCGACCACTCTACCATGAGTCACAACAAGTACCAGAACCTTCCTCCTTTGTTTCGGTACATGCAGCGGCGGTTCCGACCCCCACTGTAGAACAAGACGCCTGCACCGCCGCGTGTTGATCTCTGCTCTCTTTCCTTCTCAGTGTCACCTGCTACCATGTCTCTTGGATTGTGAGCTGAAAGTCGGCTCTGCGTCGCCTCCTGTTTGTCCTCGTCTGTGGTCCACTCGCCGGATCATGTCCTCACGTGTCTGTGCCTGAACTCGGAAGGCGATCTCCTGTCGACGGCTCCCTCGTCCAACTGGATGTAAATAAAGCTTCACAAAGGAACCGCAGCGCGACCTGTCAGGACCAGGACACGTCGCCCCGCTTCCTCGCTCAACCCTCAGCTGCTGTACATAGTCGACATAAATCTTCAGCTCGTGAGGCTGTGGACGCGAAAGCACTGTGACATGTTGGCTCCGTCCACTGATCTCCTGTTGTGAATGATTCACTGGGTTATTTACCTGGCGTGAACATTCAAACGGCCGGCGGAGAGCTTCTCGCCTGGCAGGCGTCTCAGACTGAGAGGTCCCCGCTGCAGCCCCCGTCCTCGCATTTGCACTACCGAAGTACAATGCACTGGTTTTTGACTCGACCGTACTGTCGACGCCTCCACTGCAGTCGTCGAAAGACTGAACATGTTTACAGACTGGCAGCCGGTTCTTGGTGTAACGTCTTGTTTTTATTGACAGAGTAGTAGCTAGCTAGTAGCTTGCCGGATGTCGTGTATTAGAACCCGCCTGTACAAAGCCCTCCAGGGAAGGGAAGCAGTAGATTTGTGAAGTCATCCGATCCCGTCTTGTGACCTTGAGTCCAGTCTTACTGTGGCCGTGCTGAAACTCTGTGCAAGTCAAACTTATTTTTCTAAGAGTAAATATTGTACATAGAAATATTTTCAACGTTTTGCAGAGTTAAGTTGTAGATTGATTTTTGCCTTAAATACGTATATATTTGCTGTTGTGTGTGAGAGTGGAAATAATTATACTTATTTGGCAAAAGCAAGGCTGTTCTTCCTCCTTCCTGCCGCGACATCAGTTTCAGTGTTTGTGTTCCATTATTCACGTGTGAGGCGTTTCTATTACACTTTATCGTCCTCTGTGTTTTCTTACATCTCTGACGCAAATATCACAGTACTCCCGCGCAACTTTTACATTCAGTCGTAATCCTGCGTTCCTAACTTCGGTATGTGTTAGCTCCGCCACGGAGGTTGTGCGATTGTCAACGCTTTTATCTCTGCGTCTGTTTTCTGAGCGGATTTCAACAACATTTTCCAAAAATGTTGATAAAAGGTCACAACACTTTGAAAGCTACTCGCTTGCGGTGGTGAGAGCTGCAGTGCGAACATGCGTTCTGTGTTGCGTGAGCAAGTTCTGGGGCGCTACTGCCACCTGCTAGCTCCTTATGCACATTGCTGTCAAAATATCTCAAACGCCACAAGTGAAATGTTGGCTAATGATTTGGGCAAAAATGTCCAGGTTGGTGTAAAAAAACCGTGATGAGCAAGTGTTTATCACGAGGTCAGTGTGTGTTTAACTGCTGAGTAGTGGTGACCCCCAAGTTGTACTGAAAGACTTCAGTTCATTCAGTTGCTGGCTTCGTTTCTGTGCTTCAATGAACCAACACACGTCATGATTCATAATCTCTGCGTGACCTCCATCGCTCTAAAATCGATGTCAGGTTTTGTTTGATAAGACGCACTCCACTTTCTACTCCGTGAGGAGGTTACACGTTTTGGTGAGTGAGTTGACATAGACTTTGCCTCAGCACTAAAATTTCATGGGAAAAAGCAATGGGCTTCTTTAAGCTCGGGTGTCTTGTAGGAGAATCTGGGGGCAACACTGGAGCGAAGGAGCACAATGAGAACCCCAAAACTTGGTGCAACCAAAATCGTTTTCACAAACATGGCGATCTAAGAGCGGAAAATGTGAACTGAAATTTGGTAGCCCTACTTCTTCTTCCTAATAAAGTATAGGATATTTTTGTGCGGGTCACATGCAGACAGACAATGTCTACGATGTAGTTCTGAACAGCGTCAGGAAACACTGCGCTCACTCCTCGTCGGTGCAGGCACCGCGAGACAGTCGTCGCCGTCACGTTCTCGCTGCATGTTTTGGGTTTCCAACTGATGTCGCGGTGCAGATCACCAGGGAAATATCTTTAACCGCCGTGTCTCTGCCTCCTCCACACTGTAAGCGCTGCACTAATTGGCAGTGTGATTGCCGAGTCTGTACGACTCCCCGCAGTGACGCCCCGTAATTGCAGTCTGCTAAATGGAATCACTTGGTAATGGTATAATATTGGTATAATATTGAATAAACAGTTCTGAATTCATTAGCGGGAACCGGGAGAACCTTACCGCCCGAGTGGCGTTGAATGGCATTAAAATGTGGGATGAGGTCAGTAAAAATCATATTTACAGGGACTCTAAAACCAGACAGGAAATATGTCCTTTTCTTTCAAAAGGCAAATCTTTTTTTTCAGTTTCGGACTGCACATAAATCACTTGCATCCAAACCTACCAACTTCAACAGCTCCACAATTCCCCACTACGGAAGCAGAGCTCACTGTTGCGATCGGCCGATTGAGCATCAGTCAATGCCGATCACTACGTTTCACTGCCGAACACAACAACTGATCATGTGTGAGAGCGGCGCTCTGATGAAGCCCCGCGTCCGCTCCTCCCGACTCGCTGCTCACTAAGCAGCAGCATGTCTGCTGTGGAGCTTCTTTCAATCTGTCATGTGAAGTTGGCATCCTGCAGCACATGCATGGGACAATGCTGCGCAGCGAAGCGCCTTCAAATGAAACACGCCACTTAAAGCGTGACAAAGTGCTGGTTACTCATCAGGTGTGTATTTACGTGGAAACGACCAGATCCGTCACGGTTTTGGAGTCAGGTGCAGCGTTCATCAGCCACCTGAATCTCAAACTTTTGAAAACGTCCGGAGTGGAAACTTCCGTAAATGCAGTGCTCTCTGTCTCTGAGTCCTGCTACAGTATGTCAATATTTCACGGACACAGCCATGTCTCAAGAGACTCACCAACCTGTCACGTCTCTCATCAAATTAAATGTTTTTCAGTTGTGCTTTTGACAGAATAGTCAAAAGGTTTATTTCTATTTTTTACCTTCTTTACGAGGTACATTAATACATGTCTGAATTCAAGTGATTTAAAGTTCATGTTTTCACATCATGCACACAGAAGGTGATGACAAATTCATTGTCAATCCATGTGATCGGTATCGGTTATCGCCAGCAAAAACCCTGATGGGAGCCTCCCTACTCTAAATGCTCCAGGACAGGTGGCCACCAGTGATGGAGCTGCGGGTGTGTCTTAAGCATTTTCAAAACAAATCTGCCGACGGTAGCTTTGAATAGACTCATGTTTCCTTCCAGAATAACAGACAGTTCCGACAGTTCTGTCCTCAGTTCGTCCTGCGGAAGTGTTGACCTTTCCTCACCAGAATTGTATCGATGAGGACACACACACACACAGACGGAGCCCAGCTGTTCTCCATCACACAGGTACCAGGACCTCACCGCGACCCCTCACCTTTCACTCAACACTCCAAAGGAGCTACCACAGTCGCCCGCCTCTCACTTGCCTTGTGCCTTCACCTGATCCCAGCTGCGTTCCATTCCTGTTGGAGCTGTTCAGAACAGAGTCCCCGACTCCCTCAGTTTCCACAGGAAACGGGCTGCGCTGACTGATCCGGCCTCTGCTCTCACTGCTGTGTTTCTTGTGCGTTCACCTCAACTAAACCTTAAACCTCGGAACTAGCGAGACAAGTGGTTCTTCTCACCTGGTGCGCCGGATCATTCCTCCCACAGAATTCCACACGTCATGCTCTACATGAAGGCAGCCTCTTAGCTCTCAGCTCACAGTGATAGCAGGCCTGTTATGGCACCTGTTCTGACGTCGTACCATCAGAAACAAAGAGTCTCCGTCTGGTTCCATGTGAGGCTGTTGACAGGCGACGGCGAGGAAGCGCTGAGCCCAGAAGAGGATAAAATCAAAGTTTAGCTTCAGCGTTCAGAAGCCAGATAGGGAGAGACGACGTGACGTGACAACAATAACAGCCAAAAACACTTGTCGTTTCTGCAAGGTGGAAGGATTCTGTTTATTTATTCACTGCAGCTCAGAATCCATGCCGTTGCCATCGTGCCACTGTCTGCAGTCTGGACTGACAGAGCTGGACATCGGTCAGTGTGGAGGTCCTCAGTAACCACAACAGTGGGATGATGGAAGAGCTAGCGGCTAGAGCTAGTGGCTAGCAGCAGATGCGACCGTTTCCTCCAGCGCACCACTGTCAGGCTCACTCTGACTGAACTTATCGTCATCGTAAGACATTCCTGCACATTAATGCTGCATTTTCTGTGGGTTTTTTTTTTTACATTTATTTGGATTTTTGATTTTGATGAAACACATCAAGAGGAAGTTGAATTCTTCTTGAAACAACCTTGGTGTTTCTATTATTCCGGCTTTCTTTATTCACATCTGGTGGTTGATTCAAGCTCGGATTTTCAGCCAGAATTTCTTCAAAGTCTATTCTAGACTTCTCCTAAACATTTATGCTGACTGCAGCGTTTCAGCGAAGAACAACAAAAAAATATTCATCTGCGAAACCCTGTCAAACAGAACAAGGGGCAAATGAGTCCATTTTTTCCCAATATATTTAACGTTTTTATTTTTCTGTTTTCCGTGTTTCTTCAGTGTTGCTTGCATTGTTACTCTATTATCATATAATTTCAAAGACGTGATTCAAGAGGCTAAAAAATGGACGGTGTGTTCATCAGTCCATTCCTGGACAAATATTTGGGTTTACCTTCTGCAGTGTGGTCAGGGAACGTTTCTCCTTCGCCCCTAAAACGGTACCAAGCAGAGCTACTGACCAGAGTGGCACCTCATTTGTTCTTCTTCTCTGTTCAGGTTGTGTCTTCAGGGGGCGCCACAGCAGCTCCGGCACCTCAGCCATGGTACAGAGCTGCCTCCAGGAGCCAGTCAGCTTTTCTAAATCAACTGTACGACATCTCCTGGTCTCCCTCTGCTCCCTCGCTGGTCACCGCCGGCGAGTTTTGCTTTGTGTGGCCTCGCTCTGCATCACTGATGTGTTTGCAGACATGACTGCAATTCTTCATGGAGAGCAGCAAGTGGCTGTTGACGTGAAATCAGCAACTCAAACTAAATCTGTTACGTCCGTTTCATCTCTGCGGAAAAGTCTTTCAGAGCTTCTGCGTCAGAAATGGAAGACGTTATAAATATATAAACCAAAGGCAAATAAAGCGTCAGCAGTTCAGAGGAGACGTGTGTTGGCCATGAAGGAACGGACAACATCCAAGACTTTTATTGAAAAATACAAAACCTGAAACCGGTAGTGGTCTGACTCTACTCCACTCTAACCATAAAACAGAATACCACATTACCGTAACATACACTGACTGACACCTACCGGATCTCCTCAGAACAGCTCACCACACTTAGAGCTCCGGAGTTCTAAAGTAAAACAAGGCACATTTAGACACAGCGTTTGACAGCGAAAACATGGAAATCAACATTTACGATTCAAGACACGGGTGTCTGGCGAACACCGAAAACTAAAACCCTCCGTAAGAGCAGCCTCTACAAAACAAAGCGAGAACATCGCATACATATTGGACTTGCATGGATAGTTCAGGTTTAGCGAAACTTTTGTGTGGATTTCCATCGACATCAAATTCTCTCAGGCACTGAACACTGGCGGTGTGCGGATCGATCCTGAAATATCGATACCTCTGAAGTTATTTGAGGTAAAGCATATCCTTAACAGGAACACGATGAGCAGTAAACTATTGAGATCCTGTCTCGGTTGCTCTCAGGGCTGCAGATGGTTCACCATTTAAAGAAGATCTATTAAGTTATACAGTGCAATGACATTAAAACGGTACGAGAAAAGATGAATAAAACATAAATGTAGCTACCAAAATATTGTATTATTATAATTCATATTACTTTATCAGTGCAATTATTGTGGCACTATTTGTTTAAATAATTTTGATGACACTGACACAGATTAACCACAAAACCCCAGGTGACATCACGACGCAGCTTCTTAAAGAGAAGAGTAACATTGAACAGCAACACTCGAAGGACATTATATTCTTTCCCAACACATGGATGAGGCTGTGGGCGGAGCTTCACGACTAGCTTCTCACTTCAGCCACTGAGGGATGTGACAAATGAGGACGTGGAGAAGTGAGACACCACCAAGATAAATGAAGGTGGAAAAGGCTGATGGGAAGTCCAGAATTCCGTGATGGTCTTGGGTGACCACCGGCGGCTTCAGCGGTTATTTCGGACTCATAACTGCCTGTGAGGCCAGAATGTTCCGGCGTGATGAATGGCGTGGACCTCAGCTCTGACCCTAATCCAGGAAAGAGCAGCACCATACGACACCACAGACTGTCCGGGAGACTGACCCGGCTCTGTGGGGGCCCATCATCTGGAGCCTCCCCTGACATGGAGAGAGGCCCTGCAGCCTGCTGAGCTTCATCTTGGACTGTCTCTAAGAACAAGATTTTCAACAGCAGCTGCCGATGAATGAGTTTGGTTCCAGCCAAACATCTTCCTTGGTTCATCTCTGGCTTTTTCCAGATCCCAATTTAGTCCCTCAGAAATTGACCATTCTATGACGTGAAGTTCAACTGGACCAAGCTGTGTATCGTGTTCAGGACGACTTTTTTTGTTCCTTCTACACAAAGACATCACGACGCATTTCATCTGAGAGACATCGAATAAAAAAAATGGAGGAATTCATCTGAGAGAGCAATTACATGAAAGGTCTCGGGCAGCGGAGGGGTCAGGTGCATCAGCGCCGGCGCTGGATGAGATGTGACAGACCGCCACTCTCCGGAGCAGAGCGCAGGTCCTGGACTGCCGCCACCGCCGTCCAATCGTGGGTGAGAGTCATTAACATTTAACCGAGCTGAGCGACGCAAACATTTGCTGCACCTGCCCTGAACTGCCGCGTCTGACTCAGACGTCTTTGTCACGGAGAGCTAGACAAGCGAAACCAGCACCTTTTGGTTCAGAGGATTTGGGCTGGTGAATGAAGAGCTGCTTGTGAGCTTATCGTGGGAATCAACAGTGGAATCACTGAAGAAGCAAGTCTGAGGAATATATCAATAAAAGATGACGTTCTTCAAATATAAGAAGAGAAACGTTCGCCAGATCTGAGGATCTATGAGGCTTGAAAGGTTCTTTAAAACCCCAGACTTTCACAGTCTTTGCTCCTGGGTTTGTCAAGTGTTTTTCTCTGTACTCAACACTGGAAGAACAAGGAAACAAACAAAGAGTGAAGCTCAAAGCAAAAGACATCAAGAGGAAGATGAATTGTCCTTGAAACAACCTTGGTACTTCTATTATTCCTGCTTTCTTTATTCACATCTGGTGGTTGATTGAAGATCATACATCTTCACCATCAAACGGATCTTCAGCCGGAGTTTCTTCAAAATAAGTTTTTCTATTCTTTAGACTTCTCCTGTGTGCTGCAGCAGAAGTGAGTCGATGGAGGTCATGTTGCCTGTCTGTGTTCAAAATGTTTTGAGAAGTCCATTTGGGTGTGATCCGGATTATTGCCTGTGTCCGTGACAGAGAGTCAATTCATGTTCATAGATTTGCTTAAAGTCTTTCATTCTTCTTACCTCGGCACACGCTGCCAGACTACAGTGGTTCTGTCATGAGCCACTGTCCTGAAGGTTTGGGGTTCAATTCCCACATGAGCCAATAAATAACCGTACATGATGACAAGGATGTTTCTCGCTGCAAATACAGCTATTACTATGAATTCGTGCCTGCTATAGATGACAATATTAACCAACAACGCGCGGAAATCACCGGCTAAAGAGAGCGAAATAAAGTAGCCTCGCAAATGTGTCGAGAGTGCGGACTCAAAACTATGCTGCAGTTTTTTTTATCCTCTTGATAGAACACTTATGATAGATTTTTAGACTTTTATAGATTATTTGCAGGAAGAAACGCTACTGATGTGATGTACTGATGTACTCGAAAGTCAGAAGTACAATGACACGCCGGCTCGACGGAGCGTTGAGGCGAGTAACAGCAGCCACTGAAGTGCAACTACTGCCTCCAGCTGGCCAACGGGAGACGTGACACACTGAGACTTGCTAAACTTTTGCCTTGTAGTAAAAAAAAAAAAGCAAAAAAGTAAAATAATAAGAGAAAATAATGTGGCCTGGGGCCCATTCTCTACATTTTGCTATATAAATGACAATGTATCACTTTTTGTTTTTCATACTTGTTGCTTTTTGTTTGTGGATTTCACTCCAATCGGTTCCAGTGTGTCAACGCGAAACATTGACTGTACATTCATGTAACTGAGATTGTGCTAAAAAAATGACCCCAAACATGGAAAAACACTGGACCCCCAAGAACTGCCACCTCAAAATTGACATGAAAGATATTGTTCAGGCAATGAGAGCTGTAGTCGGCTGTCAAATGTAACTTGACAAGTAACTTGTAATCTAACTTAGTTACTTTTAAATTCAAGTTATCAGTAAAGTAACTAAGTTACTTTTTGAGGGAGTAATCAGTAGTCAGATTACTTTTTCTAACTGTGGCAACACTCATGTTGGGAGATTGTGTTGGTTGGCAGAGGTCTGCGCTCTCTGAGTGCTTCTTTAGCTTTTCATGGGAGGTGACTGCACACATGAAGTTGAGCAGTCGACTGAAACACCTCTGATATTTAGTTGACTAAGAGGGAAATATTTCAGATGACTGAAACAAAAATATGCCTCGGTCAAAAAGACTGAATCAGCAAAATGGACACAGATTCAGTGAGTTCTTTTGAAGACTAGAGGTTGCAGGTTGAATTCCTTTGGTTTTGAAGATAGCAGAGAGTAAGTATGGGAAAACAAGCGTTTTGCTTTCAATTGACAGCCAGGATTCCTTCTTGAGTCGAGGCTTGATTCCCCAAAAATCTGGAGAGTTAGTTTTGAGTCAATCAAAACCAAAAGCTCCATGACAACATTTCACTGGGGAGTTGTAGTCACATCAAAATAACGTTTGTGATCACTCTATATTGGTTAAATGAGCTCCGGGGGAAGAGAGTCCAGGAGAAGGATGGAGCCCGCAGCAGAGGGAACAGCAGGTCACATCACGATAAAAAAGGACGGCGCTGGATTCAGCGACACAAGCGGACGGGCAGAGCGAGGTAATAAATAGGGAGAGCAGATAGCAGGAGCCGCGCGACTCCTCCCATACCCAGGAAGATAACATGTGACTGATACGAATCCCGGCCGCAGGACGGCGTCTGACAGGGCGATGTGGTTTGGGAATGTGACAGCCTCGATGGTAACGCGTAGGCAGACAATTGGATTAAGTGTTATCGTGATTTGAGGTGTGCACAGGTGTGAACGTGTGTGTCGAGGGTGACATCGCCTCTAGAAGGCTGAGGCGTGGTGGGCGGCTGAGGCGGGAGTGACTCTCTCTCGCTCATCTGTTGACTTCAGAAGCTTGAAGTGAAACATCTGAGGCCCTACACTGACCAGGGGGAAATGTTCAGAGACGTGGGTCAGTGATGCGGTCAGAAATAACTCAAAATCGAAAATGAAAGTTGGGTAAAAAGTTGGAGAATTCGTGAGTCAAGGGGAAAATAACATTTTAGCGTGGTTCTTGTGGAAGTTGTTCTTGATAAATGAGGGTCAGGTCTGTCCGTGTTAAGCTGCACACTTCCTGATACTCACTCAGGAACGTCTCCTTACCTTTCTCGCTTGGTGATGTTGGCCAACCAAAACTATCCCTAAGTCGGAAACTTCTCATGACAGTTCTGAATTACAATCTGGATCAGAACCCTGCGAACCTTTACATCTTCTTCACTCATACTGTGTGTGTGTGTGTGAGCGAGCGACTGCTGCCACCTGCAGCACCATGTAGCTAATGGCTACGAGTTATGTTTTCAATATTTAGAATGGAACATGAAACAGTGTTTGGGATACAACAAGAAGGTGGGAAGGCATCGGGTGTTTAGGAAGTGGGTCTGCGGCAGAACAGATCTGTGTTTTCAGGTCCGCTTTGCTTCATGGCGATGACTGACGCAGAGAAGAAGACTGAAATCCTTTAGTTGTTTTTCATCAGGTGTCTCTCGCCCCCTACAGGGTGGACGCTGGAATCACTACTACATTTTTGTCAGCACCATTTGTCAGCAAAAGGTTTGTTATTTGTTCATTCAGCGTTTACATAATGATGCAGTCACTTCAGGAGAATCCTCAATGCAAAGTTGGAGTAATATTTGGCTGTGAAACTATTAATAAATGAACAAATACTGAGGACGCACGCACGTGACGACAGGTCCTTAATGTTGCATAATATTTTCTCTTCAGGTTAACTACGTCAGGTCTGAAGCTACTGCTTGTTACGTGCTAAAAGATTATTCATATACCGTCTTAGCACTCAAAAGAAAACAAAATAAATCATCGTACAATGAGCTTCTAATCCAAGTTCCAACTTCAGACTATGTATATGAGTGTTTCTTCTTCATCTTAGAACATTGTCTTTTTTGTTTTGTTTTATTTTTTCAAATAAGGCTCTCTAAATGCCAAAGCAAGTTTTAGTGGACAAGTCTCCCTAAAATGAGTGAGCATTCAGGTTTGTAGCTCATGAATGTCCCGAGTCCAGTGAAGTGAAGTTCTGAGGGTTGAGAAAGTCTGAGTTAAAAAGTGAAGATTTACAGTGTACAACCTGTGTGAGTGGCAGCAGCTGGGAGTCTCCTGCAGCCACATGAATGAATACACAAATACATCATCGGCCAGCGCCGCACCACGTATAATCATTCCTCCATTGTCTACTGCTTAGCTGCGCTAACAGAACCAGCCGCTGTGCACACACACATCAGCTCCGCGCTTCCATTTGTCAACATTGATCCGTGACAAGGGGCATTTAGGGGAAGTCAACGTGCTGAAAAAAAGAGGATTTTACTTTGGGAGGCGTTCCTCAGGGCTCAATCCCCGGACCCCTTTTCTTTTTTTTTGTTTTTAATCTGTATCATGGACTTTTTTGAAGATGCTTGTTGATGAGGTTATTGTTCTACATTTTTGGAAGAAAACTGTGAATGGGAAAAGGTCGGCCCCATCATTTTGCTCATTCAATCCTCACTAAACCCAGAATGACCGACAGCTCAAACAACAAGCCACAGTGTTTTTCTTCCGGATATTCCGATGTAGAAATGGAGGTTCTGGGAGTAGAGTTTCTTCATCTCTTCCTCTGACCGGATCTCACTCTTTCAAAAAACACTTGGCATCACTCAAGTCCAGGGTCATCATATTGCGCAGGTTTCTTTCAATCACACCGATTTCCTCCCGCAGTTCATAACAAAAAGACAATCATCAATCACTCTGGACCTTATTTAATCTAAACTACATCAAAGTAGAAGCTCACGATGGCAATGCTGAGTCAGCACTTTAACAATGTTGGCTTTACGTCACGTGAATTGAGGTATTCATATAGTATCGTGTTGAAAGAGTTTATTTGTCTGTGTGTTGTCGCTGTGACATAATCTGAGTTACGACTCGTGAGCTTGTGTACAAACACGTGCTGGGATCCTGAAACATCAACACTCAAACTAGTTTCCCCACTGAGTAACTAAAGTCGAGCAGAAGGGTCGAGTGGGAAGGTGATGAGGTCAGTGAGGCATTCCAACATGATCTGACGGCTCCGACTGCAGAGGATATTGATCATTAACCGTCTGTACGAGGGGATAGTGGCCAGGACGGAGGAGGGCTGAGTCCCACTCGAGGCTCGGCCGTGGAGACATGCAGCACGTCAGCGACCGGTTGTTCTGCTGCAGCTGGCTGCGGCGAAAGATTCCTCTGTCCCACAGAGATGAACTCTATCACATCCTGAGGATGACGGGCCCTGTGGTACGGGTTTGGACTGTTTACGGTTTGGAGTTTTTTTATGGAATCCTACTGAGCCAGCAAATCTCTAAACTAAATAACACTGTAGTGTCGCTGGTGACTTGGGCTTCAGGCACCATTTCACTGACGGTGTGTGTTGTTGTCTCGCTCCCTGCAGCTCGTCTCCAGGATCCTCCAGTACATGCTTCCATTCGTGGTGACGGTGTTCTGTGGTCGCTTGGGGAACAATGTCATGGCCGCGTACGGTCTCGCCACCGCTGTAAGTCGTCCTCTCTTTGAGAAATGAATTCAGACATGAAAACCAGAGGTGAACGAACGGGAGTCACAGCTGCCGAAAAGAGTTTTCCATATCTTGTAGTGTAGTTACCACGCTCTCAGCTCCCATGAAATCAAAGAGTCTTTAGAGGAGGCATGGCCTCAGACTAAAGAATGTAATCTGTTACACAAACTTCTCACTGGCGAAATGTCCACGTCTACATACTGAACCTTGCTGTGCTGATACTCTTGCTGCCGTTCTCCATGGTGACGGGATACCTCGAGCGATTGTTCCACTTTTGGCGTTAGTGCGTGATGCTAAACCTCCGGTCTCCATTGACCAGGGAGTGAAAAAAAAAAAAAAAAAAAAAAAAAAAACATTCACCAAAGAATCTAGATTCTCATTTGTAGCGATTCGGAATGGATTTAATATATAACTTTGCTTAATGACTTATCTGCTTGTCCCTCAAAATAAATGGAAAAATATTTCAGGAAAAAAAATACTTATATATGTATAAATATATATTATATAACATACATATTGAGCGATTACATTCTACAATGATATATATATATATATATATATATACATATATATGCATATATATGTATATATATTTTTGTTTGACCTTTCTATTCCGTCCCTCCGTCCAGTCACAGTGTATCCTGTGGCCACTGAGGAAGGATGGATGGGTTAATCTTTTGCAAGCGAATGAAACGTGTTTCAACAAAAGCTGGATCTTGTGACTGGGGGGAGATATGATGTTGTGTAGTGTGAAAGTGCAAAGAAGTTGGGATGACCTTTGAACTTTGCTAGTCAAGATCATACTGGCCAAACTGTCCTGTTTGTTTACACTAGGGCTCCGCCACCCCGACGTCATTCTTCAACTGATTTCCATTGTTTTATTTTTGTACTTGCTATTCTTACAATCACCACATTTCTTCACCGTGTTCTGTTCAGTCTGATCCTCAACTTGACTTCCAACTCGGCAACCTTCCTAAAGCCACACTGAGATGAAGTCATGGGCACTTCCCAAACCTTCCCATGGTCACTTGATTTTGTCATCTGTTTTTCAGTTTGTAAACATCACCACGATTTCGACGGGAACTGGGTTGGGCCTCGCGTGCGACACCTTGGTATCCCAGGTTCGTAAACAGCCCGTCCCTTTAGGAGTCCCTCCTCAGTGATGCTTCTTTTGCAGACATTCGGAGGCAAGAATCTGCTGAGGGTGGGGGTCATCCTCCAGCGGGGCATCATCATCCTCCTCTTGTTTTGGCTGCCCTGCATTGCTCTGATGGTTAACTCGGAGAGTATCCTCTTGTGCCTGGCTCAGGACCCGGAGGTGGCCAGGTGAGCGTCAGTCTGACCCTCGATTGTGTCAATATTTCACACTACAGTCCATCCAGGGCTGCCTGATGGTTTTAAGAGTGAAGGAAACAAGTGTGACTCACCAGGATGCTAATGGCTACAGTGTAAACACAGCTAATGATTTCACACTGTGACTCGAATGCCTCCAACCTTTTTGAAATCCTTCCCAAAGCTGGCGATCCAAGTGGTACACGTAGGCAACTGTTTC